>NW_004955449.1:4313658-4321710 GCF_000276665.1 Chinchilla lanigera
AACAATGGTTGTGTCATTACCTCTGCACAGCAATCCCCTGAGGAGGGGCCTGTACCCAGGAGTGTGGGGAAACACGGGCCAGCCCTGTTCACGTTGCCCGGATCTCCCGGGGGAACATAATGAATTAAATCCTGCCATACCCAGGAGATCTGGAGGGGAAGCTGGCAGCAGCCTTCTGATGAGCATCCTGCTATAAGCTTTGTTTATAGGACATATCTGAAGAAAGTTAAGCGCCTGCTTTCAATTTTCCTCCTGAGATTAAATGAAGCAAAGGTGGTAGACTGCAGCTGTTTTTTCCTTTCCCTCAGCTAGACTTTTCTTTACCCTGCGTGCTGTTGAAAATCGGACTTGGCCCAGGCATAGTGGCACATGCCTGTAATCCCAGCATTCTGGGAGGCTGGGGGAGGAGGATCAAAAGTTTGAGCTCAGCCTGGGCAACTCAGCAAGACCTTGTCTAAGGAAAAAATTATTTGGGGAATGTAACTCAGTAAGAAGGCCCTGGGTTCAATCCCCAGTACTGGAAAAACAAAGGGGAAAAACATCAGACCTGGCAGTCACTTTCTTTTAGCCTGTGCCAGTCCCATGTAGAGCAGCACCAATAGTTTTAACAACAGTGTAAGAAGACTATCATAATAAAAAGGTTTCTGTGTCTCTTTCTAAAAAGCATAACCACAGCTGTTTCCGGACACAAAGACCCTGAGAGCCAAGCTGTGAGAAGACTGAGTCAGCTGCCCGCCCACAGCAGCAGAAGTCCAGGTGCATCAGAGGAGCTCCTCCCCATTAGAATCTACTTGGCAAAACAGCGAAGACTGGGAAGTTCTCCTCTCCAGCCCCTTTCTTCCTTCCTGGCCCAGGGCTGATGGAGCAGTGACACACAGGTGACTGTCAGTAGGTGAGGCCAGGTATGTTCCAGCTTGGTTAGGAGCACGGTGGGGTGGGAAGGGGTTGACAACCGGAAGTTGTACCAGGCAACCTCTGAGATCAGATGACCATTGAGCCACAACCCTTTTCACTTGGAATCATACAAGGGTGGAAATGGTCTTCCCAATAATTCTAGGTAAACTCAGGCTACCAGAGAATGCTTAGCATGAACGATTGATAGTATATGGCTGTATAAATGGAAGAACAGAGGCAGGCAGAGAAAATGACAAGTCTAAGAGTTAATGTTATAGAAAGTGTACGCACATCCCTGCTGGATGGTTAAATTACAATAGAAGCAATCACTATTCTTTGTCTGAACTCAGCTAGACCCTTAACCCTACTTAAGGAAGTTCCGTGTTAGGAGCACGGCCATGGCAGTATTTAGATCCTAACTGGAAACATGACATGGACTTGATAAGCATCAGGGCTAGGCTGTTAGGGGGTTCCCAGGTACCTGTTTTGGTCAAAGGGATTGAGAAGAGTTGCTGAAGAAGCTTGTTTTCTGATGTTCTCAGGACTACAACCACATCAGCAGGGAGGGTGTCTCTGTTTTTCTCAAGAACCCCAGAAGCATCGTATAATACCTGCAACACAAACAGCAGATGGCAAGTTGTCAAGGTAACCATCCATCCTGGAGACACCAGCAAGATATAAAATTCATCTTGACCAAGCCAGGATTTCAAATCCAGGACACCAGATAAGGGAGGTGCTGGGGCCACAGTGGCACATGACTGTAAACCCAGCCTTCAGGAGGCTGAGGCAGGAGGATTACCGAGTTCAAGGCCAGCTTGAACTGCAAAAAAAGACTTTGTCTTGAAAAAAACAGAACAAACATAAGCAAAGAAAAGAAAAACAGATAAGGGGAAAGTTGTAACTTTGACAAGTCAACAGCTTCTTGTTCAGTTGTCTTTGAAGAATAGGATCCTATCAAAGATAATTCACATCAGAATAATTATTAAAATATATCAAACACTTGCTATGTGAGAAGGATCCACCTTATGAGGGAAACATTATTATCTTCATTTTACTGGTGGGCAGGCAGAGACTTGAAATCAGATTGCATAATGTGAGTGGTAGTCAGGCATCAAACCTGTGCAGTTGAACTCCATTCTCACACCAGCAAACTCTCACAGCCACCCAGGGTACTCATGGGATCGGAATGATCTCTCAAGGATGTTGGCTGAACAGCCTTTGGTTCTCAGAACAGAGGGGATCTAGCTCAAAGAAATCTTAATATCCCAGAAAATCCCTTTTCTCAAGTACAATTAAGGATTTTTTGGTATTGGTTTTTGGTTTTGGTTTTGGTTGTTTCAGTCCTGGGATTAGAATTCAAGAATGCTCTACCCCTGAGCCACATTCTCAGCCTTTTATTTTTTGTTTTGAGACTGGGTCTTGCTAAGCCTCTAAGTTTCCCAGGCTGGACTCAAACCTGGCATTATCCTATTTCAGCTGTCCAGAGTGCCGGGACTGCAGGCATTACAAATAAGCTTCAAATGACAAATGGATGCAGCAATGAATATAGAGTTCAGAGAAAAAGGGGTCTTTTATGATTTAGATCTGAACTCTTTCTCCAAAACCTCATGTGTTCAGTGGCGGGGCTTTGAAAAGGAGATTGGAACGTAAGGGCACTGTGCTCATGAGTTCATAGTTAAGTGTGCTGCTAGGAAGTGGTACTTGTTCAGAAGAGGTGATCATTAGAGGCCTGGCCTGGAAGGGTGTATCTCCCTCCTTGGTTCCTGCCTTCACTCCTCTTTGATTCCTGGCTGCCATGACATGAGCAGCTTCCTTCTCCCTAGGCCCTTCCACTGTGCTGTTTCTGCATTTGAGCCTGACAACCAGGATCTGAAACTGTGAGCCAAGATGAACTTCTCCTCCTTTACATTGTGGGTATTAGGTATTGTGCCTCAGTGACAGGAAAGTGACTAACACAGATTTTGGTTCTGGGAGTGGGACAGTTGCTGTGATTACCTCGCCATGTGGTATAGAAGCCTTTGGAGCTGGTTCATAAGAGGATTTTAGAAAGGTTTGGAGATGTCAGCTCGAGCCCTAGAATATTTCAGGCAGAGATTGATAGGAGATTCTGGTCAGAGCCCAGAAGAAAGAATGACAGTAATGTACACAATAAAGTCTATCCTCATGAAGTTTTAGTTGGGAATAAAAATTCCATTGGCAATTGGACCCCAGGCCACATATTTATGCTCTAGTAGAAAATGTATCTACATTTTGTTCATGTCCTGAGACTGCAGGAGACTGAGACTAAGGGAGATAGGATAATTAATATGGTGGAAGAAACTTCAAGGAAACCCAATATTCAGGCTGTAGCATGGATACTACTTGCTATTTCTAGCAAGATCTATAGTAAACAAATAACAGAGTTCAGTGATTTAAAAAGTACAGTTTCATCAGACAGAAAGTGCCTGCAAAGTTGGGGCAGTGGTGATCATGGTCGCTGAAAAGATGAGTATTAAAAAGAAGCCAAATTTGCTGTGTGTAGTGGTGCACACCTTTAATCCCAGCACTCTGGAGGCTGAGGAAGAAGGATTATCATGGGTTCAAGGCCAGCCTAGGTTACCTAGTAAGTTCAAGGCCATCCTAAACTACATAGTAAGACCCTGTCTAAAAAAAAAAGAAATCAAGTGCTCTGCATCAGGACAGTAGGAAAGTTGACTTGAGGACATGTTAGGAATCAGCAAGCCTGATAGGCTCAAACATGCAAAAGTGAAAGACTTTACTTTAAGACGACAGCCCCAAGGTTCCCTGCTTAAGAAAGTCTGATAAGGAATTGGTTCCTAAGGATTCATTTCACAGTGCTCAGCCATCCGGGGACTCAAAGACCTCTGCAGTCTGGGTCCAAAGGGATGTGGCTACTACTTGAACTGGTGAAAGACCTTGGCATTATCCAGGTGATGCTGGTTTTAGAAGCATATAGAATATAATGCTGTGGGGTCAGGGAAACTACCAATCAGATTTGAAAAGAAGCCTAGGAGGCCAGAGAGTGTATTGCTATCTGAGAGGGCAGTGTGTGAAGCTGTGAGAATGAGGCTAAAATTTCAGTGAAGTCCCTAGGAAGTTGGAGACACCACAAATATGGAACATCTACTGAGGAAGGCCAAAGGCAGTGAACAAAGTCACCCCAAAGAAAAGTCATGAGGCTGCAACTGGCAATGCTGTAGAAGTAAGAACACCAAAGCCCTTTGGAGTTCATATCTCACTATAACTTGTCCCAAGTGCTGGACATGGAACTACAAAATATAATGTCTGCCCTGCTGGGTTTTAGTCTTGCTTTGGTCCCAGTCCTTTTTAATCCTCCTATTTTTCCTTTTAGGAATGGGACTGTTTACCCCATGCCACTGTATGTTGGAAGTGTTTAACTTTCTTTTAGATTTTTCACAGTGGCTCATAACAAAGAGTTTGCCTTGAGTCTCAGAGGAGACTTTAGACTTGGACTTTTCAGCAATGCTGAAACTGTTACAACTTTGGCAACTCTTAGAGACGAACTACATACCTTTTGAATAAAGGATATGCATGAGTCTTTTGGGAGCCAGAGGCAAATGTTATGGTTTAGACCTTGAATATCTCCCCTAAAACCTCATGTGCTCAGAGGTGGAGCTTTTGGAAGGTGACTGAAACATAGGGGCCCTGAGCATTTCTAGATGAGTGTGCTATTAGGGGGTGGGGTCTGGGTCACTGGAGGTGTGACCTAGAAGGGTGTATCTCCCTTCCCTGGCACCTCCTTTCTCTCTCTGCTTCCTGACTGCCACAACATGAGCAGCTTTGTCCCACAGCTGGCCCTTCCACTGTGCTGTTTCTGCATTTGAGCCTGACAACCATGGACTGAACCCTCCGAAACTGTAAGCCAAGATAAACCTCTCCTCCTTTAAGTTGTGGGTGTCGGGCATTGTGTCTCAGCAATGAGGAAAGTGGCTAAGACAGGATCCTAGAAAAGGGAGGAAGGAGAAATAAAGAATAAAAGTGGGCAGGAACAATGGGTCTAAGAGGAGGAGATGGAAAAAGAGGGGACAGGAACAGGAAGCAGAGAGAACAGGGTTGTGGATTAGGGTGAGGTGTGGTATCTCAGAATTGGAGGACATTAAAATGCAGTGAGACATTAATGTTAAGGTAAACGAACTAGTTAAGGGCAAAAGTTGGATTGAAATTTCTGACAAGAATCCAAAATACAAAGTATAAAATACTATATGGAGGGGCTGGGGATTTAGCTCAGCGGCAAAAGCGCTTGCCTGGCAAGCGCAAGGTCGTGAGTTCAGTTCCTGGTACCGGAGAAAAACCAAAAAAAAAAAAAAAGACCCTGTCTAAAATACTATATGGAGAGAAACATAGTCCCTTCTCCTTGTATAAGAATTACCTTTCAGCCAACATCTAGTCAGGTAAAATTAGTTTCAGTGCCGTGATATGAATATAAAAGATAATTTTGACACACCTTGAATCAACAAAATAATCCCCAAAGCCTTGTATTAAACTCCCATCTATTTTCTGGATCCAGGGCTTCAACAAAGCCCACAGGAACCAATTAGCCATAATTCAGTTGGCTCCTCTGGGAGTAATAGGAGCAATGACTTGCTGGCTACAGAGCTAGAGAATTTCCTGAATCAGTCACTAATCTGCTTCAGGAACTTGAAATTGAGACAGAAACATAATGTCTGAGAAGTGGAAATTTCAGTTAACATTGTAAAAGCTTAACATCTGGATAATGAAGCGAAATTCTTCCCCATTCATCTGGGCTTTTCTGGTGGCATGTCAGTGTACGCTAGCTCAGTCTCTAGCACTTTGCTAGAGACTGAGCTGCACTGTGGTGTTAAATTTCCTGCATCATCCAGGTGTCTCCAAATGACTAGAATGTGAACATTCCCTGCGGAACACCACGAAGTCTGTAATATGTTTTCTCTCTGGAGAGCTGTCAGTTGTGGGCCAGCCTTCAGGTGAGCAGCAGATGGTGGCTCTGTGGGCCACCCCAGTGAGATATTGCTTCTATGCCAAGGCAACCTTCAGTGAGCAGAAGCACTGATTAGGGGTTCAAGAGTAATTAGGAGGAGAACGAAATCTGCAAGCACTTTCATGATTGGCACCAGCAAGGCAGTACCGACGCTCACTGTGTGAGACTCAGGTCTCATAACGCCACTCGCCTCACCTTTCCCGCGTAGTGCCGAATGCCAAAGCACAGCTCCACTCCTTTGGGCCGCCAGAAGTATTTGCATCGAAGATTATCTTCAAACTTATCTGTATGGGTTTTCATGTTGGAAAGTTACAATATGAGTTGTTTGCTCTTGCAAATAAAAACATGCTCATTGAGCCACAAGAGACTCAGAATAAAAGTTTTCAAACAATTCTGATATCATCACTGTATGTACAAAGCTGTGAAGACCACCTGCACAATGGGTGTGTCTGATTTGCCTTCCCTTAGTCATTCAGTGTCATGTGCATTGTCAACCTGTGCCCAAAGAGGGCATGTGTGGCTTCCTCTGACAACTCCTAATGGCTGCTAATGGTACCACAAGCTGGTAGCTTTCAAACCATGTGGATGTACCACGGAAAGCAGACAACACAGATTTAACCTTAGTACACTGTGACATTATGAATTAAAGAAAACCACTGAGGATGACAATAAAGAAAACCACTGAGGATGACAAAATGAAAACCACAAGAAGTGAATGTCTTTCACAAATCAATTTTTCAAGTATAAAGTTGAAACTTTCTGTATCTCGCTCACAATATTTGTTTTGTCGCAGTTGACAGGAAAGAAGGGCCTGATGTTCCCCAAGAGCTACTTTTTGCTTTTCTTCCATTGCTACCCCAAATGCCTTGTACCCAGCATACCTACCTCAGGCTCCCCACAGCCACTCCAAGAGATATAGGCTTGGGCTGAAGCAGGCATCAGGCACAGGCTTAGCCCAGATGACTCTGCACCACCACCTCTCTGGATGATTCGACCCTTCTGCAGCCCTTCTCAGTTAGGTCCATGAGGGGCCCCTCCCCTACCCGTAACCAAAGTCTGATATTGCACATGCACAAGACCACCATCTTTTTCTGTGTAACCAGCCTCCCCATAGTCTTAGTGGTCTCGGGCCACACACTGAAGTATAGGTAGGTCCTAGAAAGACTTTTTAAGACATATTCTTGCCTACTCAGGATTTGCATCTTGTGTTAGAGCGTGCTGAACTGGAACGTTAAGAGCGAGGAATACCAGAGGCCACTGGCCCTGAAAGCAGCCAGCAGCTGAAGTTTATGATGCCAACGGTTGTCGGCACTAAAAGCTACCAGCAGCCAGAGCTAGTAACATCAAAGTCTGTTGGTGCCGAACGTTGCCAGCAACTGGGGCTTGTAACACTGAGGAATGCTAGCTGCGAAGACTGGTGGAGCGCAACAGAGGATTGCTGGGAGCCATCAACTCCAGCAGCAAGAAGAGTTCCTGAGGCCTGGTCATAGCTGCTTGCTCCAAGAAGCAAGGAGGGCCAGTAACAGTAAAAGAGCTGATAGCCACGGGTAGAAGCTCAGGGACTGCTGTGGTTTATGTCTACTTGTCCCCCACCATGCTTCCTGTGCTCATAGGTGGAGCTCTGGGGAGGAGATTGCATCCTGGGCATGTGACACTCATCCATGGATAAATGTGATGTTTGGAGGAGGTGGTCACTGGGGCATAGCTTGGAAGGGTGTATCTCCCTTGATTGCTCTCTGCTTCCTGCCTGCCTGCCATGAGCTGCTTCTCCTGTGATGCACCTTTGCCACACCGCCCTGCCTTGGAGCCAGCCACCCATGGACTGAAACCTCTACAAACCGTGAACCATAATAACCTTCTCCTCCTTAGAGATGTAGGTGTCAGGTGCTGTGTCTCAGTGCTGAGAAGGTAACTAAGACAGGGCTATTAACACTAAAAGCTGTCCCTTGCCAATTTATGATTTCTATGAGAAGTGAGCAAGAATTCTCAGCCTATTGGTAATATCTTAGTGGCCTTCCCCTTTAGAAGGGATCTTCCCTTTTAGAAGCCTGGGAAAAAGAGGAAAGACAGCGCTGACAGTTCTCATCAGTGGAGAAGCAGCTCACAAACTGCCTCATGTCAGACTTCCTCCTTCTCCTTCTCCTTCTCCTTCTCCTTCTCCTTCTCCTTCTCCTTCTCCT
>NW_004955449.1:4321950-4369930 GCF_000276665.1 Chinchilla lanigera
GAGATCCCTCTTAAGTACTAAAGAGACACAAAGATGGGGGCCCTGTCACCCAAGGATTCTCGTAGTCTGGGTCAGGAGCAATGCTTGCTAGTGTAAAACTAAAGATTGCAGATGGAAGTGGAGTCAAGGGGAAAGAAGAGGGGTCTCTGATGCCAGGAGGAGCTGTCCTCTCTTCATCCTGCAGACACCAGCAATGGAAGGAAAAAGTGGCTTAGGAAGATTAAACTGGCCAGGATGTCTACAGGGGAAAATGGAAGTCTCAAAGAGGAGACTGCAGAGAGCTTCTGCACTAGCTACAGGTGGCTGGGAAGATGACAAAAGTGGAAGGACTCAGGGATGGTGATAGGTTGATTTGAAGACACAAATTCTACCAGAACATTACAATTCGATCTACTTTACAACCCACCAGGTAGCCAAACTACACAACACAGAGTCATTAAAACACATTCGTTTGGTGACAGGAACCCAGTTCTTTTCCCACTTTATGTGCCTTTTTTTTCCAAGAAGGTACCTACCAACCAGCGTCTGGTCTGTTGCTTGGGGAAACTGACTTTCCTCATCCAAAAGTGCAAGCAGGCCCAGGGGTTTCTGGAGGAACATGTCCAGGAGTGGCCGATTGTCCTCATAATCCACAGGGATGGCATCGATACCCTCATTCTGGTATTCCATCTGGAGGGAAATGGACTATGACTCACTCCAGCCTGAAACTGATCTTGGTACCCCCAGAATACTTTGGCCTAGACTTTCTGGGTCTGGCAACCTTGAATGCATATAGAAAACAGGGTGTGTTTATATACATAGTAAAGAAATCAGCTGTAGATCACCCTGCTGAAGCTGGGTGTGAGGTGTGACTTCCAGGGGGCCTGTGATAGGCAGCTTGTGCAAGCAAAGGTGGTCTCCTAAACACAGATTTGAAAACTCATAATTTAGAAACTCATGCGGGTTTTATGGTTGATACATTGTGTCAACTTGTGGAGTTTAGAAGCTTAACTAAGTAACTCAGCAGTTCTACATCCTGCGGTGAAAAGGACGCGCCCTTCCTGCTCTAGGATGTTGTTCATTGTATCAACTTGAGAAGTTTAGAAGGGTAACTGTGTGACTCAGCAGGGAGCCAGGGTCCTTACTTTGTATTCATCCTCAGCTTGTGGAAGAGGAGGGCATGGAAATGGCGTGGGTGTGAACTGATAGCCAATATACAATATAAGGGAGGAAAAGAGGCTTGCTTCCCCCGCTTGTGCTCTTGCTGCTTTCGCTGTCTTGGGCTGACTTAGATGGGTGCTCCTGTGCCATGCCACCCTGCCTTGGAGCCAGGTGATTATGGACTGAAACCTCCACAAGCCATGAGCTAAATAAACCTTCCCTTCCTTAATTTTGGGTGCTGGGTATTTTGTCTGCACAACCAGAAAAAAGTAACTAAGACATGTAGGAAAGGGAAACAATTTTTTATTTTGGTGGCAAATATACCTTACGAAGCAGACATCTTTCTTCTTGTGGGAATCATTTAGGGAAGGAAAACTAAGAAAAGTGCAGCTGGAAGGAACTTTGTAGAAACAAGGTAGAATTTTGTGCAAGGTGATGGGGGAGGATTGCATACCAGATTTCACCAGCCCCTGGGATAAAACCAGTACTGGCACAGTATTTTCACTGTGTTTTTGCCTTTATCTAGTCCCTCTAAATAGTTCGTATGTCTTTACTGCTGCATTTAAACAACTCTCCCTGCACCCACAGAGCCGGGTTCAAATGTCAGTTGTTGTATCTCCTTCACACAGAAGTCTTGGGGTTTACATAAGGGTTGGGGTGATGTGAGCTCTGATGCTGCAGGACAAAGACCTCTAGTCCTTGGGTCTACCAGCTTCTTACCCTCCTGCATTGACCCCTGGGACGAGGTGGGTGAGACCTCCATTACTAGAAATTCGAGAGCTTGTGTTGCTCCCTTTTGGAGAAGCCCCTCTGGTTCCTGGGAGGGTGGGTACAGAGGACAGGGGAGATAAGCATGGCCAGTGCAGGAGCTAAGAACCCCATTCAGCACATGCTGTGTCATTTTGCACATCATCATAGACTCGTTGGGATAAAGTAGAAGAGAATGAAGCATTTTGAGCAATATGCATGAAAGAGTGAGTCTCAAAGCAAGATGTAAAGAACTGGTGCGGCACCAGCTCCGCTGAAGTGAGGCAACATACGGTTCCCCAGAAACTATGAGGTCTTTTTTTCAGAGTAAATTTAGACTGGTTGTTACTTTGTTCTTTAACTTTAAGTTTATTGGTACCATTTAGGTATGCATAATGACCACACTCGTTATAGGGAATGTGTATTTGTATATGATATATCTTGTTTCCTCTTTCTTCTTTCCCATTCCCGTCCCCTTTTCAAACCTCCTCTCCCTCCCTGTTCACAAAGCTCAGTTTTCATTTTATCCTTCTTTTCTCATTTCCCCCCACCAAATGTAAATAAGAATATAAACGTACAGTAGATATTGTGAAACAGAAACTGGTTGTTTATTTTTGACATGACCATCTCACGAGTGGATTTGCTATAGTCTTTTGGGGGGTAACTGAAGATTACACTCAGGGCCTTTGCACTGAGCTATATCCCCAGCCATCTTTATTTTTTATTTTGATACAGGGACCCCCTAAGTCACTAAGTTTGCCAGGCTGGGTTCAAACTTGTAATCCTCCTGCCTCAGCCTCTCAGAGTGCTGAGATCACAGGCATATGCCCCTAGAGCAGGTCCCTCAAATCTTCTACCTGTTACTCTAATGGGGTTTTTACTTCAAATTGCAGGCAGTTTAGTGACACCCTTTCCCCATTAGATTTAGTAACTTCAGATTCCACTCTTACCTGCTCAAGAGCAAACACATGCTGATTGAAATAGTACTGGATTTGCTCATTGGCAATGTTTATGCAGAGCTGCTCAAAGGAATTTCTTTGAAAATTCTCAAATCCAAAAATATCCAAGATCCCCACATTCATCCCATGGTCTGTACTACTGCAGGAGAGAAATAAACAAAAATTTTTAGGGGAAGAATCATCCATGCAAGATGATGAGAACAGATGCACCTGAATGACCATCAACTCAGGTGAGAAAGCCATGTCCTACCACCTCCAAGGAGAGACAGTTTGGGTCCTTGGGTATAAAAAAATATATATGAATATTAGGATCATTTAAAACCTCACTTTGGAGCCCCTACATAAAATAGATGCAGGGGCTGTCACATCTGCATTCTCCCATCTACCTGCCCACAAAGCTTAACTGAGGTAGCACTCTTTGTTTACAGCGTGATGTCACTTCCTTCCTGATGCAGAAAACCTCTAATGCATAAGGGGAAAATGCAGTGCATTTTACCTGAGGGAAAATTACGCTTTAGAGCTTTTCATGAAATATCTCACTTGATTCTAAAATCACCATGAGGAGGACATTTGATCCTCATTTTACAGATGGAAACGTGTGACTCAGAGCACGCTGCTGATTAAGCTGTAGAGTATGGGGTGGACCCAGTTTGTCCAGCTCCTCACCGCGCCTACTCTCTTAACTGCTCCACTTGAGCAGTGTCATCAATCACTTGCCTCTCAGGTACTAAACACTTTGGCTCTCCTGGACCCTGGTGTGTCTTTTCAAGGAGAAAGCTGAGAGCTGTGCTAAAGAAAACCCCAGGGAGGATCAAACGCTTCCTCTTGCAAACCCTAAGAACACCACGTTGAAGACAGCCCTCCTGAACCTCTGCTTCCCTGGGAACTTGCCATATGTTTCTGTCTGGCTGCAAGAGTGTGTTGATGCGATTCACAATCCAGCTGAAGAGCCTCCCGTACAGGGCTTTGGACATGGCATCTCGGACGTCTGCAGCTCTGTCCACAGTGTTGGCACGGACAATGGTTTCACCCCTGGTGACCACACAGTGGGACGTGAGAGCCTCCTGCAGCTCTTCAGGGCTGATACAGAGAACAAAAGCAGCTGGAACAAAGAATAAAATGACATAAGGGGAATGTGGCCATCCTTTCATTCTGTTGTTCAACCAGCATTTATTCAACATCTACTATGTGACAGGTTCTGTCCTAGGCACTTCAAATTGAAATAAACAAGCAAGGTCCCTAAACCCAAGAAGCTGTCAAACTGATCTGAAGGTTCTTCACAAGTATTTGATGAAAAAATATGTGGAGGGATGGTGGAGTAATAGCTGCAGATAAGATTCTTCTCTTAGTCATGAAGTAAAGCCCATTAATATAATAAAGGCCCTAAAAAGTGCAGCAGTTTGATTCCATTCTTGGTAGAGAATTAATATGATTTCGGTTAGGCAAGAGCTAGCCAGAGAGCTGGGCTCATTCAGAGTTCCGTTCTTAGGTAGTTATTCAGGAGGTGCCCCAGGCATTTGGTATAACTGAATAATTTTGATTCAGCTCATTAATAGAAGGGAATACCTTCTGCTTTGCCAATGTGGTTCTTCTTTGGAAGGGAAGCTTTCTGGTTGTAAGAGACAAAATTTAATTGCCACCTCATGTAAAACAATTCACCTCTTGGCTCACTACAGAACAAATAGCTATAATGATGATTTTTTTTAAAGTGCTATTGTTCAACACAGAAAGGTTTTTACTCTATTTAAATCACTTTGCTTTTTATAACTAAGATTCTCATTGTTTGCACCACCATAATGATGGTGGAAACTTTAGGAGCAAACAGACGCCTGCCTTCTCTCCTGCAGATGCTGAGTCAGTGAAATCAACCTCCTGCATTTTTTCCAAAAACGTACAGAGGATTCTCAACAGCCATGGAATTCTTCTCTGCCGAATACCCAATCTACAGCTTGTGGAAGCAACACTGATGAGCCACAGTAACTTCTAGAAATACTAGTGAAAACATCCAGATCCAACAGATGGACAGGCAAGAGCTGCATTATATGCTACAGATTCTTTGAAAACTACGGAAATAAAGAAATACGTACGTGTACTTTAGCAACCCAATACACACACAGTTGGTAATTACCATTTTCCAAAGCTTCCGCATTAGGCACCTCACTCTTATCAGTTTGGTGCTGAGAAGAAATAGCTGTGAACTCAATGTTCCCAATGTTCAGAATCCCAGCCAGAATTCTGTACACGGAGTGGACTTCCTGAAAAGGACACCAAGAACCATGTTGGAAGGTCACTGCCAATGAAACCAACCAGGGCCTAGAACTACGGCATAACCTGCTAGTTATCCACCAAGTCCATTTGTTCCTTTTTTCTAGATACATACACAAGTCTATGTGTGTTACATAACTAAGTTTTAACGATGGCTCAAGCAAAAAAATGTGGGTCTCTTGTAGCGTGGGCCTTATGGGAGCAAGCATGCCTCCTCATTTTCACTCTTTATTGCTGGCCAGAGCTCCCAGCAGCCCGGCCTTACACACACCAGTGACAAGGGGCTTCGCACCAATGATGGGTCACAAGGAGTGGAGCCACCCTGAAGCCTGAACTTCTGTCCGGGAGTGGGAATAGAAGCGGGATCTTATCTTCTTTGTCCTTTATACTTTTTAGCCTTTTACCTTATCTAATACCAGCTCTCAAATTCAGGTATTTTTATTTTCAAAGCAAGAGAAGAGGTATTCCTTCTCTTCTCCCTTCCCCTCCCTGCTGCTCCCCTCCCCTCCCCTCTCCTCTACCCCTCTGTCTCCCACCTTCTAGGGCCTTCACACTGAGCTACTTCCCCAGTCCTTTTTAATTGTAATTTTGAGACAGGTCTTGCTAAGTCTCCAGGCAGGACTTGAATTTGCTGTCCTTTTGCATCAAGCTCACAGAATATTAGGATTATAGGCATGTGCTACCATGCCTGGCTCCTTCATCTCTTTTGAGTATAGTTTTCATGAAATATTTGAGAGAGCATACACTGATGGATGGCTAGAACATCTCAAAGCTACAAGATAGAGTCTGTGCTATGAATGAAGTCAGGAAATATCTTGAAGGCTCTTTAGAAACTAACTAATATGATAAGAAATATATATTTGGCTTTTGTCCCCAGTTCCTGACACAAGAACTTCTAAAATCCTTATAACTGTCTAAGTGCTGAGGGCAATGAGTACCTTTCAAACACACCTGAGTTCATGCTAGAAAGCTGTTTATCCGGGGCCTTTAGGTAGGTGAATAGGGTGGGGGTGCTGGTTGGTTGAGAAACCAGTCATGTAAGTAGACGGCTGAAACTTTCAGCACCCCCCTCCACCAAATTCTGGGCAGGGGAGAGGGGACAGAGATTGAGTTCATCACCTACGGCCAATAATTAATCATCGTGCATATGTAGTAGAGCTGCCATGAAAATCACCAACCAATGGGACTCAGAGGTTTCCCATGTGAGCCACCACCTAGAGGTGCAGGGAGGGTGGCATGCCCGGAGGGACGGCAGTGCAGAACACCTCACCATATATGTTGCCCTACATATTTTTTCCTTTTGGCTCTTCTAGTTTTGTCCTTTATAATGAATCTGTAACTGTAAGTAACATGCTTCCCTGAGTTCTGTCAGCCATTGTACAAATTACCAAGTCCAGAAAGAGTGTCATAGTAACCCCCAATTTACAATGTGTGGGTGAGGAGAACAGGAGGCCTGAGCCTGCTGCTTGATGTCTGAGGGGGTCAGTCTTGTGGGACCGAGCCCTTCCTGTGGGATCTGATGCTAACTCCAGGTAGACGGAATTGAACTGAGTTGTAGGACATTGAGCTGGTGCCAGAGAGTTAGTTGTTGGGGTGGGGGTGTTTCCACATATTTGATGTGAGAATTGTGAATAAAAGCAATTTAGCTTGCCTAAGTCTTATTTTTATATTGAAAATTGAATATATAAGCAGCATAATGCTTTAAAAACAAAGTCTATTACTTTTTAAATATGTGCATATTCTGAGCTGGATGTGGTGGTGCACAACCGTGGAGGCAGGAGGATCCCAAGTTCAAGGCTCCCCTGGGCAATTTAGTTTAGTTTTGTTTTTTTGTTTTTTCTCTGGTACCGGGAACCGAACTCACGACCTTGCGCTTGCCAGTAAGGCGCTTTTGCCGCTGAGCTAAATCCCCAGCCCCTCCCCTGGGCAATTTAGGAGGAGTCTGCCTCAAAAATAAAACGGAAAGGGCTGGGGGTGTGGCTCAGTGGCAGAGCACTTGCTTAGCATGTGCTGGTGAACCCCTGGGTTCAATCCCCAGTGGAGAAAAAGAAAATTATATATTCTATATGTGAAACAGTGAAATATCTAGCCAGGAAATTACTGCCTTTTATTCTTATAGATAGAGAAAGATACTTCCACAAAAATACTTTGGCCTGTTATTTGATTTAGTACTACACAGCAGCAAACTAACAGGAGCTGTGGTTAAACTCCTGAGAAAGCACTGCCCCCAAATTGAGCCTTCTTTAAACAGTGTCAGGAAAGCTGAACAGGGAACGCAGGTGGGAACAGTGACACCTACTGGCTACCTGGTAATGCTACAAAGACAAATAAGGATTTTAAGAAGAGCTTCCACTGCAGATAAATATTGTTCTTCAGCTTCTAAATCAAGGGCAAGATGTCATGTTTCTAACTTCAAGAATCACTGTTTAATCACACAACTTAAAAGTGGCTAAGGAGAACATCTACCAAATGAGTTTTCTGAGGCTCGCCTGGATTTACCATGACAGCACCTCATTACCTTGATCAACACAGTGCGAGGCTTGCTGAATGCATCAAGCCCCTCCCCAGGCAGACAGATCCGAGAGGGTGAAGCAGATACCGCCTGGCAGTGAGTTCTGCATGGGCTGCACCTGTTTCCAGCTATCTCTGGAGGGTATCTGAAACTTTCCTCACTCGTAGGGAAAAAATGTATTCCTCTGACTAAAACACACACAGCCCCATCGTGTATTAGGGCACAAGCCACAGAACCTCACTGTTATGGTTTGTCTATGTGTCCCCCCAAAGCCTCATGCGACCACGGGGCAGGCTTTTAGAGTTGATTGAAGTGTGAGAGCTACACCCGCCCTGGGGTGGATAGTTTGCATATGTAAGGGAGAGGAAAAGAGTGCTTGAGGCCATTCCTGGCTTTTGTGTTTTTGTTGACTTTGCTGTGTTCTGCCGCCCTGAGCTGCATCTCTCCGCCATGCGCCACTCTGCCTTATATTCTGCCAAGTACGGACTGAAACCTCCACAAACTGTAAGCAAAATAAACCTTTCCTTCCTTAATTTTGGGAGTCAGGTATTTTGTCCCAGCAGCGAGAAAAAAGTAATCAAGACACTCACAAAATAAGGTTTCTAGGCTATTCGCAACTGGGAGCATCCAGAGAAGAAAATGGTTGTTAATGACCATGCCCTTGAGACCAGCACTTCACCCTGCTGCTTCTCCAGAAACACCCTCTTCAGCATAGCGCCCAGGCCACCAACAAAAGTGGAGCACTAAATGTAGGACCTTCAGTTAAACTTCTACCTTCAAACACAGTGTGAATCACTGAAGCTAAAGGCAGCATGGGTGCCTTCCTTGATTCCGGGAGAGGGGGTAGAGAGACAGTGTTTGACACTTCCTCACCAGGAGTTATTAGCCCTCTCGCACTCCCCTATTCCCCAACGTGATTCCTTTATTCTCACCATCAGTGAAGCACTTCTTTCTTTTCTATAGACTCTTTCAATGTTGCCATGTCTTTTCACTTCCTATTGGTTTCCAACTTTCTATATAAAGTGAAATAAACTCATTCAGAATACAAAATATTATCCAGAAGACTGACAAGTCTCCATCTGGGTCAAATGTGTCTACTGCTGATGAGGGTGAATGCAATCTCCTCACAAATCTGCCAAAGCCCACTGCAAGATGCATGGCTTGGTTCTTCTCTCTTTCTCAGAGGCATTTCTCTTCTGCTGTAGGCATGTCCTAGATAATGTTGGGGCCAAGTTGAAATTTAAGAAGAACCTGAGGCCGATTCGCTGAAACCCCTCCTGGTCTGGTTTGTAGGTATCTCGGGTCCCTCTCACTCCTCAACCCCCAGGAGTTTACCTCCCCTTCCAATCTCACCACACCTTCTTTCTCCTCTGGAGGTCTCCAGTTTTATACCTGTTCTGCTCTCAGCACTGCATCAGGACCAGCTGAAGGTGTCTCACCACAAACCCTATTCCAGCATCTTTCTCCCTCATCCACAGAGGTTCACAACATCTGGTATCTTAAAAGTCAGTGGTACTGTGCACAATGACACAATCTGTAATCCCAGCTACTTGGGAGGCTGAGGCAAGAGAATCCAACTTTGAGGCTAGCCTGTGTGACTTAGTGGAACCCTACCTCAAAAAGTAAAACAAAAAGCCCTGGGGATGTAGCTCAGTAGTAGAGCCAGGTTCAGTCCTCACTATATACAAAAAAAAAAATGTCAGTGATATCCTATTGTCTGTGTTGAAGGCACTGAAAATCCTCAAGACTCTCTAGTTATAGTTTAGCATATAAAGCTTCTTCTAGCAGCACTCTGATTAATAATCTATTTTAAGGAAAAAAATAAATTTTGCCCTGAACTTCTCCCTTGCCTCTGCATCTATGGATCCACAGGGTGTCCAATCTCGATCATCGTATAGATCATTTACCAAAAGTTTTTTCCCTCTCTTTTCTTTCAGATTTTCATTAGTACATATTTTCAGTACACAATGTCTACATTCTTCAGCACATGGTGACTATCACATGTACATAATACATCCTCATTCTCTTGTGAACCCCCTCCCCTCCTGCCCCCTCTCTCTATCTCTTGAACCTCTTCCCATTGCAAAAACATCTACTCTCTGTTTGCTGTTACCTTTTATTTTGCCCTTCAATTACTTATGTGCTGGATTTCTCGTATAAGATATCATGTGATTTTTAAACTTGTGTGTCTGATTTATTTCACTTAACATTATGGTTTTATGGTACATCCATCTTCCTACAAATGACTCAGATTTACTCTTCTTTATTGCACAGTAGTATTTCATTGAATAGTTCTTATATAGTATTAAACATGTCTTTTAAAATTTGATTTATTTCATATACAAGTCCTATGTCTGCAAAACAAGCATAATATTAAACAAAATCAGTATGGTTTAACTCCACACATAGAAGTTGAAAAATACTGATCTTCACAGGAGTGTTTTCGTATAATCCCTTAAACGCCTTGCACGGAGCCATCATCATTACTGGAAGTCTCTGTCACTAGCAAAATTTCTTTATAGTAAACTCAGAGTTAAGTATCATTTTAGATACATTTAGCTGGTATTTTAGGATTAAAATCATCCTCTGAGTCCATACTAAAGTTGCTACTCATAATTTTCCTGGACAGGTTTGAGGAAAACTTAAAAGGATCCCTGCAAGGAATTAGTGATCTTCTAAGAAAGGGCAGGAGGAGTAAATTTTGATTGAATTGATCAGTTCATTTCAGCTCTGTGTAGAAATGTCTGTCAGAAAAGCTTAAGAGAAAGTTCTGTCACATCAGCCACATGGCATCTGCTGCCTGACTTCAACCAAATCTTTCTGAATTTAGTCACATTCCTGTGTTTATAAACACAAAGGAAACCAAGTTAGCCCAGCAAAACAGGTTGTCTGCTGAGAAATAAGCACAAAATGTAGGATCAGAAAGACAAGACCCAGACTCTTCATTCCATTTCTAAGGTTGCTAACCAACACACACTGGTTTATTTCCAGTGTGAATTAAGGTTGGACGCAGTGAAGATACACACACAGATATACCACATGCTCTGGTTAGTCATTAAACAGTCCAGATCAGGCACAAATGAGGAATCTTCACCAACATTTTCCTTTCTTTCCTTTCATATTCTTTGTTCAATCATTCATTCATTTATACTGTATTTTTTCCCCACAAGGGTTAGGGATAGCTTACTTCAAAGACATGTACTTAACATATTTAATTTATTCTGTTTTTGATTTTATCTTAAAATGGATCGTATCTGTTTTACTAATCCTAGTGGTATATTTTTATAGCTAGAATAGCACCACTGTATGCTTTCTTCTAGAGCTTGGTGCAGTCTCTTCACAGGATTCTATTAACCATCTTTGTTTTCACTGAAAGCAAAATATCATCAAGCCTATGGCCTGATTTCACTATGACTCTCATGCACGATTAAGGAAGCACACCCTGAACGCTCTGGCATAACCCAAGTAACTTTGAATGGCTCTATTGCCATCCCTACCATGCTTTGACTCTTCTGGTGACACATTTGATAAATGCTCTGTAGGGTAATAACCATAAAGGTCTTTTAACAGTGCTGGAACCTGTTTAATTGCTCTCCTCTAAGGAGCCAAGGGAAATATATTTCTATTTTTATCTGACCTTTGGGATTTTCCACAGTCTATCAGTTGAAAATCTGTGGGAGGCCAATAGGGAAAAGGTATAGCTGGCTAGAAAAAAGAAAGGTATTATTATGACTAAAATCAACCGCACTGGGGAGGGAAAGGCTAGCTAAACTCTGAATTTCAGAAGCAATTCTTTACCTAGAGTGGCTGTCCCAAGGTAACTGGAGTGCTTTTAATCTAATTCCTTAAGATTTAACACTCTTACCTACCTCCTAATCATTCACCCCCTTTGTTGGAAAAGCCAAAGAAACTATATGTTTTGCAAAATTGATGGCATGAAGCCCAGAAACTATGACACAAGGTGCCACAGAATGATATATGAGTCAAGGGTTATAAATACTGTCTGTCATCCTAAGTGTGTATTTAATAGTCAGCCTGCATCTAGTATGACGAAGGTAGTGTAATATTTGGAGCTATAGTGCGCAACTGTGGACATGAAGAACGAAGTGACTGGATGAAAGTCGAAGGGCTCAATTAATTTGTCTTGATGCACAAAGAGCTACTTGCGATAATATATTTCTATGGGCTGGGCATAACCTACGGACTCCTGTACTCCTATACACAATTCAGCTTAGTGGCTGGAACCCAACTCGGAAAAGGACAGTATTGTTTGGGTGTTTGTCACTTATAGGCATAGTGAATTGATACTAATGCATCATTTCACGATCCCTACAATAGCACTGCTACTTTATGTTTGCCTGAACACCTTTCTACAAGGTGTATTCTGTTTTCCGTCATTCTTGGATGGACCTGAGAATCTGTATTTCAAACAAGCTTTCAGGCAGTGACAGAGTTTCTGATCCTTGGACCACACTTTGAATAGCAAGATGTTGTTATAGCACCAACGAGGCATTTGAAAAGTACATATTCACCAGCTTCTGGAAGGCTGAGGCAGGAGAACAGCAAATTTGAGTTTCAATTAACCTGTCTCAAAATAAAAAATAAAAAAGGACTGAGGGTGTAGCTCACTGCGAAGGCCCTGGGTTCAAACCCAGTACCACACACACACACAAATATTTCTGTACATATTCTGCCCCGAGTTAGAATATCCACATCTTCCATCACATTCAAGAATATTAACATATGAATTTCTTTCTCTCTTGACAACCACTTACCTTCTCAGTGAACCCTATAATCCTGAAGCAATGCTGAATTGCTTCGAATTGTCTTCTGTAAGATTCCTTGGAGGTTATGTCCTGCATGACTCTCCCGGTTCCATCAGCTATGTACCTATCACCAAACACAGTGACCGTTGGCTTGGAAATAGCACCTCAAATGCCAGGACAGGTGCCATTTCTGCTCTTTTACAGTTTGATTCTGGATGGATGGGGCAACAATAGTGCAACCGTGGCTGAATAAAAAGGACGCAGTCAAGTTTTTGAACATTCCAGAAAACGCAAATGGGAGATGTGATTCCTGCCATCTTATCCTGCCTATTTAAGCTGAATAGACTATGAGCTTCTAGTTAGGAAAACAGCTCCATTTACTTCTGAATTTGTCAACTGTGAAATGCCCATTCATTCAAAATTAAGAAGCAAACCTCCTGACACTTACCTAGGAGGCTTTTCCTCAGGAAGTCTGAATTCAGAAAGTTTCTCTTGGTGATAAAGACCAGCATAAATGTAGTAAAATATGTGAAAATTTTTCTCTCCCCTGAGGAAAAAAGGAAGATACTTTATTAATGTCACCTTCTGGGTCTCTCCACTCTGAAGTAATTTATATCATTTCCTTTCTGTGCAAAAATATTATTTCATAGAAAATCTACACTTTTGGGCAATTAAATATGCTTCATCCCAATTATAGAACAGTAATAGTGATAAGATTCATATAATAATTGGCATAATTTACATTATTAAATACACTTATCTTTACTGCGAGCAGAAGGTGGCTTTAGACTATTTTTTTTTTTCCAGTTTTTTTCCAGTACCGGGAATTGAACTCACGACCTTGTGCTTGCCAGGCAGGCGCTGTGCCGCTAAGCTAAATCCCCAGGCCCAAAAGGAGGTTTTAGAGACTGGAACAGGTAACAGTTCAGGTTACACATATTAGAGATCCTTCCATTGCAGTGCCACAGCCATTACCTGGGCCACAAGCCTCTGTTTATAATTCCTGCTGCTTCGGAGACCATGAAGGCATCGGCCAAGTCACCTCCTACTGCCCTGAGCCCCAGGCAGGAAGTGACTTGCAGGCTGTACAGCAGGCTAGGGAGTGGAATTAGTTCATACCCGAGGTCTTGACTTTCAGGTACCAAAGTGTCACCCCTCAGTCCCCCTGGTCTCCTGCTTCTACCTCTTAGACCACCGTGGCCAATGTCCTTCTGGTCAGGTGCTTGCAGATAGGTGCCTGGGCTATGCAGCAGTGTTAGCTTATGATGCTTGAACAGAAACTTTTCTTACTATCTATCTGTATCCCTAAACATCCCTTCACATCCATAGCGTCATACAATATCCCTTAAATATATACAGTAAAATTTAGTTTTACAAAATAAAAATAAAGTTTAGTAAGAGATCAATTTTTAGTTGAGAGAACAAATGTGTGAGGAATGGCAGGGACGTGTAAGCCCCTCTTGCTGATCTTTTCACTCATTTGTTTAAAGTTCTTGCCAGTCTCTACCATGGGAGGACACTGTAAATGCATGGTAGGGGCAGTGCTGGGATACAAGCCAAGTCCTTGAACATGCTGGACAAGCAAGTGCTCGACCGCTGAGCTACACTCCCGCACCTGGTTCCTAAGCCAACCTGGGCCTATGGAGTCTGTGCGCCCAGTAGCCCCAGACTCGTCCACCTCTCTTCCTCTCTGCTCTACCACCTTAACCAGGCCAATGTGCTCGCTCTCTCCCATGGACTCAATGACAGCCTCTCGGTGATGCTGGCACAATGTTCTCTCCGCTGGCCCAAGAAGCATCTCCAAATGCATTTAGGGTTGGGTGACTCCCATGTCCCACAGCTTCCTGTGTCCTTGGAAAAAGGTGTGAAATCCTCAGCCTGGCTCCAAAGCTCTGTAGGGCCTAGTCCCAGTCTCATCTATGCCGCTCTTTCACTCCTCACTCCTGTCCCACTTTGTTGGCTGACTTGTCTCTGTCCTTGGATCTCAGATTAAATGTCTACCTGGGAAGGCCCTCTTTCCTCCTGCACTAGGTCATGGCTCTGCTCTGCTCTTCTCTCTCTTCTCTTCTTTCTCTTCTCTTCTCTTCTCTTCTCTTTTCTTCTTTCTCTCTCTTCTCTTCTTTCTCTTCTCTTCTCTTCTCTTCTCTTCTCTTCTCTTCTCTCCTCTCCTCTCCTCTCCTCTCATCCCCTCTCCTCTCCACCCCTCTCCTCTTCTCTTCTCCTCTTTCACCTTTCTACCACCTTACATTGCTTCCTGGCACTTCACACATTTCCCCTACATTTCATTTGTTCTTTTTACAAGGCAACCTTCCTGTCTCTCCTGAGCCACCATACTCTAAGTTCTGTGAATTCAGGCACCTTGTCTATCTTGCTTCCTCTTGAAACTCCAGCATATGGCAGGTACCAAGTAATGTGTGGCTGTGTGTATGGAACCATGTTCCCAAGGAACTCTGGTGTCCTGCAGGGGCAGTGAAATAGGACGAATGGCTCACACTCTGATAGAGGGCACCACACCAGACATTCTTTTCAGTGGTTTTATGTAAATGAACTCACTGATCCTTATAACATACCCCTGAAGTCAGCACAGAACCGGTCTATGTCACATCCAAGGTCACACAGCACCGGAGCCAGTATTAAACCCACAGCAAAGCCCACACTATCAATTATTGTTACCTATCAATATACAGTTCTTCTTAAAACAGAATAATTTTGTTTTTTTTTCTCTTCATCTAGGAAAAGTTAACATGTTGAATATTCTAGATGGTTTTTATAGATAAGTTCAAATTTAAGAGAGTCAATGATTTTTTGAGAGGATCTGCAAGACTGTTAAATTCTACCTGATCAATCAAGTCAGAGGAACTAGCGTATCTATTCCAAAAACACCCCCGAGCCCAGCACTTTGTACTCTGGCCTATAACAGCTTTTAGATAAAAACTCCCAGGGACCTTTGTTAAATAATTCCTTGCTCTTGGGGAGCCTGGAGATAGGGGGAGGGGAAATGCTAAAGGACAAGGATGCAAATGGAACCATGGAACTTGCCAAAGCCTCCAAGTTTATAATGCAGGGCAAAAAGTGATGGGGCAGTATGCTTACACTGCCTGTTTTATGACTCTGGATTTTTCAAGGAGATATTCAGAGATTCTTGCCCCCATCACAGCTCCAGTTGGTGTAAACATCATTTCCAGATATTTTCCAAAACGGCTTGAGTTGTCATTGATTGCCGTGCATGCGTTCCCAAAGGCCTCCACCAGGGAGTTGACTTGCAGAATTTTCTCTCGCAAGGTCTGATTGTCGGCCTGTGCCAAACAGAGAACAGTCAAGAGATGCCCGTGAAAGGTGACCCCAGCAACAATGCCGAGCATTGCCCACCTTGCACCCATGTTCACAGTGTCCTTTCCCTTCTCTATTGGGGGAAATTAGCATCCACTGGGCGTCAAATGGGCAATTCACCAGGTGTGTAGGAATCAGATACAGGTAGATCATGGCAGCAGTTTTTAAACCTTGCTGCACTTCATTTGAAGTCCTTGACAGGTAAAATATGAAGTAGTTTTGGTACCGGGAATTGAACTCAAGACCTTGCACTTGCCAGGCAGGCGCTGTGCCACTGAGCTATATCCCTGGTGAGAAAGATTTTTATATGGACAGATTTCATCACTTTCTCAGTCATTCTCGTCTATAAAATGTATTCCTTAAATTTTCCTGATCATGTAATACACTAAGTCTGAGTAGAAGTAACTACTAGACTGAATTTGCACTCATTCCTTCAGTGTCTGTTTGCTAAAATGGAAATGTTCATTTCCTTTACCTTGTACTCAGAGATTTCCATTTTCCACCCCTCACTCTCCATAGCAGCTCTGCCTGACCCTGTTCACAGTGTTTAACCACTTTTACCACTGAATGGCTAAACGCTTCCATTACACTGAAAACATGAAAAATTAATTGGCAATAATCTAGTAAATTCACGCTGGCATTGTTTTCCTCACTACATGAAATAAGGATGGCACACCGACATCTTAAGAGGTCTAGCCCTCAGGAGGCAAACATAACAACGATAAAATGTTTTTATGGAGCCCCTTCTCAAAAACAATACTTCCATCATTTATAAAATATGCAGTTGCTCTGTGGAAACTTCTAGCCATGATACGCAAAACAGGTAGGTCAGTACCTTTCCCAAGAAAGTCAGATGCTGAACAATCAGGTGGGCGCTTTCTGTCTTCCCCGAGCCACTTTCCCCGCTGATAACAATGCACTGACACAGAAAATGGAATGCAGTGTCAATGGAACAGTTCTTGGCACAGAAATCACTGGGCATTCAGCTATGGCTTTCATAGAACAGCCTGTACTGGACACCTTAATTTTTCATTAAGCAAGAAATTCACCCTCAGACTCTTTCTGTTTCGGTACACAGAGAACTTCTTCACTCCCTGGTACAGGTGCAGTTGTACTATAATCTATTTACTGATGGATACTTGAAGTTTTTCTTTTGTCAAACAATATTACAGTGAATAATGCTATACGTAAGTGGTTCTTTTTATATGCAGATATACTATATGGAGATATATGGATCATTATATCTATATGCAGGTTCATTGCAGAATGAATTCCAAGAAGTGGGGATGTTAGATCAAAAGGTAAAGATATTTGTAAATTTGATAAGTACTACCAAATTACTTTGCTAAGGACTCTAGCAATATGTATTCTCTTAGGGTCAGCAGTGAATTGAATTATAGGAGATCAGCTGTCAGAGACTTGAAGAATTGGTTATTGTCAGAAAACATGCAATATTTGGTGTCCAGAAGAAGGACAACACGATGGGGCAACTTCTCAACTTGAAAACCACATTTTCTCTCTCCATTTACTTCTTTTCTGAGAAACCTGTCAATGTTTCACAGGTCCTTGAGATGAGTAAGAACCTGGAGAAGCCCAATTTCTAACCTACAATGAATCCAGGTGTTCTGTTTCACAAGGTGCATTGTTAAAATTTTATTTATACCTCAATAAGCCCAAAAGTTTGGATTTCACAGGTCTCAAGAAATAGACACATGGTGATACTCTCTGAAAGCCTACTCACCAAATTGGATGACCTGCATTGCACACAGAATAAAGAAACAGAAAATAAATCTATTGACATCAAAGGTAGGATGCCACCATTGTGAAAGGGAAGTCTAAAAAGTTAAAATGTGTAACTTCGTGTCTCACTAACACTGAGTTTGAGGTTTATTCTCTCAGCAGCTAAACAGTGGGGCAACATCACTACCAACACAAGTATGAAATTTTTTTTTTTTTTTTTGTCTTTTTGAAACAACGTCTCATTATACAGTTCAGGCTGGTCTTGAACTCACTTTGTAGCTCAGGCTGGCCTCAATCTCACAGTGATCCTCCGTCCTCAGCCTCCCAAGCATGAGAGTTACAGGCGCACACCACCACACCTGGCTAAATTTTCATATATAAAGATCAACTCATGAAAATACTGAGACATTAATGGAAAGGAATTTCATTCGTACAGTTCTGCATCCAGTTTTTATTGTAATCATTGCCATGCAATCAGATAGTGCTTGCTCTATGTCCTCATTATATTCATATTGGAAATACCTTTATTACATTTTATGAGAGCAAGTGAGTGCTCTTGGTGTTTCTTGTAAAGGGATTTCTTCTTCTCCTGCTACTATGGCTTTATCAGCGTTTTGTGTGCTCGGAGCTGCAATTTCATTTCCCATTTCCTTGGGCAATTGCACTAGAAAGGTTTCAGGAAGCCTTAGATGTTGAAGAGGAAGATGAAAGATGTCTTACAAGTGACTTGGTAAGAAAGGAAGGTGAGTCCCTACCTGGTCTTTGCTGAAAGTAACCAAGCACTGGTAAGCAGCATCTGCCGATGCAAATATGTGGGGGGGATTGGAGGCGCGTCTCACCCCATGATACAGCCTGGAAAACTGAAGGAAAAGATAACTAATTTAAAGGAAGATTCTGATTCTCCACTAGACCATCTAAAGCTCTCACAATCTGTTGCCCAGGCAACCAGGGTTTTATCACTTGTTAGGGGACTGTGGCCTCCTCAGATGGCTCTGTCTTGGAATCTGCTGGCCAGAGTTCAAATTGTAGCCCTGCATTTATTGGCTTGTTGAGCTGGCGCAAGGGTGTTAACTTCTCTTTGTTAAGTCTCCTTGTCTACCAAATCGGTTTAATAATGGTGCCTGCCTCACAGAGTTGTGAGGAGTGACATAATCCAGTGCCTGGTGTACAGTAAGCACTCAACAATTTTTTTTTTTTTTTTAGCACTCAACAATTTTAGCTATTATTATTGCACCTTGCTTGAAAAAGTTACTCTCTGTTATAGTTGATACATTGTGTCAACTTGGGGTGTCTACAGGTTTGCCTAAGTGACTCAGCGGTTCAGCATCTTGGGGTAAGAAGAATATGCCCTTACCATCAGAGATGTTGTTTATTGTGTCAATTTGAGGTTAACTATGTGACTCAGCGGGGAACCAGGGTGCTTACTTTGTATTCATCCTGAGCCTGTGCGAGAGGAGGGCATGGAGATTATGTGAGTGCTACACACCCCCTGAGTGGGGGTAGCCTGCTTACAGTGTAAGAGAGGGAAAGAGGCTTGCTCTTCTCTGCTACTCCTCCCTTTTGCTCTTGTTGCTTTGCTGTTTTCTGCCACCATGAACACTTGCCCTCTGCCATGTGCCACTCTGCCTCGGAGCCAGCCGAGTGTGGACTGAAAACTCCACACACTGTAAGAGCTAAATAAACCTTTCCTTCCTTAATTTTGAGCGTTGGGTATTTTGTCTCAGCAATGAGAGAAAGGTAACCAAGACACTCTCCAAAGGTAAAATCTCCATTTGTTTTGCATTCTTATCTGTAGCTTGGGGTATACACCCTTAGAGTGATGTGGGTTTCATTAGCACATCTTCATTTGCCCAAGTGATTCCTTTTCCAGTGCTGGGGATGGAATCCAGGGCTGTGTGGATGCTAGGCAAACACTCTATTGCTGAGCTGCACCCCAGCCCATCCTTTGTGAGTTTTAATTTTCCATTAAGGAGCAATATGCTCTTAAAGTCTCCCTTACCTGTGGGGAATATATGCTGAGATTCTGGAAAGGGTTTAAGGCTATTAGGATGTCTCCAACATATGTGTAAATCAGCAAGTCTGCATAACGTTTCTGCAACTGATGAATAATTGTATCCTAAGGAGAGGATAAATGGCATGGAGAGAAAACACTGTATTCAATCAAGGTGGAGTTTCTAAAAACAACAGATTTATTCTTGCAAGAATATTTTCTCTAAAAGACTAAAGTATCCATTTAAATCACACAATGATCTTCATTTTCTGAAATGATTCAGATATTTGCCTTGAAAGAATTAAGAATAGAAATATGCTAGAAGAATTAGGATGTGGTTAGGGACACAGAGATATCCAACCAAGATTTTACTTGTTATTGGGGGGAAAAAAAGTGTTTTTTTTTTTAAATTTTTCTTCCAGTACCAGGAATCGAACTCATGCCCTTGTGCTTGCCAGGCAGACACTTTGTCGCTGAGCTAAATCTCCAGCTATGGAAAAAAGTTCTATTTAGAATTTGATTTACTAGGCGATTCCTAACAAAGCACAGAAAAAATAGCTATTTCATTTCTCAAATTGTTGCACGTAAAATCTATGTGGTAGGAATCTGAATTGCAGCATTTTGGTATCACACGTTAGTGGTGGAAGAGTTGACGTTAGAGGTCCCCAGAGTCAGACTCAGCAAAAGCAGGTCCAGTGCAATTAAAGGCTCCATTAACCATGCATATGTTAAAAAGGCATTATTACAGTTTTGAGATTTAGAACATGAGTATATAACTTCATGACTTTGCTAAATGTAGTTTCCCTTTATGAAGAACAAACAACTATCTTAATAGTTAAATGCAACTTTTTATTAAATGGAAATTAATTTCAGTGGATAGAACCATCATGAAGGCCTATGATAAACAAAGCTTTCTTAGAAAAATCCAAATCCCTTCTCTTCACCCCAGGGACTATAAATGAACACAACACACGATCATCATCTCAGTAACCAAGTGCACCCAGAGTTACCCATGGCTATCTAATTAAATTTTCAAATGACCTTAAAAGAACATGGCCAGCAACAGAAAGGTCAGACCATTTATGTGAAACAAAAGCCATCAATGAGCATTGTCTACTAAATATTCAGCACCTCATCCAGGACCTCTAGATTGACCAAATCGTCCTCAAGGCAGTATTTCTCAGCATTTTCCACATGATAGGGTCTTCCCGTATGCATCCTTTCATGCCTAGAAATGTACCAAGAGAGTATTAGCATTCAGACAGTAAATGATGTGTGATGATTCATTCACAATCCTATCATACAGTGCATTCAGAGACCTCAGAGAGAGTAACAGCAAGTCCAGGCCAGATGCCCAAGCCCTTCCCTGTGGAGCCAACAGAGAAGGAAACCCCATAGCTTGACGCTCTTTTCTGCTACAGTGAGGAGCATTACCAAGGGGGCCCTGTATCACATATATTTTCTTTCCTTCAATTCCAACTGTAGCCCTTCCAGGGATACATATAACCCTACCTTTTCTCTGCTGAGTATGATGCAAGATCACTGTTTTTCCACATGCAATATTTCATATAAAAAAGACCAAGTCATAAAAATGCTGCATCCTTAATAGGCAGGAATTTCACTGTCTCCATTCTGTACCCTGTTTTTATTATAGTGATAGAATTTTTGCTTGTGTAAGGCCCTAGTCTGCCAACACCATTCCCAACTTTCTGAGGTATTTTTAAAACTGCAGAATAAATACCTAAGAGTTGGTCATTGTTTATATTTCACTTATTTGTTTATTTGAATTCCCTTTGTAATTTCTGCCCCATCCCAGTCCTCTCATGGGGTGACCTCTACTTGGCAGATGTCCTTCCAGTCTATTTTTAAACGCTGGCAAAATATGTAGATGTATACATGAATAAGATATAGATTCTGTAGGTTTAATTTAAAAAATTATATTATACTCCAGGTTTTATTCACAAACTTACTTTTTTCATTCAGCATTATGATTTTTTTCAAGCAATTTATCAGTTATCTTTTTTTTGTGTGTGTGCAGGGAATCAAACTCCGGACCTTGTGCTTACCAGGCTGGTGCTTATGCAACTGAGCTATGTCCCCGGCCTGTCTATCAGTCATCTTAACCTGGATAATACCTCACCATATAAATATATGCCAACTGATTTGCCCATTCTTATGTTGGTCAACATTTAGGTTGATTCCAATTTTTTTTTTTTGCGGCTACACACAAAATATCACTCAATATCTTTATACACATCTTTTTGTGTATAAATGTGAGATTTTTCTCTGAGGGGGCATTGCTCACCAGACAGTTTAAAAAGTTGGTTGGTAATAACAACAACCCACTTGCTACAGTACACCAAAAAATAGCTCTTTGAGGCATAAAATTAATTTCAGGTCAAAGCAGACCTTCCTTTCTTACCTTTCCTAAACTTCTCACTGTTCAGTATGGTGTTGAGGAAAAACACCGATCTAGAAGTTCAGAGCTCTGGGTTCTAGTAATGCGGTATGAGACGCTCAGCAATCCTCAGTCAGCCAGTCTCTTAATTGTCTAATCTATAAATAGACTCATTCATGACTGGTCTATCCATCCCACAGGTGGTTGGTAGCATATAAGTCACAGATATAAAAATGCAAAAGAAGCCGGGAGTGGTGGTGCATGCCTGTAACCCTAGCACTCAGGAGCCTGAAGCAGAAGGATCGTTGTAAGTTCGAGGCTAGCCTGAACCACATAATGAGACCCTCTCTCAAAAAAAAAACAAAAAACAAAGCAAACCCACAGAAGGGCTAGAAAAATGCACCAAGTCCTATGTTTACATCTTTGTCCAAATCTAGAATCAACACATTATTAACCATTAATTAAACAAAGCTCCATGTGAGAGATTCTCTCATGTACTACAAATTCACCAGGAGAGAAGCTTCACAACTGGGTTCTTCCTGGTCAGCTGGGATGCCCACCTTTATCATGGCTGAACAGGATGTCACCCACTGATACAGTTCTATTGAGCCAGGTGCAGAAGTGAGTTATGCCTCTACTTTTTCCAGAGAGTACAATGTAGAAGTCATGGAATCTTGATGTACAGCTGCCCCCTTGCTACATGTAGTTCACAGAAGTGGGTAGAAAGGAAGATGCAAATTTATTGGCTCTATATATTGAGTTTTGAGCTTATAACACAGTGGAAAGAGGCAAATAAAATGTTGGCTTTTCTCCTGCTTGTTTCAAGCCTATTGAATTAAGTCTTCTTTCCCAATCTCTATCACTGATGGATTTGAATAGGGGAGATTACAAACATGCTATTAGGTACTTCCTATACTAGGACCAGTTTTGCTGTTATTCATATAAGGGGCCCATATAGAAGGCAGTTTAATTTTATTTAATAAAATAAAATTTATAACCCTGGTATTTTTATCTTTTTAAAAACTCTTTCTTGCTACTGTTTGGGAGGGAATTTTTTGTTTGTTTGGTTTCTTTGTTTGTTTGTTTTTGAGACAGGGTTTCACTATGTAGTTCAGGCTGGCCTTGAATTCACTGTGTAACCCAGGCTGCCCCTGAGTCAGAACAATGCTTCTGCCTCAGCCTGCTGGATGCTGGGATTACAGGCGCGCACCACCATGCCTGGTATGACCTAAGCACTTTTAATTATCAACCAGAACAATTTATTCATTAGTGTCTTTGTATATTGGTGATGACAAAGAGAAATCAAATTCGTATGAAATACAGATTTTCACTGTAACTCAGAGCAGCTCCCTACTTCTAGCTAGCCACTTCACTAGATAAAAGAGCAGAAAGGTGCGTATTTCTGGTCAAAACCCCTATATATACCTAAGCTTTTTTTTTTCTGCTTGAAGTTAATTGTCTGGCAAAATTACACAGTGCTTTCATGCTTTTTAATAAAATAATGAAATTCTCCTCATATTGAGTTCAGCCAGTTTATCTCCTTCCTAAGTTTGTGTCTTATAATTGTGTGAAATAAGTTAAGTTGGCATTTATTCTATACAGCACTTGACAAAGAAAGTCAAGAACTAAAACTTTGTCAGCAGGTCTGGCTCCTGTCAAGAGGGAATGAGTAAGCATTCTTCCTCTGTCTGTCCACCAGGTGTGACTAAACACCTTGGGCAGACAGCAGCTGTCTCAGGACTCCGAGAGCAGAATAGTAGCAGGCAGAGTGGGGAAGGGAACAAGAATTCAAAGTGCCACTGGATCCATGGTGTGCTTCCCAGACACTCTTCACTGCGACTGAGATGTCATCTGAACCGTATCCCGAAATGTCAAGCTTCGTGTTGGATGATATTCTCAGAGCCAACTAAAAGGGAAGCACTGCAGGGGAAGACCTCCACTGCGACCTTTCAGTGTAAGCACGCCTAACACCAAGTCACCAGGTTGGGAATTAGTGTCTTCCGAGCCTATAGCAGATTTCCATATGTTGCAGCAATCTATCTGCCTGTAGCACAAACATAGCCTCTAAGAATCATGCAGACGCTGTCTGGAGATCTGAGTTTGACTCTCATGCCAGTTTTCACCAGTAATATTTCATGAACAAACAAGCAAACCCACCAGCTTTTAAAAGATTTTACCTGCTGTTATTAGCAGTGTGTAACCTCTTCCCCTGCTTATGGTCAGTTAAGTTGTTTATTGTTTACTCTAAAAATTGACATTGATCACCTAGAAGCTGATGTAGATACAAGATTTTTCCACTCTGATAAAGATTAGTCCACTTTCCCAACCAGAAAATATATATTAAAAAAAAAAAAATATATATATATATATATATGCCTACCCAACTAATATTCCTCTAAATCTGCTGCCTGACTTACCTTCCTTTGGCCATGGGGCTTCAAAAGCTTATTACCTTCCTTTGGGTTTGGAGAGTTTATTGAAGAGAAACATTACTGATTCCAGTTTCCTTTTAAAACATTATCTTAGATTTTAGACACACTTGTAAAAATTGTTATGTTGTTTTATATTTTTCCATAGCTAAATTTAGTGAAAATAAATTTGGTTTAAATTTTTTCAATTTCCTTGCATTAGATGACTGTCACTACCGGTAGTAACTCCAATCGTAAATTTTCTTCAAATTCGCATACTCCACCTAGTGTCTTACTTGAGAATAACATCTACTACCAATTTTTGCTGAAAAATTCCTATTTCCTGTAAAAATTACTAAAATGTACTTGAGTTGAGCATTCTAAAGAATAGAGAAATGGAGGGAGGGAGAGGGGAAAGAGGGAGAGAGAGGGAGAAAGAGAGACTGATTCTGTTACATCAAGAGTATATGTAAGGTGTTATAATTTTAATGGCTCAAAGACTTCTTCACATTCCAGGAAAATGTATATTACATATTTCTAGATTTACAACTGTGGTTATGAGGCACTCAGTATGTTGGCTGCCATGCCTCACTTCTCAGACCAGTGAAGTGTTGGAAGAACTGAGGCTCCAAGGGAAAGATTTGCTTCAGATTGGTACCAGGAGTTTGAGCTTGGTACGGTAGTGGAGCGGGGTGCAGGCTAAGGGTAGCCCTAGGTTTTTAGGAACCTCCTGTATCAAGCATCTTTGGCACTTCATGAAGTGATCATTCAGGAGCCACTGATTTCCACAGGACCCCAGGAATCATCAGTGTATGTAATATGAGTGGGACGCACACATGAGTGCAGGCGTGTGTGTGTGTGTGTGTGTGTGTGTGTGTGTGTGTGTGTGTTCATAGGCAAAATAAGGAGGGAGACAGCAAGGCCAACTGGGGAAAGTATGGTAAGTAACCAGGAAGAAATCTGTTTTTAAAGGTCACTGCTGCAGGTTGAAAAGAGATTTAAAAAACAAAACAAAACTGAAGTCATTGCTTAAATTAGCCTCCGGCAAATTACAAGGGCAGAATCAAAATCCATTAAACAGAGCAGGAAAAAGAAAAAAAAACAACCTAGCAACTTCTTCTACCAAGCAACACTTAAAGTAGACCTCTGGCATTTGCGGGCTTGACATTTGCAATTGCAGCAAGCCCCAAGCCACCCGCAGGGGCAGAACATGCTGGAATTTGTTGTCTTGAGGCTCACAGTTGAGTTCATGGTCATGGCAACTGACCAGGGCCTTCCCACACCCCAGGAAGTAGTGTTCTCTTTTCCCCATAACTCTTATAAATAATTAAATGCAGGATTTCAAGTCTACTTCTTTGAACTTTAGCCATCAGATGATATACCACGTGATACTAATGAATTCAAGAATTTACAAAACTAGTTTTTTGAAGATGTCCTTTTGAAGGTCAAGGAAAGAGGGGCTGATGTCAAGGAAATGAGCAAATTGTTTAAAAGCATCCTTGACAGTTGAAGCAAGCATGTAGCTTCAAAGTATTGTTTATGGAATTTTAGAGTTTTTAAATCTCCTTTAAGAGAATCAGCCTTGGATGCATAACTGTTCTACCTAAATCGAATATTTGCCATGTGTCTTGGTTACTTTTATCATTTCTGAGATGAAATACCTGATGCCCAAAATTAAGGGAGGAAAGGTTTATTTAGCTCACAGTTTGTAGAGGTTTTAGTCCATAATCGGCTGGCTCCAAGGCAGAGTGGCGCATGGCAGAGGGGCAACAGTTTCTGGCAGTGGAAGGCAGCAAAAGCAACAAGGGAGGGAAGGAAAGAAAGCAAGACTAGCCTCTCTGTCCCTTATACAGTATGCAGGCTACCTGCCCTAGGGTGAGTATAGCACTTACAACCTTAACCCCAGCATTGGGCCATGAAGCAATCTCAAACTTTAGATTCAGCCACCTCTGAAAGCCTGTCCTCCATGACTGCATGAGGCTTTGGGAGGGACATCTAGAATAAAGCCTTACACCATGGCAGAACTGTAAATTACTGGAAAAACTTAAATTCCAGTGGTTTATGCATACACTATTAGCAGCAGCAGGTGAGGATTTTGATCAAGTCTCAGATACTGTGATGTCGTTTATCCACAGGTGCCTCTGCCATCCAATATTTACCTGTCTACATCTGCAGCACATTTGCAGTAAAACTGGATCACATCCTGGCTTTCCTGAGAAGAGCTGGAAGGCTCAGACCCAGGAGAGGCGAGAAGGGTTGCACCACTCAAGCCCAAGACCCTGTCCTCCTGCATGGTACACCTTCCTTGTGTTGTGCACTACCTCCTCATGATTCCTAGCCTTGTTCTTGAGTAGTGTGTGTGTGTGTGTGTGTGTGTGTGTGTGTGTGTGTGTATTATATAGAGTAACGTGTTTCATTGTGGGTCAAGTACATTTCTTATTTGTTTGTGGAACTGAACCCAGGGCACTGAGCTACATCCCCAGCTCCTTCAATTTTTTTTTGAGACAGCATCCTGCTAAATTCCCTAGGCTAGGCTTAAACATATGCTCCTCTTGTTTCAGGTTCCCAGAGCACTGGGATTACAGAGATGGGACGTGCTGTCCTCCTGTTCGCCTTGGCCTTACTCAACCTCTGTTCTCCCTAACCAATCTCTTTTAAGCATTCACACCAGCCTCGGATCTTCCTCTTAGGTCATCCTCTTAAGCACCTGGCTGGCAGCTTTCTTTTCTCCACACCCTTTCCCCTGCGATCCGTCTTGGGTTGTCCCTTGTCCTCTACCAGTTACTTTTTCTTTCCTCTCACATTCTACTCACAGGGCTCCTTGACTTGTCAGTGCTTTGAAGACTTTTGTTTCTATGGCATTGAAGTTGTCCACTCTGATTAGTTTCTGTTTATCTCTTGACAGTTCCCAAAATCTCAATTCTACAATCTCTTCTCACCGTCTTCCACTGAATCCACTCTTCACCTTCTCAGAAACTGCCAGTCCCTCCCTGCCTAGATCAGCCTCACGGCCAATGAGCCACTGTATCTTCTCCTCCTTCTCTCCCCTCCTCCCGACCGCCCTGTCCTCCTTCATTCACTGTGTCCCCTGGAGCCAGGCTCTGCCCTGGGGAAGCCCTCAGGATCTGCATCTCTCTTCCTGCTCCTTGCTAGGACTCACTCAAGGTGACAGACAGGAAAGGCGGTGGTGCCAATGGTGTATTTTCCCAGAGGTCCTTGTGCAAAATACTGTTCTGCGTGCTCTAAGTGCAGTATCTTAAACACTCATTAACTTCACGACACTGAATTACTGTTCAGTTGCTTTCTGCCTGGCTTTCTTTTGAGTAATCCTGTGTCTCCCTTTAATTGGTTCTTTACCCCATTCCCCAAGCTGTCTGTCTCAAAGATGTAGTACCCGCCTGGAGTCCAAAGTCCACTCTCAACTGTGAGACCACATTTGCTTCACTTTTTGAAAACATAAAGGCTTTTCAACATGAGTTTCCTCATAATATCGCCTTAGTCCCTCAGGTTTCCTGAGTGTTTTCATTTCACCTCTATGTATCTTTCCTAACTTAGCGGTTCTTTCTCTTTAGTCTACGAACCTCCCTCTAAGACCCTTGATCCACTCCCTCCTGCTTCTTCTTATGTCCTCTCTCCTGCTTTCAGTGTGTCCTTCTCCTTAAGATCCTTTCCACGTCCAATTCCTCCCCTCCTTTTGCCTTCATACCTGCACCTCCTCCAACTACCAGCTGCTCTCCACCCTGGGCACAGTGCTAAATGTGGACAGGACCTTCCTTGCCTCTGCAGGAACAGGCAGTGTTCTGTGAGTCTCGTTTCTCAGGATCTGCCCTTAAAATCAAGTCACCCCAGTGCGCGGGGAGTGAGTAGGGCTGTTTGGACCATTGAAGAACCCTACTTTGGGCAGAAAGCTGGGAACTGCAGTCTATGTGAGTATGTGGCATTGCCTTCGACAGGAGAGGAAGAGAGAGCGCTGTTTTGACTGGTCTCTTGTCTGTTAATGTCTGGCAATTTCTGGCTGATTGCAGTGGGAACCAAGGCAGGAGGCTGCCCAGGTTGGCTGACCCCTGACACTGTTCTCTCTTTCCCTAATCTCCTGCAGTCAGTCCATAGCACCCTGACAGCAGCATTCCCTCAGCATCCTCTGCCATGTATAACTGCCATGTCTGCTCGCTCCTCCCCCCAGTTCCAGCCCTGCCCCACTCCACTCCACTCTCCACACTGCAATCAGAATGACCTTCGGAACACATCCCTCCTTAAATGTTTCCAGTGGCTCTCTACTGCCTAAGGAACAACACCGAGCTCCTGGCCCCGTCAGGAGCTGACCCTACCTGTCCTGTCTCTGTTCCCACCTGGCCCTCCCTAAACTTCAGGGAGGCCAACTACTTATTCCTGCCCTCTCTCCAGCCCTTGTGCCTTTGCCCCTCGCCCGCTGCTCATTCTTTTCCTTCTACCTAGCACATCTTCCTGTCCTGACCACCTCTACCTGTTCTCCAGGACAGCTCAAGGGCCTCTTCCCACCAGTCCCGGAGGGTCATCTCCATGCATCCCAACCCAGAGTTGGCCTAGACGCCTTTCCCAAGGGCTCTGGGGTAGCCCAGGCATTTCCTGTGAGCTGTTCTTATCCAATCTTGTCTGTATCACACATCACACTATTAGCTCCTTATCAGAGACCCTATCTGATCTGCCTTTGTAGCTCCTGTGTTTAGCAGAGGACCTGATACAATGTCTTTACAAAGAATAAATGAATAAATTAGATTTTGAATAAGAGATAGAAGTGGATGTTTTCTACACTTAGTACCTCGGGATTGTTTATTGTCATGAGCTTCTAAAGTAAGTAAAAAGATGAATTTTCACAGATTGAGAACAAGAGGAGGTTAGTGTTTAAAAGAAAGGATCTAAGTTAAACAGACTCTGTATGTTCTACGAACATTTGTTGAGAGGTAACTCTGAGTAGAGCACTATTACAAGCATTTTATGTGTAGCCTTAACCCTCAAAATAATCTCCATTTTATAGAAGAAACTTCACAAAGAAAAAGTAAATAACTTAACCAGTAAGTGGCTGAGCTGGGGTTCAAACTGGCGGACCCTGCAGTGTGACTACCACCTTGTCCTGCCGGCTCCATGGCCGTTGGCTTATAAAAAAATGAGTGCCCATTTGCCTCACTTATCTATGCTCTGTGCTCAATTACTCTTTGTCCTTTCTACCTCTGGAGAAGCTCACGACCTTAAATACATTGACTTATTAACATCAAATGATGGCTGAGAGTATTCGTGGGTGGGCTTTGAAAACATCTTCATGGTGTGATCAAAATATACAGTGAATGTGCAAATTTTAAAAATTTATTCAGTAAAAGACCCATTGCCATTAATTCCCCTCCTAGCCCTCCCCCTTGTTTGAAACACACTTATCCCATTGTTCTCGCGCCTTCCCGAAGCAGTTCTGGAGTCCTCTTTCCTGGTATCTTATGAGGCATGATAAGAAACATAGTGAATGTTGCTATCCATGCCACCCACCAGAAAGGCAGTTCATAGAATATTACAATGCATCCTCTTCTACCTTTTTTGCTGGATCTGGCCCCATGTAACTTCTGGCTCTTCTCCAAAGTCAAAAATGACCATGGAAGGTGAATGTTTTAAATCAATTCAGGATAGTGAGGCAATCACAACTAAAAGACAATTACAGACACTCAGGAAAGAAGACTTTCAGAACTGCCTCAGAAAGTGGCAAGAATTATTGAGAGCCCTTCCTGGTCCTCATCTCAGTCCAAAAAGTTTGTATTTGTAATCCCATGGAAAAGTTATTGGAATTCTAGTGAGTTAATTCCAGTCTATCAATTCTAGTACACCCATGGGGAGAACAAAGACGCTAAGGTGTATTTGTAGCTGTGGGGAGCCAAGGGGTCCTAAGTCTAGCTACAATGACGGCTAACTGGGAAAAAGGCCTGGACCCAGGGCGAACCCAGGTTTTATTAATTCATGAAGAAGGGAGTGGCTCAGGGATGAGTGAGAGTGGCCAGAAATATGTGAGTGCCACGAGCCGGGCTAGGTAGGAGACCTGACCTCTGCAATATGCAGAGAGAAGGATGTGCAGAAGGAATAATCTGTATAACACAATTCGAGGTACTATCTAGTGTTTTGGGATCAGTGCTGTGCTTCAGCTCTGGTGTGTAACTTTTTATGCCCTGGGAAGTCATAGCCCCTTATCTCAAGGCTGGATCCCAGCCAACTGTGTGGAGTGCCCTCCCCAACACACACATGTGTTTTTGGGAGCTACAGGGTGGGGTAACTCTGACCTGTCACCTTGCTTCAAAGGCTACACATCAGCACCTCAGCTAGACTGATTTGCATTGCTTAAAGCCAACTGAAGGGATAAGGAAAAGTCCTGGCCAGCTCTGCACACATCAGTACATGGACATAGGGCCAGGTTCAGCCAAACTGGAGATAATTGCTCTTCTTTCAAGAAGTCATCCAAGTGTCCTCCACAAAGAATGATGGGATAAGGAGATTCAAAGCAAAGGGGGAAGATTTGGGTGGGGATTAATGCTAATGTGTCTTTTACTGTAATCATTTTTTTAAAAAAATTAAACCATCACCATATTTTTTGATCACACTTCATACATAGCCAACATTTCAGCAGCTGCTAATCGGAAGTGACCCCCATGGAATAAGCAGCAGGGTAACTATTGATTACATGCATCATATTCCCTTTGGAGTTAATTCTCCTGCCTCCTAAAAACAGAGGCCATTGAAGTCTTGATATCTATTTGTGAGGCTGTATTTTTTAAATGACTGTTCAAAGAAACAAATTACTGAGAGAAACTCAGGATTACAAAGACCCTGTGAGAGGCCTTTGCCACCCTATGAGTCTCTTGATATCAAAAGACTTAACAAAGATAAAGAAAAATTAGAGCAAGGGGATGAGAGAGCATGTAGTTATAATTCTTCTGTGGTGAAAAGAGAAAGTTTTTCTTTTTTAAAGAGCATAGAACTGTACAGGTGAAGTAAGGCAGACATGCAAAGCTGGATAGCTTTGCAACTGAAGTCTTAGAAACTGTCTTGCAGCGGATCTCAGAATAGGAAGGCTGAAGGAGGGAGACAGGACTGGACTTAGAGCATTTAAGCACTGGATTTGCTTTTGGTGTTTAGGTCTCACTGTATTTCATCTTCATTTTGGGTGGTAGTGCCGTGTGTGTGTGTGTGTGTGTGTGTGTGTGTGTGTGTGTGTGTCTGGGTGTACACTATAACAGGTGGTAGGGGACTCTCTGCTGGTTGATACAGGGACAAAAGCTACAAGAAGAGAGAAGCTTCAGTTTCCAGGCTTAAACACAAACTCCTATTGCTTCAAAAAGACACCAAGTCATAAGATCGTTTGTTCCTCTACCCCATAGAGACGTCACAGAAACAAACTTGCAGTGCGAAGGAAAAGATGTGTTTTGAACTATCTAAAAGCAAAGCTGATTGTGGTGGAGAAAATTGCCTCAATACTACGCCTCCAGCTAGTTGGAAGTCTGGTACCTATATTTGGCTTTTTGCTTTGTAACCCATTTTCTGCAGAATACATGAGTGTTTCTAGAACTTGTGACTTAACAATATTTGATTTTCTTCTCCTCCAGTACTTTGAATGTTCTTTCGGTAACAGTGGACTGGAGCATATCTGTATCTTGACCAGTTTTATAAAACCCAGTACTTGCTCAGCAGAGGAAGTAGGCTTATTTGCACATTTTTTTCTTAAAGAGAAATTCTGCCACCCTCTGGACAGAAATCAATGATCTATTTCTTTGAGATTCGCCACAGAACACTGTTTAAGCACTTGCCCCTGAAAATAAACATTTTTTAAAAATCTATCATTTTTTAAAATGGGGATAGGGTGGGGAGAGAATCACAGTTGCTTTAGATAGCACAGACAAGATCTGAAATAATTATCTAAATTATTAAATTGACTCTAAGGAATTTTTAACTAAAGTAGAAACAGTCTCAGATCGTATTAAAGAAAAACCCTCTACTATTAAATGCATAACCTTTCCACCATCAGTTTACAGCCTATATTCTGGCTCTTCAGTTTTCCAGAGCTGGGTAGAGATCTTTTCACACAATTTCAGCTGTGGCCGCCTTTGTACAGTTACCTTTATTGGCCACATTTATATTAACTATAAACATATACATGTATCTGTTGATCTTTACCTAGAGCTAACTGAACACAAGGATGGTGAAGTTTCAGCCATTTGAGGGAAATTAGCCACCGAGCACGAACAGGCAGTTTGTCTCTGCAGGCTGCCTGCTCTCCCTCTGGGCAGGGAGCGCTTCATGTCACATAAATGAAACTGAACAACGCATGCAGGGGTATGATCGTTCTCAGCAACAACGCTGGGGAAATCCAAACACATGCCATGCCGTCTTTATAAATAACAGGAGGGGAGATGCAGAAGGACACGGAGAACTGTACCTGGTTTTAGCAACAGGGTTCAGATGCTTCTGGTCCTGAAGCACCTTGGCGAGCTGTTTTTGTAGAAACAGAACCTTTCCATGAGCTTCTTTAATAAACGGGTGGTCCAGGAGCTGTGCGACGTTAGGCCGCCTTTCAAAATCCTTAATAAGACACCTGTTTGCAAAAATCAAGAAACAATTGAAAGTACAGCCTGAGACACCTGTTCCCTGGTGAACAGGGAGAGGAGGTGAGAAGGCGCATTTATAAAGCCTCATCATCCATCATACACAACTCTCTCTTTATTAATACCAGAAAGTACAAAAAATATTAGCTGAATTAAACTATCAGAAATCTATATAGTTTGTTTTAAGTAAATATTTCATGCACAATCAATTTTTACCCTCAACTGACTTGGAAGTATTTGACACATTGGAAAATAGACTGCTCAGGCAATTTTCTGTCTGATTTTTCATTACAGAAAAATGTTTTTCAATAAAGTCAAGTTCATGAGTCTATGTTTTATTTTAGAAACATCTAGAATTAAATGCTATCAGCTCAAGTAAATCTTAAAATATGAAACACCCATTATTTAGTAGTGAGGAAAGCTGAAAAAAGAAACAAATATAAAAGAAACAGACAATCCAGAAGCTTGATTTCTAATGCCTTTTGAAGAAGTAGAAAAACATCAGAACAGGAAGTGACTACCATGTAATTCACATGAATTGGGATGCAATTATGTAAACAGGGAACAAAAAGTCCATTCAAAGTGGTAAAATTCAGGTTGCTTTTAACTCCTGTGCGGTTCATTGATTAAAACCACACCGGTGCAACCACTTTCTGCTTCAGATCCAGTGCCCTGTTCAAAGAAAACCACAACTTAATACATTTTGGGGCATGCTCTGTGCTACTAACGATGATTCTGACACATGGAAATTCCTAGTGAAATGGAATTACCATCGCATTTCTATTTTGAGCAGCTGCCCTTGGTGAGAGGAGGAAATTTCAACATCTGCCCTGTTAAGCTATCGGTCTTTAGCTCCCACTGGAGGCTTTGAATAAACACCGATGCCATCCTGCCCACTCCATGAACTAAACGCCTTTAGTTTTCCCAATGCACAGCCATCTAAAATATCACATTTTAAAAATCAAATGCACTGATGAATGGTGAAAAGCATCACCCTGAACATCTTCTCAGTACATTTAAGCAGAATTCTAAAGCAATCCTCAATGGTTAGATTTACAAGAAAAGCTTTACTTAGCCTTTGCAGTTTTTATTTCAAAACTCTTTTACATTCCTCACCTTCTAGTCCCAAAGGCCATTTGGTCACTTTCCCAGTTAGTCCAGTTGAACACTGATTCAGGGGCTTCCCTGCTTTGTGGAGCTGCAGCCTGCAGCTAGGAAAGCCAGCAGTACTAGATCCCCCTTGTGCTGCCCGCACGACTATAAATACCAACCCCACCTCGCCATGGGAAGAAATTAATCATTTGACTTTTATGGGTTAGAGCCTTTTGTATAAACTATTATATTTCCTATCAATACTACCAAATCAGTGCGCATGATAAAAAAAAAAAAAAAAGACTGCATTCCTGTCTTTATGTCGCCAGTCTTCTCTTGACATCAGGTACATTCATCTGTCTCTGTGACTGTCAAAGGAAAACAAATGTGAGTCTTTCCTGAGAAAGAAGGAACCCAAGCAGCAGCTATGAGATCAATAACACAAGTGATAGGCATGCTGACCTAGCTTGGGGGATGGTGCATGAAAACTCCTAAAATAAAAACAGTCACATGTCCCCTGAGAGTTCTTGCTGAAGGCAAACCCAGTGTCACACAACACCCCTGGTGCCTCCAAGGAAATGGGTGAAACAGCAGTCCACGATCTGCTGGATCACAGCTAGGACTGCTCAGGGACAGTGGTCAGGTTATGCTGTCTTTCTCATCACCAGATACCTGGGATGAAGTGTTTCCCCAACACAGGGAGAGAGAACCCTTGTTTCTGCACAAAACACATTTGGTTTTCTCCCTCTTCCTGTGAAGCTTCATCTGAAGGCCAGTAGGTGCTTACTGAAAAGGAATGAAAAAGCAAAAGGACTGGGGCAGCTCTTCCTGATTACTGACCAATGCTGAACTAAGGGATCCGCGGCCCAAGGGAAGGGTGGCAATTAGAGAAAATTTCATGGCATGTGAGGGGACAGGTACTCAGGGCCAGCGATCCAGGTGGGTCTTGAATATAGTTCCCTTTGGGTACTTGAGAAAGTAAAGCTCTGGAACAGGACATGAGAGAGACTAGGAGCCCTATACTTCATCCAGCCTTAAGACTCAGTCTCTCCTGGAGTCTAGGGTTGAAAGTGATCTGGATTATTTACAATTTTAGCACCCACTGGAGAAGCAAGGCTTCCAACAAGGTTGCAAGATCATTTGGTATGTTAGCGAGGGTCTCTCTGGTTCACAGAGGGAGTAAGAGTAAAGTGTGAATAAGACAGTGAGAGAATCAGACAAGGAAGAAACCAACACGTTAATCTGCTGTTTGGGGAGGATCCATAAAAAAGGAAGAGTGTACACATCACTCTCTGAAGCAATGAGTAAAAGGATTTGTTAGTGTTCCTGGTAAGACTGGAGTGTGCCGAATGTCATATTATGGAATCAGCAAAACTGAATCCAAGTGTGTATGGGAGGAATGCTAAGCAGCGTTGTAACAAACCCAACCACATTGGAGGGTTTTTAGGTGAAAGGCAAGAAGACTTTGAAAGTGTACTAAAACACTCCTGTGTACTTTTCTCATGGGGCTGAAGAGCCAGTCTGAAAGGGGATTATCATTCTTTTGGTCAACAGAGGAAAGTTCTCCCTTACCAGCAGACAGGGCCCAACATCATGCATGACTAGAAATAGGGCATTTACTCAGCAAATGGTTATTACACAGCATCAGAATAACCTAAAATTAATGCATAAAAAATTGTGATGTTTTCCCTCCAGATCTACAATCCAATCAGAAAGATGGAAGGAACAGAGAAATAGCAAGATCAGTGTTTGATTATCTATTTAGAGCAAGCACTAATAACACAAAAACAGAGATTCAGAGCTACGAGGATTACGATTTCCTGGCCTAACCCTCTGTCTTCAGAGGTGAGAAAACTGAGGTCAAGTCCTGACAGTGATGAGGCCGGTGCCCCAACTCCCACAGGGGACCCCTTCCACTTGGCTCTGTGTTGTTAAAAACGGTGCATCTACAATGTGTAAAACAATGCAGGGGGGAAGCATGTCACTGAGAGGCTCTAGCACGGAACCTTCCTAGGGCGGTAAGAACGGAGCCAGGTCTTGGGGAACTGAAGTGAGCGAGGTTGAAGGAGAAGAGGAAGAAGACATTACAGAATTGGGAAAAGGGACCAAGCAATTCATGAACAAAGACCGCCAGAATGTTTACCTCCACAAGCTGACACTGTGAAGCACCTAGGAACAATTATTGGCTTTGGCCCCTTTACCAATTCTTACTGTTTAAGTTTGTCGGCTCATCATTTCCATCCTAGTCTCCTTCTAGGCAGAGATTTAGAGGACAAAGAATTAGGATCATTAAAACTCCTGGAAACCTTCACATAGTTTTTAAAGCAGATGATGTGGAGAGCACATCACGTAAACACACCTCTCTCCTGATGTGGAGAACGAATACATAAAACCAAGAAAGTTGAGTATACATATTCATTTCAGGATTGCTTATTAAGTCAGGAATTACAAATTCCAGACACAGAATATCTTCCTCCAGCCAGAAACTGAGCAAAGCTCATAAAGGATATGTAAAATGTTGGATTGTCACGGGAAGTGGGGCCAGCCTGGGTGAGGTGAGGTGGGTGAAGCACTCTACCTGTGAGTCATTCCATGAGAGAAAGGAATGACTAGTTTTCTAGTCATTTCAAAGAAGGCTGGGGACAGCAGTGATTCTCTAAATCAAGTCGGTGTGGAGCTTCACGATGTGCATGAGCGTGTTAAAATCCTGGGGTTAAGAAAATGCTTCATTTTGTTTGACTCCTTGTCTCCAAACGTACTTGCCTACAGATCATTTTCTCTTGTTTTTGCTAATGAGCCCCCCAAATGACATCCTCGGAAGCTCTGTTGTAAGAATGAGGGACAGAGATGAAGCTGGAATTGGGGATGTGTCAGCAGACTGTGGGGCCCCAATTATCCCCACGTTTGCAATGTCTATGGGTTACTGTTTCTATAGGAGACAGTGTCTCACACTGTGGAAATCTATTCCCCACCTCAGGTGTTCCCAGTCTCTTGCTCTAGAAAAAGAAATTAAACATAGATTAGCTTTAGAAAAACTGTTCCCCCTCCAATCATAAGTAAATCTTTCATTCCAAGATTTTTTTTTTTAATTTGGTTTTAGATGCAGTTTCTCTGTGCTAAGGAACAGAACAAAACAACAGAATAAAAACTTCTTCATACCATGAGACATATATGAGACCCTGAATTTATACAGCTCTGGTGATTGCTTTGAATACGATAGAAAACCCCAGCAGAAGGGAAAAGGAGAAACTTTCAACCTCAAAAGAAAGCAATCCACTACCTAATTTGAAATTCTAGTACTTTCCAGCATGCTTTCTTGGCTGAAGATTAATTCTAAAAATTCATTAGTGTCACCACATTAAACACAGGTTGTTGAGCCATTTGCAGCAATCCTCCAGACTGGCTTATGCCAGAAACAGGCAAGAAGGGGACATTTCTTAGCAAGAGGCAAGGTCAGGCTCTGGAATGGAAGCTGCCTACACAGTTCCTGCTTGCAAACATAATCTCAGAGGGACATGTGTCACAGCCAAATGCTATTTCATAACCAAAAAACCGGATGTCTACAAAGGGGAGCTATTTATCATGAGTCACAGACTGATATTTACCCATGAATAAACGCACTTGATATAGAGCAGCTGAAAAAGCAAAAACTAAAAATACTGGTGAACTTAGAAGATTGAGTGACAGCAATCTTATCCCATTCAGAGGGAATGAAAGGAGATCACAACTCAGGATTCTCCTCTCTTCTCATCTCTCTATCAATCTTCTGTCTTGCGGACTTTCTGCTATTTTCTTGTAGGCTTGCAACTTGTTAAGTGTTCCATTGGTACAGAATATCTAAATGTTTTTAATTTGAGAAATGTTTCCCTGCCCTGTGATTCACCGTGCCGGCCCGAGGTTCCTATCATCGTGAAACAGCAGCCTGACTGACAAAGAGGCCTCCACTTCAAGGGGAGAAAATTCTCCGGAGGGTGCACTAATTATAGGCTAAATAGCAGAGCCCCGCACTCTGTCTCAGAAGAAAATTTCCATTCTGGAAGACAAGACTATGACAAACAGGCATTTTCTCAAAATGACTAACGCCTAAAAGGAGAAAAAAGGCAGGCTGAGAAACTTGACATTGCATATGTTATTTCAGTGAATGTTCACCTCTCTTTTTGCTAGATTACTTCACCGCATTTCTGTTTTTCTGAATCTCACAAATACAGTGTTTGGCAGTGTGTACAGTCTCACTGGTAAGAACTGAAACTATGTGCTAACCTCAGACCTGGGGCAGGAAAGTGGGGGTCCCTACTGATATATTTACATCACGATGGAGCTATTGATGTATTTAAATAATATACTTAACCACCAAACTCATTGTTCTCCTAAACACCAACTATGTACTCATACATCTAAAGAAGCATTGGGCAATTATACACAAAAGATTAGGAGTCGGGTATCGGGGACAAACCTAGTGCTACCTCTTAGGGATATGTGGTAATTTGTGAGTTTTACTTAAATTCATGGTCAGGATTGAGGGTCCAGAGTGGGTACAGGTGAACCTGGTGAGGAAATGCAGAGAACTTCTTCAGCTTTTTTAAAAAAAACAATCTATAAAATGGTCATAAATATTATTGTAGGAGTAAATAAGTTGGTTGATGTGTAGTGCTTGGTACACAGTGAGTGCCCAATAAATGCCAGCCCTCTGGGTGGTCACAGTATCAGGTGCTGGGGATACAGGAAACTCATCTGCAGGAAGAAGACAGCTATAGCACACCCAGTCAGGAGGATGAGGTCACATGAGTATCTTAGTCAGAGCCATGCTGCTATAACAGACTGCCTGAGACTGGGTAACTTCAAAAGAATGGTATTTCTTTTCTCACAGTTCTATGGGTGAGAGGTGGGTTCAGTGATGTGGTAAGAATGTCTCTGCTTCCAAGATGACTTCTCTAGAGGGAGGAGCCATGTGTCCTCACATGACAGAATGCAGCAGAGCAAGAAGAGATGAACTCCTTCCATCAAGCACTATTATAAGGGTACCAATCCCATTCACATGAGAGGAGTCCTCCCGACTTAATACCCCACTTTGGAGCAGCATTACGGGGTGTTCTACCATTGAGCTACATCCCCAAACTCACTTTCTTTCTTTTTCTTTCTTTCTTCCTTCCTTCCTTCCTACTTTCCTTCCTTCCGTCCTTCCTTTCTTCCTTTCTTTCTTTCTTTCTTTCTTTCTGTCTGTTTTTCTTTCTTTCTTTTTCTCTTTCTCTCTTATAGTGGTCCCTTTCCAGTCCTCATCATGGCCCAGGAAGTTTACATTTGCAATCCCATGGAAAAGTTATTGGAATTCTAGTGAATTAATTCCAATCTACCACTTCCAGTGCAACCCACAGTGAGAATAAAGACATGAAGTTATATTTGTAGTTATGGGGAGCCAAGGGGTCCTAAGTCCAGCTACAGCAACGGCTAACTGGAACAAAGGCCTCAATCCCAGGTTTTATGAATTCATGAAGAAAGGCATGGCTTGAAATTGAATGACTGTGAGAATAGCAGGAAGTACTCAAGTGTGTGAGCTAGGCGAAGTAGGAGGCCTGAAATTACCTCTGTAATATGCAGAGACAAGGATATGCAAAAAGGGTAATCTGCATAACCAATTTGAGGTAGTATTTAATGTTTTGAGGTTGGTGTTTCAGTTCTGATGTGTAATTTTTTATGCCCTGGGAAATCATAGCCTGTTACCTTGAGGCTTGACCCAAGCCAACAGTGTGGAGCATGGCTCTCCATCCCTCCCAGCTCACATATGTTTTTTTGGGAGATACAGGGGTAGGTAGCTGCCCTGTCACCTTGCTTCAAACACTACACATCAGTACCTTGGCTGGGCCAATTTGCATTGCTTAAGCCAATTGAAAGAATAAGGAAAAGTCCTAGCCAGTTCTGTATATATCAATACATGGAAATAGAGCCAGTTTAGCCAAAATGGAGATTATTATCCTTCTCTCAAAGAGAGTCATCCAGATGGCCCTCCACACTTTCTTTTCTTATTTTTTGCAATACTGGGTATTGAAGTCAGGCTCTTCACACTCAGCTACATCCTCAGCCTATTTTATTTTTAGTTTGAGATAGCATCTCACTGAATTGCTAAGTTGCCCACATTGGGCTTTAACTTGCAGTCTGCTGTCTCAGCCTCCCAGCTCTTGAGACAGGTCTCACTAAGTTGACCAGGCTGCCTCCTTCTTCAGGAATAGGTAGAATTATAGTAATGGATGTCAGAGCCTCACCAGCCCACCTCAATATTATCACACTGGCAGCACCTAAGTTTTGGAAGAGTCAAACCATAGTAAGAAGGTCATGTTAACGTTCAGTGGGTCCTTGAGTCAGATTTGAATAACACTGTACCCAGCAGTTACATTCTCTCAATGTGATTCCTTATCATTGTGAACAAAATTCCTGCTTGACAGATGTCCTAGTCAGAACTTGCAAAGTTCTGAAGGGGAGGAGACACTGAAGGTCTTACAATTTAGCACAAAGCAAAAAACTTGAGCATTTTCAAGTTCAAGCCTTTAAGTTCTTTTGTTTTTGAATGGCTAATTTCTTTGATTCAAAAATCAATTTCCATTTTGATGAACAGTCATGGTCTGCTTCTTAGTCCAGGTTTAAGTGCCCGGGGACATATGAATTGTATTCTTTTGCTTGATCCTACTTGCCACCCTGCCCTGAATTAAATCCATAATTCTCATTTGTATGCATTTTTCTCCCTGCAGGATGAAGGAATGGATAATACGCAGATTTCCCTAATCAGAAATGAACAACCAACTCCACAATGCCTGAGCATTACCTGCTCAGCCCCATCCCAGGACTGGTACAGGGAATTGGAGAGTGCAAAACAAACAAAAGATCTCATATTCACCTCTAAGGAAGTCATTGTCTCCCGGAGTAATATCAAACTTACATACAGGACATGTTTAGACTGAGATTCAATGCACTGATTCAACTAAAAATGTGTTAGGTATGTGCTGTGAACAGTACTACACCAAGTATTTGAGAGGCAAATATGCCTAGAGTGAGACATTTGCTTTTACGGATTGAGAAATAAGTATACATATGAACATGGACATAAATAAGCACAACTCAAGGCTAGAAAGTGTGAGCACGAGAAAAAGGAGACAAAGTAAGCAGTTCTAGCTAGAAGAACAAGTGTTTCTTGAGAGATGGCACTTGGGTCTAAAAGGACAAAGTGAACATTGGAAGGAAGTACAAGGCAGAGGCATTCAAGTGAGGGTTACAGGGAACCCTGGGGGAGACCCATGGGTATAAAATTCAAGCCTCACTTAGGGTACACAGTAGACCATTGCTGCAGTTCTAATGGAGGAGAGAATTGAGCTGGAATCATTCATTCATTCATTCATTCATTCATTCATTCATCCACCCAAATATAGAAGGCCCTGCCAAATGAGCTCAGGCTGGCTAGCATATTTATTTATTTTATTCATTCATCATTCATTTATTAAAACCCAGGCCTTGCACAGCTAGTCAAATGCTCTGCACTGTGCTACATCCTCAGCTCAGGACTGCTTCCTCAGCTACACAGCCCCAAATTTTTGAGCAGAGAGATAACAGAAGTAGCTATGTACTTTACAAAACAAAGGAGCCACATGACAGAGTGGACTGGAGTGAAAGAAGGGCGCCTTTTTAGGAAGAAGACAGCCTGAATTAAGGAAACACAGAGACAAAGGTTGTAGCTGTAGGTATGGAACTTAAAAACAAGTCAAGAGCACACAAAAGAAACAGAAAAAGCCACTGGAATCTTAGACAAACTTAAATTCAATAGATGGATGTGCTGCTAAATCTTTGTCAATATAAACATCTTTACCTTTCTTGCTCCCTGACACTTCTCTCAAAAGACTGAAAGGCCTTAAAGTTACTGGTTCCATGTTCTGGGTAGTTCTCATTGGACTTAATGCTCGGCTGAAGCCCTCAACACTGATGGTGGCTATGGCCCTGCCCACCTTCCAGAACATTCTCTTTCTTGCCTGCACTGATGCCTCATCTCTTGTTTATCCTCTTATTTCCTGACCATTCTTGCTTTTTTACATTCACTAGGAGGTAGAGTAAGATGGCAAGGGCAGAGGAGATAGGGCATGCAAAAATTAGGACCAGTGAACATAGAATTGACAGCATTTATGCCCACAGGCTTAGAACATGCTCCTGAGCTACCGCTGAGTTTTCTAGTGAATCAGACATAGTAGACTCAATAATAGAGAAGGAATTTTCATACTATAGGGAAGGTAATCCCTCACCTTGGAGACTTATGATGCCAAGCAAGTATGTAGATGCTGCTGAATATGAGTGGGTTTAACTATAATGTGTATATCTGGCACTAAGTAAAAATTAAAAGCAGAACAAGACAAGCAAAAGCTACTCCATAAAATTTACCACTGACTAATTACTGCAAATGATTTTTATAACAGCTTTAATAATTCACACACCATACAGTTCACCCATTTAAAATGTATAATTCGAAGATTTTTAGCATGTTCACACAGTGATATAACCACTGCCACAATCAATTTTAGAACATTTTCATCACCCCCAAAAGAAGCTTTATATGCATTAGCAGTCACTCTCTACTTCCCCTCAACTTCCTTGCTTCTGGGAAACAACTAATCTATTTACTATTTCTAAGTGTTTGCTTAATCTGGACATTTCATGTAGTATGTATGGCTTTCCACAACTCACATAGCATGTTTCCAAGATTTATCAATGTCATAGCATATATTAATATTTCTTTTATTTTTATTGCTAAATAATGCTTCCTGGTATGGATGTACTACATTTGTTTTCCACTTTCTTTTCTTTTTTCTATTTTATTTTACTTTTTTCAGTACTAGGGATAGAACTCAGGCAAGCAAGCATGCTTGCCAAGCAAGCATTCTACCACTGAACTCCATCCCAACCTTTTATACTTTAAGTTAATATTAATTCATACTGTTATAAATGTTTCTGCACTTGTCTTTATGCGGACACATGTTTTCATTTCTCTTGGGTACATATCTAGGCACAGAACTGCTGGATCACCTGTTAACTTTATATTCGCCTTTTGAAAAACTAGCAGACAATTTTCCAGAGCAGCTGTCATCATCCCCAGCAGCAGGGCAGGAAACTGGCTTTTAGCATTACATCTTGTCCTAGAAATAATTTAAGGTACCCCTCAACAGCACATGCATAAACAAGGTAGGTGTAATAAAGCAAGGTAAAAAATAATTACAGGCAGAAGAGAAGAATGAAGCAAAGGGGAAATCCAAGGGAATTAGACTACAGAAGAAAGGCCTTTGTTTAAGGGGGCCACATATTTAGCTCTGGAATTCCTCATAGGCAATGCAAAGGGAAAAATTAACATTCTGTATTTCTTAAAATTCACAATACACAAACGGATTTGCTGCTTAGAAAACTACAATCTGAAGATGATAATTGCTAATAGACCAAAGGTATGGCTTCTGTGGATTCTCACAGAAATGACTACACTATTATCCTCAAACTCACATGGTTGTGAGTTTCAGGGGTTTTTGTGTGCGTGTAAGTTAGTTAGTGGGGATTGAACCCAGGGCCCTCACAGTGAGCTACACCCCTAGCCCTGGCTCAGAGCGCTGAGATCATAGGCATATACCAACCAACACACCCAGCATCACAGGCTGTTTCCTATAATGCTCTTCAATCTCAACTGATGCCAACTGTTAGAGAGCCAGCTAGAGAAAAAGTCCCCATGGACGGCCAATCAACGGAGGCACTGAGTGCGGATCTAGGCTAATCCTCCCAGAGGCTTGATGAACTGTACAGAGTCCTCCCTTGATTCTAACCTGCAGAATGCAATGCCCGGAAGTTGCATAGCTCAAGTAAAGGAAAGGCAGACGTCAACTGCCATTCGCTGTTCATCACAAAGAGCACAAAGGAGATCGTAGAAGTGCAGCTTGTGGGGTTGAAAACAGCTCAAAGGAGGAAGCAATTTAATCCCAACAGTGGGAATTGGGGGAGAGGGGGGGGACTGAACCATCATGCAAATGGGTGTGGAAGCAACAGGACATCAAATTTGCCTCCTAAATGATGATAATGATGGTTCCAACTAGAATTTCAGGCCATAATACATAGGGGTGCGGGGGGATCCACTTAAGAGGAAAGATAATAGCCTACAGCTGCAACAGTCCTCAAGGCACTGTCACCCCCATTTCGTGCCCTTCCCTTAATGTATGCTCTTTTGCTAAAGATGTAAAGGGACTAAACACTTCTTTGGCTGATTGCCAATTACATGACTATTACAGATGATAGGAACATAAAATTGCGGAAAATAAAGCCACGCTTTTGTAACAACTTAACCGTTACTGAAAAACCTGGGAAAAAAATTTTTAGATAACAGGTAAATGTTTTACGCAAATTTGGATTTTTCACAGCTAGTAGCTGCCTTGGTTTATATTCCTGAAGATCATGATACCCGTCACCTGCCATCCTTTCTGCCTGCCTTCTGAGCCAAAGCTTCAAAAGATAATAAGCAAGAAGGCCATAATTATTACTGCTACTTCTCTTTGGAGAGAGGAAGTGGCCACCCAAGGAAGCCAGGGAGAACTGCTTCTGTGTGCTTTTAGCCCAAGAAATGAGCATTTCACCACCCACTCCAGGGATGCCAATCCAGTGCCTTGTTCAAGCGCTAAATTTTCTTAAGATAAAATATTTTTCTATTTTAGGCAAGGGAATGAATAAAGACACACACTGTCAAAGAGAGTCTGGGGAGTCCTTAAAACTCCTCCATTAGCATGATGAAGCAGAACAGCTCCATCTATTACATCAAAGCCTCATCAGAGACCCTAATCCTTTCTGAAAGGAACTCTCAAGCAGCCAAGCCTTTAATTTTCTGAATAATAGGCCATCTGATTAACCCTTGCAAAGCAAAGCACAGGCACTCCAGGCCACAAATATGCCCAGTGGGCTGACAAAGAAGGGAGGAAGGCTCTAGGAATGGGTTCCCCTCCCCCTGCCATGGAGCTGACTCCACGCACAGGTTTTATAGATGGTTAGCTTTCTGGTTTCCTTTCTCATCCTCCCCATTTTCTCTTCCCAGAGGACAGATTGCTTTCCTTCCTCAGCACCAGGGTGTGTCCTGTGTGCTGAGCCACTGTAGCTCAGTGACATGCAGAGATAGGGCATGTGGAATGACTGTGTCTCAAATTATATTCATAACTGAATCAGTGACAATAAAGGTGCTTTTAAAACATTTTCCCGCCCACCTCTATTCTAAGGCAGGTCACTTGTGTCTGGGGGAAGAAAAGAGACGGAACCCACACCTGGGAGAAAGGAAAGAGAAGCAGTAACACTACCTTAGACACTCTCAGATCTCTACAAGAGATGTCTAACACGGAGCCAGGCTGTTTGATTCTTTCTGTGGCATCCTGTTACTGAGGTGGACAACTGTGTACTGTGTTGCCAAGGACAGGTAACAGGTAAGCTGAGTGGAGGACGTCACACCAGTGTCCGTTAATAAGCACACACGTATTAGCCTTCCTGCTAGTTACATCAGATGATGAGATGGATGATTGAACGCATGACACAGTGGTCAATTATCATGTGGATGATATAAATTCTATTGTGCTGAGGACCTTTATCTCTGTATTGATCTGGCTTTGTGAGCAGGATCATAAATTACTAGCCTTTCATAACTGTGTGATAAATACTGTAATAACAGAATACCACAAACTCCTGTTTCCCGATAAATCCCCTTATGGTTTCAGCTAGAGAGGAACCATAAGGGTTCAGTACTAGGGTGTGTCCTGAGTGCTGAGAAGAAATCATAGGGTTTCTTCTCTAACTGAATGTGTTAGAGAATGTTTCACTTTATTTTATTTTACTTTTCAGAGCAGTTTCAGATTCAAAGCAAAACTGGGAGGAAGGTGCAGAGATTCCCCTTATACTTCCTGCTCCGCATACCTCCCTCCCCATTACCATCCCCCACCAGCGTGGCACATTTATTACAGCTGATGAACCCACCCACGCTGACACATCATAATCACCTAAAGTCCATAATTTAGCTTACGTTCGCTGTTGGTGTCACACATTCTATGGGTTTGAACAAATATATAATGACATGTGTCCACTCTGACAGTATCATACAGCACATCTTCACTGCCCTAAAAAGTCTCCTGCAATATACTTTTTCATCCCTACCCTGGCTCCTGACAACCACAGATCTTTTTACTATCTCCACAGTTTTGCCTTTTCCAGACTATCATATGGTTGTGATCACACTATATATATATAGCCTTTTCACACTGACTTCTCTCCTTTAGTCATAGGCATTTAAGATTCCCCCATGTCTTTTCCTTAATGTGATAGCTCATTTCCTTATAGCACTGAATACTGTTCCTCTGTCTGGGTGTACCACAGTTTGTTTATCAATTTGCTACTTCAGGACATCTTGGTTGCTTCTGGGTTTGACAATTATAAATAAAGGCATTATAAGCAAACCTGTGTAGACTTTTGTGTGGACCTAAATTTTCAACTCCTCAAGGTTAAATACCAAGGAGTGTGATTCCTGGCTCATTTGGTGAGAGTGTGTTTAGCTTTGTAAGAAACCGCCATGCGATCTTCCAAAGTGGCTGCACCGTGTTGCTTTCCTAACAGCGGTGACTAAGAGCTCCTGCTGCTCCACAGCTGCACCGGCATTCCGTGTCGCCAGTGTCTCAGAGTTCGGTCCTTTGTTGTTCTTTATTTTATTATCAAAAGTTATATGTTCTGTGTAGATCATGGAAAAAGCTGTCTGTCCCAAGTAAATAGTGGTATTGTGGAGCCAGCATACACAGGCTCCCTAGACTTTATGGTTACAGTTCTAGGAATTTTGACAACTACTTGATGTCCCATGAGTAGTGTCAAATTGGCCACTGTAGGAATACTTACCCCTCAGAAACCAGTAACCACTGCAACTGGGCCCAGCCCCACTTCCACCCAGCCGGATGTTAAACATGAGCCAGTGCACCCTGCTTGGGTACTGAAGAGCAGGAGAAAAACAGCACACTGACTGTCTAGTAATTCAAACCACTGCCATATTAGTACTACCCTTTTCCTCTAATTCTGTTTTTTTTACCTCCTGCCTTCAGTTGCTAAAATTTCTACTCTTTTTCCTTTTGTTGGTTTTGAAACCACACATTGTTTTTCTATAGTTTTAGTGATTACTCTATGTGTCTAACATATTAACTCAAGTATAAATTTTCCACTAGTTTTATCCTCTTGCTTCTTTGGAGGGGAGGCACTGGGGATTGAACTTAGGGCCTCTGCACTGAGCTAAATCCCCAATCCCTTATTTACTTTGAGACAGGATCTCACTAAATTGCTAAACTGCCAGACTGGGTTCAAACTCCTGATCCTCCTGCCTCAGCCTCCCAGAGTGTTGGGGTAACAGGAATGTGCCACTACATCTACCTTCTATCCCCTTTTTGAGCACAAAATCCTATACATGCCTAAACTGTACCCGGGATGCTTACTGCCCTTCCTCCTATCTTATGATTAGAGTTAGCCTTTACATATTTTATTCAAATTTTTTTCTTTTTTATAGTTAATATTTACCTGTTTTACTCCTCTAGACTGTCTTGTGAAATTAATTTCTTTTCAAATTAATTTGCGCCTCATTTGTTGTTTTGGTAGTTTGGTAGTTTCTGTGGGGTAGATTGTTACACTTAAATTTATGCGTGTGTTTTGAAACTTCAGTTGGCAGGCTCACTTGGAGGAGTGTTCTCCTCCCTCTCTTTCTCGCTTTCCCCTTGTGCCACACTCCTAGTCTAATGATTTTATGGTTATGTCTGCCTGACTCTCTAATCTCTAGCACAGAGCCAGATGTTTGTTTGTTTGTTTGCTTGCTTTCATAACACTGGGAATCAAACTCAGGGCCTTGGGCATGCTAGGCAAGTGCTCTACCGCTGAGCTATACTCCCACCCACTAAGAGCCAGCTTTAGCATAGCATTTTGTGTTCCTGCCCCATGGTTGTAGTAGATGCATGCATGGGCCCATC
>NW_004955449.1:4371230-4372420 GCF_000276665.1 Chinchilla lanigera
TGAGTTAATTCCAATCTACCATTTCCAGTGCAAATAAAGATACAATGATATATCAATATGTCAAATAAAGACAATAATATATCCAAAATGGTGAGGAATCAAGGGGGTCCTGATTCCAGCCACAAAGATAGGTATCCGAAACAAAGGCCTTGACCCAGGACTGAGCCTGGATTTCTTTCATTCATGAAGAAGGGAGTGGCTTGAGGATGAGTGACCCTGAGAGTGGTGGGAAGTATGTGAGTGCCCCGAGCTGGGCTAGGTAGGAGGCCCCAAATCACCTCTGCAATATGCAGAGAGCAGGACACCCAGAAAGAGTAATCCACATAACACAACTGAGATGGTATCTAATGTTTTGGGGTCAGTGCTTCAGCTCTGCTGGGTCGTCTTTCAAGCCCCAGGAAGTCATAGCATCTATCTCAAGGCTCTGACAGTGTGAAGCATTGGCTCTACATCCCACCTCATCCAGGCTCACACAAGAGAACAACAGGGGGTCCAGGGAAGCACTGCCTGCCGTCTTTAAAGACTACCATCAGCACCTCAGCTGGACAGATACGCATTGCTTAAAGCCAACTGAAGGGATAAGGAAAAGTCCTAGCCAGCTCTGTACATGTCAGTACATGGAATTAGGGTCAGGCTCAGCCAAAATGGAGGCAACCGCCCCTCCTTCAAGGAGAGTCGCCCAGGTGATCCTCCACAGTGGGGAACCACACAGTGATGAGGAGCGGGGGATAATTTGAGGCTGGGGTTCAGAGAGTTCACGCTGACTGCTCTGCATGGGGTGGTTTGCAATGGCTGCAGCTGTTGTGCCAGGAGCACGTTATGGATGGAACAGGGCAGAGTGGAATCATGTCTTGGAAGCACCTGAGACCCGTAAGATGCAATGTTCTGGGAACCCAGAAAAAGCCAAATAACAAAATCTCAATTTCAAACTGGGCATGGTGACACAGGCCTATAATCCCAGCATTCGGGAAACTGAGGCAGGAGGATGGCCTTGAGTTCAGGGCCAGCCTGGGCTGCATAGTGAGACCTTGTCTCAAAGAAACAAAACAAAACAAAAATGACCACTCCTAATAGAGAGGGGATTAGGGAAATCACACATACTAGGCCACAGCCCATACTCTGACTTCTAGGGTCACTGAGTGGTCTGGCCCCTGACATCAGGAGACCGTGTCCAAACTCTCCTGGCTTCT
>NW_004955449.1:4376493-4377478 GCF_000276665.1 Chinchilla lanigera
GCTCAAGCACAGTCCAATTCTGGACTCTGTCTTGCTTGGAGCCCTCTTAGCCCTTTTATCCACAGGAGCCAAGCCCCCAGCCACCACTGCTCCTGAGATCAGTAGACTTGGGACTGCAGCCCAGATGAGCATTTGGTGTTCATGTTCCATTCTGATCCATCGTAATGTTTAGGTTCCTCCCTCCTCCCCTTTCTTCTGTCCTTCCTTCCTTAATAGTATGTTTTGGCTTTTCTTTTCCCATGGGGACCTTTCAGGTTATATATTTAGAAAAAAGTTCCATTTAAAGAGCCACATGGACAGAAAATCTCTTCCACAGAATCATCTAAAGAAACATCATTGAAATCCAGATTATTAGTAACTACTTCACAAATGTGTACTCCAATAAACTGAAGAATCCAGAAGAAATGGACAGATTCCTAGATAAATATGAATTATTAAAACTGAACCAAGATCTAAAAACTCTGAGTAATCAAATAATAGGTAACAAAGTTGAAGCAAAGCAGAAAAGATGCATTCTCTGCTCTCCAGGAAATTACAGCTTGAGTGGGAGACGTGCTGATAATCTCAGCAAAGCCTGTGGCCTGTGGCTCCTCCCCACTCACTCTGAAGGTCTGTAGAGGGCGCCTCTTGGACATGAAAGCAGGAGGGAGGGGCCAGAGAGTCTTCCTGGGGTCCTGGGGAAAGCTACCCTGTTCAGCGTTGCCAGAACGCAGGGAGTATGGAGAAGAGAGTGGTGTTGCATAGACAGGCAGAGGCCAGACTCTATGAGCTCATGTGGTAGAGTCCTAGTGGACCCAGTAAGCATCAGGGTAGAGTGAGCCCTTTCCGGTCCTTGTTGCAGCCCAGGAAGTTTATATTTGTAATCCCATGAAAAGTTATTGGAATTCTAGTGAGTTAATTCCAATCTACCATTTCCAGTGCAAATAAAGATACAATGATATATCAATATGTCAAATAAAGACAATAATATATCCAAAATGGTGAG
>NW_004955449.1:4378138-4423266 GCF_000276665.1 Chinchilla lanigera
ACATACTAGGCCACAGCCCATACTCTGACTTCTAGGGTCACTGAGTGGTCTGGCCCCTGACATCAGGAGACCATGTCCAAACTCTCCTGGCTTCTATAGGTGCAAGGAGAGTAGAGGGAGAGCTCCTAGAACTACAGCAGTGTGGCCGCCCGTGGCACCATGTGAAGGACAAGGGAAGTGGAGGAGGTGCTGGAGTAGCCACACTTAAGCTCCCTTGCTGTCTCCAAGAGGAGAGGGATGCAGGGGTGACTGCTAAAATTCTGCCTCAAAAACGTACTATATAAGCAATATTATTCAGCCATGAAAAAGGAGTGAAGTGCTGATACACAGTACAATCCGGATGGAACTCAGAAACATTGTATACTAAGTGAAAGGAGCCACTCCCTAAGGTTGTCTATTGTATCCTTTGATTTATATGAAATGTACAGAATAAATAAACCAATAGAGATGGAAAGTAAAACCGCTGGCTGTCAGGGGCTGCAGGGGTGTGGGAAGTAGGAATACTTATCAGGGATCTAGGGTTTTTTTGTGGAGTGATAAAAACATTCTGGAACTAGCTAGAAGAGGTGGCTGCATAACACTGTGGATGTACTAAATGCACCGAGTTGCTCATTTTTAAGTGGTTAACACTATGCTCTGTGGATCTGACATCAGTGGAACACACATACATACACACCAGCATCTTGAGCCTCAGAAGAGACCTGAGTTTGAATCCTAGCTTTGCCAGGAGCTAGCTGGGAAGCCGAAAGCCTGTCACTTCCCTTCAAAGAAGCTCAGCTTCCCTTCTGAACAGTAACCTGTTTCATGTGGCAGCATGGTAAAGAACATTTCACAGATTCGGATGCGCAACATCTGACAATCAGCTTTAAATGAAGGTTGCTGTGAGGGCCAGGGAATGTGGCTCAGTGGTAGAGCACTTGCCTAGCAAGTGAGGTCCTAGGTTTGATCTCCAGCAATATGAAAAAGAAAGCTTATTGTTACAATTATCTTCCAGGTGCAGTGGCTCATGCCTGTAATTCCAGCTACTCAGGAGGCTGAGGCAGGAGGATTGCAAGTTTGAGGCTAGCCTGGACAACTCAGGAGGAACCTGTCTCAAAATTTTAAAAAGAGGTGGGGATTAGAGGTGTAGCTCCGAGGAGGAGCACCCCAGGTTCAATTCCTAGTACTGAAAAAAAATTGCCCGTACTGTTTTCACAGAGAACTCCAAATTTATTTAACTGATTTTGTTTTATTTCTCATGCATTATTTAGGCTGCATCTGATTTCGTTAAATATAAGTTAACTAGCTTTCTTTGGTTAATTTTGCTCTAGATAAAGATTTTCACATAGCAGAAAACTTGGTCATAATTAAAAAGACATGGAATTCTATGTCCACAAAAGCAGGAGCTACAGTAAGCCCTTGGGAAATATCACTCAGAGATCAGGGCACTCTCCCTAGATGCGACCTCAGAATCCTTCTCAACACAGCATGCCAGGAAGGTGACCGACCTGTCACTCAGTGTAGGATCCAAGATGATACAAATTAGCTGTAGTTTTCTATGACAATTTGTTCCACTGGGAAAGACGCATGTGACCAAGAAATCTTAATGCTAGACATTTATTTAGTTCCTGAAGCCCTCTATAAAGGCCAGAAAAATACTGAAATTCCCCAGTTATGCAGTCTATTTAGGAGGGAGAATTTAACATAAACCAGTACTATCAGATGCATATTTTACAACCTTATGGTGCAGTGCTAAGGCTTGGCATTATAATGATGTGCTACAGTACGGTATTCACTTGACCCTCTCAATGAACACTACTGTCCTCACCCACAGGTTAGGAAATAGAGGCTTGGATTACCAAATGACTTAAGGTCCTTCAGCCTCGCAGTCATGAATATAATATTCATGAGCTGCTGTAATACAGTATCACAAACTGAGCGGCTTAAACAGACATTTATTATTTCCCAGCTCGGAGGCGGGAAGTCCACGGTCTCAGTGACAGCAAGGCCATGTTTTCTCCGAAGCCCAGAGAGGGTCTGCTCCGCCCTGCCTCCTTGACTCAGGTTCTTCCTTGGTTTCTGACTGCCTGACTCTAGTCTTCACGTGATGCTTTCTCTATGGGTCTGTGTCCACACTTTCCCTTTTTATAAGGACAGTAGTCATACAGAATCGAGGGCTGCCTTACACCCGTATGGCCTCATCTTAACTAACTATACCCCCCATGGCCCTGTTTCCAAATACAGCCACATTCTGGGTGTGGGATACTGAGGATTCCAATTTTTTCAACATACGGATTTTGAGAGGACACAGTTCAAACCACAACCTGGATGGGTGACCAAAGCCATGCTTTCTGCCCCAGTGTTTGGAGTTCTTCTGAAACCTCAAGTTTCCAGCTTCTGGACTCTTAAAGAGAAGGAGTCCCATTACTCATTACAATACAGATTGGTTTGTCTGTCTTTTGTGATACTTTGTTTTTTGTGGAGCCAGGGACCCCACACTGAGCTAGGTCCCCCACCCTTTCTTATTTTTATTTTTTATTTTGAGACAGGATCTCTCTAAGTTGCCCAAGCTGGAGTGAAACTTGTGATCCTCCTGCCTCAGCCTCCCACAATGCCAAAATTCCCACCATACCTGGCTAAAAATATAATCTTTTAAATTAAATCCTTCTTTCAGGAAAAAAAAAATTGATAGACTTTTATGTCAAAATTGTGTTTTTTCCCCCATTCACTAACCCACTATGACAACTAAAATAATATGTATTTGATGACCTTAAGAAGCTCTGAATGCCAGTGTAATGGCGCACGCCTGTAATCCCAGCACTTGGGAGGTTGAGGCAGGAGGAACACTGTGAGTTTGAGGGCAGCCTGGGCTACAAAAAAAAAAAAAGAAACTCTGAATTAAAAAACTCAGAGGTGAGTGGAAACCACATACAGATAAGACGGAAGACCAGAGATTCTAAGGCAACTTATTACATTTAATTCTGCTGTTATAAATGTTGAATCCATTTTAAAAACACACAAACCCCTTTCATCATCATAGCCAAAAGGCTATATCTGTTATTTTTATCTCTGACAAAAATCATCACTGGGCAAGAAGACTATAGGACTGGTGACATGGGTCTGGGTTTCCATTTTTAATTAAATGTCTCCCTGACCCAGAGCCATCCTTCCTTCTGCACCAGAGCCTGCGGGAGCCCCGCCATGGAAGCAGCCTTGGCAGCTATGGGAGCCACGGACCGAAAGAGCAGGGCCAGGCGGGAGCGACGTAGGACACAGGAGGCATCACAGCTCGGGGTCACGGCCCAGGAGGGCCACAAACATGGTCACCCGGCTGTCTCCCCAACCCTCAACACCCTCTTCTGCTGTGATTTATCACCGGGAGGGCTCTGCCCGCTCACCTTCCTGACTCCCCCATTTCCTTGGGTGGCACCGCTGCTGTGAGCTAGCGCGGATGGTTACTAGACAGCAGAAGGCGGTGCCCATCTCTAGCACTGGTCAGCCTCCGCCTCTGTGTCTCACTTAATTCTTGCCACCTCCCCATCACGTGGCATCATCCAGCCTGCAGGCTGTTTCCACGCGCTGTGCTTTGCTTAGAGCCCTGCGGTAACATGAGCAAACGGATGACTGACTCAAACACTACTTCCTCAACTTCCTCTGCAGGTAGGCGTGGCTACATGATACAGCTGTGGCCAAGGATGTGCTATCTAAAACTCCCAGCAGGTCTTGAAGTAAGAAGACTGTGTTTTTCTCTCCTTCCATCTAATGGAAATAAGAGCATGAATGGTAATAAGCCCATTAATGGCAGCTACTTTGTTCCATGAGGCACCCTCGGGAGTGGAGCAGCAGGAGAACCAGGCCCAGGGGGCTGCAACTGGCTCTGCCACACAAGCAGTTCTTGTGTGGCCCAGGACTTGACTCATGTGAGAGAAAAACAAAACTCTACACTAGGCCACTGATATTTGGGGTTTTCTATCACATACTGGTGTTGGTTATCACCATGTAACTATTATCATTCCCATTTTACAGATAAAACTAAGGCTCAGTACAGTAACTTGCTCCAGGTTAAAATCATAAACAACAATGTTAGAACATGATTTGACTTAGATCTTGTGCTCTTAATCTCTCAAATATATATTTTTTAATACCCTGAAAGATTAGTCAAGTTTCACTCTCTTTCCGCTCCGGAGCACCAAGTCCTAGTATCCATTTCCCTTCTCTGCACCTGCTCTGTCCCACTGCAGGAGCCTATGGCTGACACCAGGGACCTAGGAGCTGCCCTGGTGTGGCCTCCCTGGACGTGGCGGGCAGGGAGAATGCCACAGAGTGAAGAGGGATGGTCAGTGTTAGCTCCTGCTCCTCCCAGGGTGAGCTTGCAGGGTGAATAAATAGTGATGTTGTGGTAAAGGGAGAGGACCGTGTGTGTGTGTGTGTGTGTGTGTGTGTGTGTGTGTGTGTGTGTGTTAGAGACCTGGACTTATGAAAGCCAGATAGCTGCAGTCTAAATAAAAAAAAACAGTAAGCAACAAAGTGAAATGTGGCAGAGGTGTCAAGGTGCCACTTTCACAAGCATTTTCAACATAGTGGTAGAAACCAAATGCAAAGGGCAATGCAAGTAATAATAACCTCTGGGAGAGAGGAATCCAGGAACAGGTCTTCTGGAGTTCAAATCCCAGCTCTACCTCTTACTGGCAATGTTCCTGAGACTCCTGGCCTCTGTCTCCCTGAATTTCTATAAAATGGAGCTAACAGTAGAAATAGCTCTTAGGATCATCAGAGTGAAGGGAATTACAGGCCTGTAGAGAACAGTGCCTGGCTTGAGTGAGTGTTACATATGTCAGCTGTTATTTGCAGGGCTCTATGTACACATCAGATAATTCTCACGGTAACCCCATGCTCCGCCCAGATTTGACAAATGAAGACCAAGGATCAGGAGGTTAAATACCTTTCCCACGTTTGAACAGCCAGTGATATAGCTGCCCTCCACAGTGCCGCTTCCTGATGACCATCTGGGTGGCACTCTGGGGTAAAGGGACATGTGGGCCACTAGTCCAGTGTAAGGGGGCACACACACACACACACACACACACACACACAGATACACACAGGGCTCAGATCACTGTCACTTCTCTTTATATTCACCGCAGATGATTTACATTATGAAAATCAAGTATGATTTTTTAAAAAGAAAAAAGAAATTTAAAAGAAGAGAAGGCCAGTATGAGGAAAGCGGTACGCAACATTTCAGTGAATTCACAGCGCAGCCGCAGAAGCCAGCTAACAACGTGCCCCCGGCACTGGTGTGAAATCTATGACATATGCTGCCGATCTGGTTTCTCACAAGATCTAAACCCAGCATCTGTCAGGAAGTGAACAGAATGTGCTGACTCGAGTCTGGATTACCCGTTTTACTATTCTGGGTCTCTTGGATGAGGCCCAGGCCCTCATTTCTCTTGCATTACCGTAGTTCCAGGAAGACGAAATGTTCCTGTGCGCTGGAACTGTGGACACCACACTGCTTCAAGCTTCCAGCCGTTCTCAGTCACTTCTCAGCTTGCTCTGAGAAAATCAGACGGTATCAGCTGAGTCTATAAGCGAGATCAAATCAGCCCTGGCTACAGTGCATGATCTATGAGGAAATGCACTCGAGGGTCTTCCAGGAGGCACAACCTTGCAATTCATACTTCATTTGTTCTCATGAAGAAGTCAGGGGGAACCCCCAATTTTTCAAAAGATGCATTTATAAGTGTATTGATCAGTATATAGTAAGAAGCGAAAGGTATTAAATTTGGAGGGTATTAAATTAGAATTTTTTATTCTGAGCTTCTCCATGAATTTTTATTAATTCACTAATTCCCTGTAGCTCAAGAGATGCTAATTAATTGAAGAAGCCGTAATAGCTAATCATTGGCTAAGTAAATCTAAAATGGAGAGTGTGTCGCCGGAGATGCTGCTCCTCACTGTAATTAAGATTACCAATTTGTGAAGTAATGTAAATAAAGGTTATTGTATCCTGCTCCAGGAGGTGTTAACCCTTCGCACGGCCTCTTAAGAATCCAATAAGATGTAAGAAGTCAGGAATATTTGTGGAAATTGATAAATTACTGAGCTGGGACATTTATCTTTGGAATTAATGTTCTTTGACGTTGTAAAGCCATGTGGAATCAGGCAGCCTTAAAAACAACAAACGGAAATAGGCAAGAGCTGAGAATTGCTGCCTTAGGGGAATGCAATCAGTGCCAAGGAAACAACCGTCTCCCAAACGGTTAGCTTTATCAACATTCAGGCCTACAGAGAAAGCAAGTTTCAGTTTTTAAGAAATAAACATATGCAAATACCCATTCATTTCCATAGCTCAGAGTGATCTCATCTTGTTAACATTCAGCACAAATGCATATACCCATTTCTGCCTCATCTGGAGCACTAGGAAAAGCCTGCCTCCGCCCTCTGGGACTAGATAGCAAGGCTCAGTCACACTGTTCCTGCTGGGAAACAGACACACCTGTGTGCTCACTGCAGAAGGGCAGAACACACCACCACCCACACTTCCAGCATAGCACCTCGCATACTGAATATTCCAAGCTGAAGGAAATTACAAAAGATACAGAAACACAAAAACAAGACCATCACTCTGACCCTCTCCTACTCTCTTCTCTTTTGAAGACTCTCGTGTGATAGGTGTCCTGCCCTACACCTGGAGAATGGAACGTTATACTGACAGATCACGAAGAGTCAGACAGGCCTTGTCAAGTTCCTCCCAGTTTATTACCAGTCAGTCATGGCCCTTTTGTGTCGATCACATTTCTACGTGACTGTCCCTTCTTCAAACCTAAGCATAGCAATACACTTCTCCCTGAGTCTTTGGAACTTCACTTCTGAAAGCTCTCCTGTCATGTAAAACTTATATTAAATACATTTGTTATGCTTTTCTCTTGTTAATCTGTCTATAGAGGTCTCAGTTATGAACTGTACAATGGGTGGGAATTACTTTCTCTCCCCTGCACTGCTCAGCAGGCACTCCGAGAAAGCAGTTTATGTGTGAGTGATCATATAGTCCTCATCATTAAATCCAAAGCTGAGCGGCCATCATGCTCCTGGTGGACTTGCCCTTGACCAAAGAAAATCCATCTTTATTGTCTCACTAATCAGCTCAAGAGCCACTGATGAGGAGTCTTAAATCTAAGCCCTAATGAAATCTCAACAGCTTCAGAGATAAAACAAAAGAGTATAGCTCACAAATACCTTTTGACCAAGGGCTGGGAAACTGTTTTTGTAGTTTCATCCAAAGACCTTACATCAGTTTGAACTTGAGAGAGGAAAAAACAGCATCCATGAGGACCAAGGTGAAACTGGCAAAATGAAAATTATGGTTATCTTATCAAAATGCTACTTTTGAATAGAGCCTCCTGCCAAAGCACAAGTCTGGCTGGTACTTGAACCAGATAAACTTGTTATGCAAATAGTGTTAGCCATCGGGGAAAGGGCTGATAATGAAATCTCTACAAAGCCAACCACACATTATAGAGGTGACAAAAAACATCAGGCAGGGCCCCAGTATATGGATAAAAAGCAGTGCAGAATTTATGTGAGCATCACGTCTAATTTGTCATAACTAAGCTGTCAGGAGTCATGCTTTGACAAACGCATAACTAACACATATAAATGAGTCAATTATCACTAACAACCAAAGGTTCAGAATCAAACAGGGTGATGGTTTTGTTTCTTTTTTTTTAACCCCAAGACAGGCTTGCTAATAGGATTTTAGACTTTTAGGCCCTTTTAAAAAGCTCTCTTACTATCTCCGAATAAGGAGGCTAGAAGCAAATCTGAAAAACACTAAGCTACAAAGCTACATCCCCCTCATTTTCTCTGACACACACACACACACACAGGAGCAGGCCCTGTCCACACTGCTACAGTCACTAGGCCGCAGCCAACCCAACTCACTCAGAGCCCAGCAGCCAATAAGATGTCTTCCAGGTCCTCTGCTGAGCAGTGCCCAGTGTGCACCAAGAAAGAACTAAAGGACTGAATCAGGATGGTTCACCAGCTACACGAAGACGTGGAACCAAAGGTTTTAAAGATGTTCGGAAATTTCTAATCCTGTTCATTCTTTAGACAGAATCTGTTCAGTTTAACATGATATTCTGTGCCTGGGTTGACAAAGGCAAATGAAGCAATTATCTGAAAAATTCAGGTTAAAAACACTTTTCCTAAAATCACCAGATTAAAATCAATCATCTTCCCCACCCCAGTCCTTCCAATAATTTGGCCTTTTTATCTTACAACCCAAGGGTCTTAATCCTCCATCCTTCCTTCCCAATATGAGCAAGGTAAGTATAAAAGCAAAGTAAGGCTCTGTCTTTAAATAGGCATTTCACACCCAAGAGTGTCATTGTTTATATTTAATTAGAGATTTGAATAATGAAATCGGATTTGGCCAAATTGCATCTGGCAGGCTGAGTGACGGCAGTCTAGACCCAGCAGTCTCATTTATGAAACCAAAGGTTATTATTTGGAAAAATTTCTCTCCAAAGACATAAAATATAATGATCAGTTCCCCCATCCCTAAATACTGTAGAAGGAGAAGTCACAGATGAAATATCAGATTTTATGGGAAAAATAGGATTGAAGGACTAAAGTCAAGAAAGAATCCATGTACATCTATAATGCATAATATTTTTACTAATAAAAAACAATAAAGAAAAGTTACTAAAGAAAGAAAAGACTGATGACATATTTCCATATCTCAAATTAGTAGTAAAGCACACAATCATTTAGTTTCCATTTGTTCTCCTTGGTTCATTAGGACTGTTCAGACTCTCCCTTCTCGGTATTTGCAGTGTGTTTGGCTTTGACCCTGCATACTCAAAAGTATTACTGCCTGTGTTTACCCTCCATAACACTGTAGGTCTTTTTTTTTTTTTTTTTTTTTTTTTTTGTTTTTCTCTGGTACCAGGAACCGAACTCACGACCTTGCGCTTGCCAGGCAGGCGCTTTGCTGCTGAGCTAACTCCCCAGCCCCCACTGTAGGTCTTTTTAAAACTAAAACTAAAATTGCATCTGCAATCCTCAAAATTACGGAAAACATAAGTAGATTGGAAATGGCATGAAATAAGATTTGCCATAAGGGAATATCAGTAGCAAGGAGAGATTTTTATATTGTAGGTAGCCCTAAAAGTCTTAACCCTGCCATCAGTTAGACTCCCTTATTTTCAAATCCATCCAAGCAATAGCGTGCTTGGTATAAGAACACAAACATACCCTTGAATAAGTACACCGCAGCCAAACTTGTGAGTCAAATCACATCCTAGGGGCACCAGGAGAGCTCAGAAGGAGAAGGTGTATTAGTGAATATGTAATGGATTTTTCTAGGCCAACACCTTGGAGAAGGTCAATCAAGGGTAGCTGTGCAGCAAAGAAATGAAAAATCTTTCCTCTGTTTTTTTGCCAGCAACTCACTGGAAACTTAGCCCCAGGTTTCTCTCTGGGGTGGTGTGAAATGCGAACCCAAACCATCAGGGAGTCTTCAGTTCTTGTTCTCTCCACTTTCTCCCGTGGCTTCCAACCTTTGGGAAGTGGCTTTTCCTCTGTTCTACGCTGTTGTTCCTCTCTGTCCTGGCCCAACATCCCCTGACTCATAGCTGTCCCTGGTGCATTCTGCTAAACTGTAGGAGCCGGGCTAGAGAGACAAGGACACGTCCCCCACCCCTGGCCTTGAACTTCGTGGTTATGTTCCAGTACAGCCTCTCTTGGTAGTTCTGTGAGCTCTTTTCTGCTCCCATCTCCGGAGGAACAGGGCACATGTCCAAAATGGATTGGATGACCAAATAATTTTAGGGATTCTGAACTATATTGCATTTGAAATGAAAATGAAATACAGGTTCACACCACTTATGCAAACCCTTGGGGGGCCAAACATGGTTAGAATTTCAAATTACATCAAATTTTGACAAGTAAACTGGTACATTTACTGTATATTATGTAATATTTCCAGCAGGAGCAGGGGCAGCGTACTGTAATCAAACAGTAAAATATCTGTGGCAAAACGCATGAATATTCATACTAAGTAAGATAAATAATGACTATAAATAGCCTCACATCCGCTCAGGTCATGCCTTGCCATTAAATCAGTTCATGTAAGGTCAGGTTTTGCTGCTAAGTAACTCAACTATAAAAGAACTCCCATTTTTCAGAGCTGTTTGGATTTTGGGATTGTAGATAAAGGACTATAGACCTCCAAGTGTGATTAAGGAGGACAATTGAGACATCCAGTTAGTTTGGTGGCCCAGACTGTGGAGGCGAAGTCTACATACAGGCATAGATGAAGAATTGTGTATTGACCTTCCCTACTGTATGTCTGTCAGCTACCTGGTCACTTCTTTTCACCTCCCATGACCTCTGAAACCTGTTTGGTGTATTAGGTGCTGGGGGTACCTCTTTCCAGACCCTGCCCCTGGGCTTGGATTTAATGCCCAGTCCACAGTTCCATCCTCATGATTCACCAGGCCCTAGCCTGGGGCCTCATGGCCTCCTCCAGACTGAGAATCCGCTGCATATTTGGGACCAGTGAGGTTCTCTGGCAGGAGGAAAAGCCTACAATCCCAGCAAGAGTCGCCCTGTCAAAGTCACTGTCGGTTGTGCTGTCTTAGTTTTACTAAATATGGCCTAGCTGCATAGCTCCCACCATCAGCTGGCATTTCACCTTGTTTTCCATACCTCCAGCCTGGGCTACGCTGCCTCACTTTGATGTCCCAGGCCCAAGCTCCTAATTTGTCCCTTCAGTCATTTCGGTAACTGGATACCACAGATCCTAGAGCGAAGCCCAACAGCCATGCTGCAAATCCTGTTGGGCCTGTTCACCTTTGTCTTCTCTCTGGTCCCACAGTGATCAAGGGATTTTTAGATGTTGAGTCTCCTGCTTCATCAAACACAGCAAGATGGCAATGTTAGGCCCACACCAGCATAGGTTTTTGGATAACTGAGGTTCATGTGATCACAGCACTGATTATAGCCAAGTCAAAAGGAACTCCTGAGTTTTCAAATCCAGTAGAGGCATCTTCTATCATTTACTGGAACAAATCCTGCATCCTAATGAGCTGATAAGCATAGCAACTTCTAATGTCAAGTAAATTCCACAGCTCGGATTTTTCTCCAGTCACTGTTCAAGCCCTGCTAGATAAGCAATTTTCAGAAAATACTCACTGTGAAATAAAGTGGTTGAATTCCTCACACCAGTTTTCTGGATGCAGTAAGGTGGGTGGAGGATTTCTGAAAAACAAAAGCAATTTTTTTCTTTTAAAAAATGGTACAAGTTCAGTAAAAGGCAAAATAACAACTTGTCTTTATTGATGGCCTTGTACATAGCTGTGATCAGCTCTATTCCTTTCCTTCTGAGATGGGAGCCATTCTCAGTGACAACTCATAAAGTCCCATGGCCTGTTGCTGTGTGTCACTGACTGAAAGCTTCCCGTGTCCCCAGCTCTCAGCACCTGTGAAAGCTCCACAGATCAGAGACAGGCATGAAATGAGGCACAAGGCGAATGCACAGGTCACATTAGGGACAGCAGAGAAGCATCAGCGCTAAAAGAAAGAGACAAGTATAGTGCTAGAAGCTTCAGAAAAATAGACTTTTAATTGTACAGGACTTTCCGATCATTATGGTACCATTTGAATTAATTATGTGAAGCATCTAAAGTAGACTCATAAATGCATCAGTCACATTTTTAACTGTTTCCCATGTGCTGACTTCTGCAACAGACACTAGAAAAAGAAGACCAGCCCCAAAGGCTTCTGGGCAGAGAGGGGTAGGATGTATCCCGTCCCTAATTTTGAAGGTCTGAGAAGGAGAAAATAACAGACCAGCTCCTGGGGAGGATGCAAGAAGGAGGAAGAGACAAGCCCTGCATACAACCCAATAGTCAATCCAAAGAGACTCAATTTTAAAACAGCACTGACTGTATCACATTTAACAAGACTTCTTTCCCCAGCCATTAATAGAAATAAGGGTTTGTAGGTGAGTCAAGTTTAGCAAATAAAAAAATAACATTTCTATACATCTAAATACGACAGCAAATTTTAAGTCCATTATAAGTAATCCTTTTCTTAAAACAAACAAACAAACAAACAAACAAAAAAACCTAGGTTCTACCTGCTTTCAAAGCCTGCTTCAATAGGCAGAGGAATGGGAAACAATAAGAACTACTGGAAGTAAAAAAGTATCAGACAGTGTGATTGCAATCTGCCTTTCAATGTCCACTCTCTTCTCCTTTCTTTTGATGCAGTTTTTATTTTGACACATTGCTGCCACAGTGAAAACTACAATTTCCTTGTTCCTTCACCCTTCGATGTGCACACATGACTGAGTTCTGATCAATGATATATAAGTAGAATTGTTGTATAGTATTCCCAGAAAATCTGCCTAAGAGACATGCAATCCTTTGTCTTTCCCCTTCTTGCATCTTACAGCGTAGGTCTGATGGTCGGGGCTTGAGCAGCTACTGTGGATATAAAACAAACCTGAAAATGAAAGCTATGAGCCAAGCACGGCAGGGCAGATAAATGAGAAACAAGGTTCATGATGACCCTGCAAAGCTGCCACACCAGCTCTAGATGGTTTCTCCACAGTCTTCCTTAACAGGGGAGAGAAATAAGCTTCTACTGCCTTTCCGGCACTGTTATAGGGAGCTGAGATGATGCCCGAGTCAAGTAACATTTCAATTATCCTACCACATGAATGGAACACAACCTGATAAGTGATATAACAAAAAGACAAAGTTCTATGGGCGCACAGTTAAGGGCTGCTTACCCAATCTAGAGAGGTCCAGGAAGACTTTATAAAGAAGATGACATTGAGACAGCTCCTAACAATTAGGTTAGATTTTTAAAGACAGAGAAGGAGAGGGAAGCCTTTCCCAAGTTAGGAAACAACATGTACCAAGTCCCAGAGGGGTAAATACCGGCAGATTCAAAAATCATGAGCAACTCTGAGGTTAAAATGCCGAGGATTCTTTGGGTCTGAAGAGAGCAGGCGGTAAAGGGAAGGAGGAACGGTAAGAGAAGCGTGTGAGTCCCTCGTTCCGCAAGGATTTAATGTTACCCTACAGATCCTCTGATTCAAAAGCCAAGTCAGTGATCTGGACTCTCAGCTAGGAGGTGTCTCAGGGAAGGGGGCCCTTCTGTTATTTTGGAGGCTGCCTCTTTACCCCGTTCATTCCACCAGGATCTGCTGTCTTCCCTTTCCTTGAGAACGTCAGCTTCAGTACTGGTTTCACTGCCCCGTTCTCCCTGGCTCCAGCCGGCTGAGTTTGAACACCCACCTGTTTCCCTGCTCGGCCCAGCGGGCAGCCTCAGTGCTGGCACCAGGACTCCAAGGTCTTCTCTCCAGCCCTGGGCAGGGCCTGCACCTGCCTTGGTCTTCTAGGGCTTCCTGCTCACCCTGTTCTCACCGAGATCAGTGACCTAAGAGACTCGCTTGAGCAGTCCACTGGTAATAGTTTCATTTACCCCCAGGCAGCTACGAATGTCCACCAAGAAGTCTTCTGTGGGCAGACTAAACACAGTTGGCTGAAACACCACCAGCAGGCCCAGTGCTGGCCTGTCCTCCGGCACCTCCAATGAGTAGGTGCAGGGTATGGCTGTCTCCCTTTCTCCTCAGGAACCCCTTGGGGTCTGGGACATTCCTTTGACTGTGGTTCTTCCTCTAGTTTGGCATGGAGGGGATCCCCTCTGCTGAGATTCGGGTATGATCTGGCAAGGGTCTAATGAGAAATGAACAACGAGAGTGCACTACAGTGTCAAGAGCTCTCTACCTTCCTGCTTTCAGCCCAGTGCCCAGCAAGAAATAGGGCAGGGCCACTGCTTAGGTGCAGCCTGTCAGTCACCAAACACCCAAGTCACATGCATGGCCTCTCATGAGCCTCCTTGTGAAAAGAAGGTATTCAAAGATGTCTCCTTTGAAGCCTGACATCAGAGGAATTTGATTAAGAGGAGCTTTCTTAGTCTTACAGAGTCCCTGCCCTTCCTGACATGTATCAGCTTAATATTTTGTAAAAGATTCTCATCTGTAGCTTGGCAGCTATAATCTCAGCTATTTGAAAGGCCAAGGCAGAAAGATTGGAAATTGAAGCCCAGCCTGGGCAACTTAGCAAGACTCTATCTCAAAATAAAAAATAAAAAGGGGCTGGGGGTGTATCTCATTGCTACCTGCTTTTAATTCCCAGTATAAGCCAGTTGTGGTGCCACCTGCCTGTAATCCCAGCACTTGGGAGACTGAGGCAAGAGGAATCCTGGGAGTTTGAGGTCAGCCTAGGCTACAGAGTAAGTTTAAGGCAGATCTGAACTACATGGCAAGACCCTGTCTCAAAAAAAAAAAAAAAAAATTCCAAGTACATTTAAAAAAAAAAATTCTTATCTGTGTATAATGAAAACCAGTAGGAATTTGAAAATTATAGTTCTTTGTTCATGTGGCAGTACAGATCCTAGTTTTCTCACAATCCAGCAAGGATAGCAAACACAAGCAAGGGTACCTTGTTGGCTCTCCCAACCTTGTGGTGTAAGCTGCAGCCTTGATGGAGCTCCTCTCTCTAAGAGAAGCTGAGAGTGCACGGTCAGAATGACGGGAGGGTCAGCACCAGCTATGTGCAGAGAGGCTGTCAGTGGAGGAATGGTGAGTGGTCAGCAAGTCCTCAACACTGAATAACTAGCTGTCTTCTGGATAATGTTTATAAGCACACCAAGGCAATGCAGAATGCAGATGAGTCTGAAGGAAAATGACTACATTCACTCTGAGTTCTGCCTGCCTGGACTTTCTTCCTATGGTTTGGATCCAGAATTCAGTTCCTACAAGGGCCATTTCCTATCCACAGACAGCGTTAGGCCTCCAGGAGGCTGGGGGGAAGGGGCCAGTCTGCCCACTCTGAACACATGACCCTGGGTCCAGCAAATGCGATCCACCTAAAGTTAACCTTCTTCCTCCAAAGTCTCTGTGGAACAAAATGATTAGCTGAACACATAGATCTGGTTCATCCTGGTTTCTGAAACAGAGAAGCAACTGATTGGACCATGGTGGGCACCTGGCCTTAGGAAAGTCAGTCCTAAAATCACTGGGAGACCCAAGCCACAGTGTGGCTCCAAATAGGCTGGGTCAACCCAGGTCTCTTCAAAAGTTTTTTGTTTTAAACCTGCAACTGAGAAGCCCCAAGAGAACAGGGGTTCCTGCAACTGAAAAGCCCCAAGAGAACGGACTCAGTAGCGGGAACTGGCACTAGAACCCCCGTGAAGGGGCAGCCTGGAGGGGGCTCCCAGCACAATGTGAGGCTGAGTTTTAAGAGACAGAACAATGAGGCAAAAAGTCAGGTGATGGGGAGGAGAGCAGCCAGGTAGAAGGGAAAGAAGGGACAGGACGTAAGGGACAGAGACCCTGGTTAGGGGGCCAGGCAGGTCATTCTTCAGTTTCTCTCATGAGCGTTTCTCCCACAGTTACACCTAGAACACAGTCAGTTCCAGATGCTTCTTGAAGCCTGTTCTCTTCCCATTTTGCACACTCACCAAGGGCCACTCTGTGTCAACAGCTACCTTATCGGAGTCTCCTGTCTTGCTTTGTCTTCTGCCTTTTGGCTGGTACATCTACTTCTAGAAGGTTTCCAGGAACATCTAAAGTCAGTATATTCAAGACCAAATGGAACTTCTTACTGGGTATGGTAGTGCACACATGTAATTCTAGCACTTGAGAAGCTGAGGCAGGAGGATCGCCATGAGTTCAAGGCCAGCCTGGTCTCTATAGCAAGACCCTGACTCAAAAAGAAAACAAAACAGACAAAAAAAAAAAAAACCAAAAAAGCCAAACTCAAATTCTTTCCTTAAAACTGCATTCCGCCTGGTTGTCAAGTCAGAAACCTGGATTCTACATTTTCTTTCAGCCGCACATCCAATGGGCAAAGGCAGAAGAACGGCTTCTGCAAAGATATGCACATTCTATTCCTCAGGACCAGTTACTGTACCACCTTACGGGCACAGAGCCTCAGCTCATGGGATCAAGGCGGTGCACCCCATGGGGAACAGTTACCTGGGTATCTGGACAGGCCCAGGTTAATCTTGCAAGTCCTTTAAGTGGAAAGGGGAGGCAGAAAGAGAAAACAAGAGGCAGGAGAGACCAAATGTGGGCCAGAAACTCAGTCCTCCATGGCTGCCTTTGAAGATGTGGAAAGGGGCACCATGAGACCCTGGAAGATATCTACAAGAAAAAAGGACCTTGATTCTACAGAAGCAAGGAACCAAACTCTGCTGATAATCAGAATGAGCAAGAAAATAAATTCTTCCCTAAGCCTTGAGAAAGAAGTGTAGGCCTACTGACACCAGTGAGGGCATGTCTGAGTCTACCCTAGAAAACTGCAGATAATAGATTCGTATTGTTTTGAGCTACTAAGTTCACAGTGATTGGTCATGATGATAGAGAACTAATGCGTCAACCAAGCACAAAGTCCTCTCGATTCTAATTCCTTCATCCCACCTCAGTCTCTCATCCTCTCAAACCCACACTATTCCAGCAGCCTGCTTCTTTTTCTCCTTCCAGCTCATCTTGCACTCATTAGCTAGGATTTCTTCATACCTTGTTACTGCCTTGCGGAAAAATTCTTCAGCAGATTCATACTACCAGAGAGATGAAATTTCAGCTCCTTTGCATGATACACAAATGGTCTTTCCCGCCAGACTATGCACTATCGTCTCAAACCACTTCCCCAAGCTCACCTGATGCCATAGTACTGTACTGCTCAGGCCTTGGGACTCCCAAACAGGCCCTGCTGCTTCATGCCTCAGAGGCTTTACGCATGATGCACCTTCAGTTTCCAGTCTTCTCCCCAGTTTGTCCACCTGGCAGCTCCCATTAATGCTTCCTGTGTATCTCTAATCCCTAGCGAACCAGCACTCAGTAAAATCTTTGCTAAGTGACAAAAATGAATGCATACAAACATGGGAATGTTGTAAGTAGGAAATGTACTGGGACAGGATGAACCTTGGCTCCAAACTAGCACAAAAATTAGACAAATACGGAGCAGCTCTTTCAGATATGAGCACATTCCAACTAAATCTTCTACAACAAGCAGGGTTTGAGGAACAATAGAATGCCAACATGAGCTGGATTTGACAGTGTATTCCTCAACCCTCGACACATGAAACCAAGGTCTCCAAGTTTCTGAACACATATAATGAAAATGAGCAAGTACATCTTGGTTTCACTCTCATTGTAGACATTCTCTGGTGTCAGGACGTTATTCACACACATGGCGGGTTGGAGATGGAAGGAGGTAACCACCAGTGACCATCATGTATCGAAGGCTTTTGCTGCTACAAATTCCCAGTCAAGGACTTCACATATAGCTCAGCTAAATGGAGCAATTCTAAGAAATTCAAGAGTTTCCAAGGCACTCAGTATTTCAGCTTCCCAGGTAATGAAAACACAGCTTCAAAGAAGACATTTCTCAAAACGATCCAGCAAAAAGTGAAAGAGTTGGGTTTTTAATTTGGGTCTTCCTTCACTGTCCATACACTTCTCGGTTTTCCGGAGCTCTCTCATGAGGAGTCTATTACCTTGAAAGGTGGAGTAAGAGAAAGTATATGCAAAAATGACAGAAAGCAATTAGCAAGCAATGCCTCCAGAAGGTGCAGAGCAAAGCCCCGGAACAAAGCACACTCTCAGCAAGGCAACGCTGAGCAAAGGATTCTCCACGAGGTAATTAAGAAAGGCTTCCTGCAAGTTGTGAATTTTGAGGCAGGTCCTGAACAGAGGGGGCATAGACCAGTTGGCAAGGGAGGGAGGTGTTAGGGAAGGGAAGGGGGAGCACGGAGAGGAAGCTAGAAAGCCTAAAGCAGAATCATTTGTAATTGTTAGCATACAGTGAAAGACTTCGGGGTGTGTTCAAAAGGAATCCTACTTATTTACTCATAAAAGCAATAAAGCAAGACATACGAGCATAATTAACTGTTCAGAGAGTGTGAACTGCAGCCACAGAGCTGCAATTCTGATTACAATGAGTGGGTCCCATCAAGGAGGTTGAAGAGTTAGTAGCTAGGCGTGTGCCTGTGCCCCAGTCCTCAGTGCCACACCCAGTCCTAGTCCAAGTTGCTTTTCTCCCTAAGTCACATCTCATTTGCTCAAAATTAATCATTTAAAAATGTGTGTTTGAAACACATGGTACCGTTTCCGTGTAAAATATTCTCCAGTACAGAACCACAGAAGTAAGAAGCAGGAAGATGCTTCTTTTCTTCCAACCCAGTCCAGCCTCCTCTCCATGTCAACATGGTGTGTATTCTTTCCATTCTTTCCATGGTGTGTATTCTAACCATTTACACACATCAGTTACATCTGCTATTAGCATATTATATGTAATGATTCCCTGTGCTATAAGTATATAATAAGTACAATAGAAACTAATTTTATCAGATACTCAAGGGCAGTAGAAATGGGACTATATGCTACACGTAAGTCGCATATTTCCCATTTAGTGTTACAGCTGAGAGATGACTTCACACCCACTTTGTGACTAAATGATGTTCTACAGCATGGGCTGCTATGCTTTGTTTACCATCACCTGCTATCACGAAGAGAAAGAAGACTACCATGCCTTGCACATGCCGCATATCACCACGATTTCTAACTTTCGAGAAGTCTCTTTGGTGGCAAACAGCTTGTGCTGGTGAACACCTCAGAACCCACCAAGTAACTGAAATGCTGACAGACCAGGTGCTGGCTGATCACCTCATTTTCAGAGAGTGAGAAATTCCATAACAGCGGGTACCACTGAGCTAACACACGAGAGAAAGCAACCAGCAAAAGGTGCCAGAGGACTGTGAACAGCGCTCTCTGGGCCGCATTCTATGAACACACAATGAGCGGCGATCTTGGTTTGTTCAGCCCTACTGCTGGGAACTAGATGTCTGCTGTACGTAGTTCCAGTGGCGGGTATCTTTAAGTAATGATCTCAACATATTTGGCACCAACCAAAATGTGTGCAAATATACATTTATAATTCTGCTAAAGAGAAATCATTTGAGCTGAGTGTGGTGGTACACACTTGTAATTCCAGTACTTTGCTGACAGGAGGATTACAAGTTTGAGCCCAGTCCAAGCTGTGGATAAATCTTGGGTAATTTCTAGCACAGAAAAGGGAGAGGGAACTATTTGAAAAAATATGAAAGAAATAATTGAAGATATTTCTTTAAAATCAGAAAATCAATAAATGATATGAAAATGATACAGAAATCAGTATCACACGGCTACGGCAGGAGAATTGCAAGTTCAAGGCTACTCTTTGCAACACAGAAAGAAAGACCCTGTCTCAAGGACGGGAGGGAGGAAGAGAGGGAAGGAGGGAGGGAAAATTCATATCACAATGTATACACTACACCTTACACCTGAAAGATTATAAAATTGTTCCAGGTAGGAAAAGATATCTGTGCTGCATGCTCATTAGAAAGGCATCTCCCAGGCAGAGTGAATTCTCTGAAGTGGGGAAAAGCAGGAGAGAAGAAATTTAAAGAAGAACAGGAGATGGGGAGTTATCTAGAGGAAAACAAAGACAAAGAGCACTGAAGTCACATCTCAGCTTTAGAGCACCACTTCCTAAAAAAGGAGAGGTTTGATGATTAGTAACTATAACATTTTATCCCATTATAACTGAAAAAATTATAAAAGACAATAAGGAGAAAAGCAAAAAAATGTACTTAAATTTCAAGCTTGTTGATCTTTTTATTCTAATTCTCAATAACCTACCTGATCCTGGACCTTAAACAACACCCTCAGCAATGTTAGGCCATAATCATTAAAATGTAAAGTTAGTACATCAAATCACACGGCTCAGAATAAACCCATCCTTAACCCTTCACAATTAGTAAATGACAAGGTGCTCACTTCCCCTGGTTTTTCAGCTCAGCACAGGTCAGCTCCTAAGGTCACCTCAGAATGTCAATGTATGTGTTCCCCATGATGAGTATTATCGCCCCGGGCTTGTGCTTGCAGGGAAAGGGCATTCTCAAGCTCTATTAATCCCTGGCTACTAACCCAACATTACAAATGTTCACAGAAGGCATGAGATGCATCTTCTCATTCTCCCTGAAGCACATTTAGGTACCTTTCCCTCTTCTGTCCTCTCTTTCCTCAAAAGCACAGGACACACAGCAGCTCGGCCATGCATGCAGAGTGCAGGAAAAGTCAAGGATGAGGAAAGGTGTCATATCCATAGGGATGATGGAGGGGCGGGTGGGTGTGTGGCCCAGTGTCTGAGCCAATGTGGTCATTAGCTGGCATCCATGGCTTATTTTCCTCCTTCAGCACAAATCCAGCAACACCATCAAATCTGTTCCCACCCGGTGTGGCAGAGTACACCGTGCCCTAAGGCTGGCTAATGACTTTTATCCTACAGGGTCCCTCATGGAGAGTAGAAATCACAAATCTGTTCATTTTTACATGCATGATTTTTAAAAATTCATGACTTGAAAAGATGTGTTTCAAATAGATCACGTTGTTTTCTAAATGTCTCCCCATCATTAAATTCTGGGCTGCTTATACGGGTTCTTTGAATTGTATTCTTTGAAGCTGATCATACTTGGGGTGGCTAGGCATTTTGGAGATACAGAACCACTCTCCAGTTAGATTAGTGTTTTATGAAAAGAAAAGCTTTATATGCAATGTGATGCAGTAACAGTAATATGGTAAAGGGACAGGGGACGGGCAAAGCCATGGGTCAAGCATACTACAATTTCTTAGAGTCACTATCATTTTCTCTGGTGGTCAGGATATTTTTCTATGAAAATCATTGGGGAAAGAGGGGAGGAAATAAGAAACAGGGCTTTTTCTTGCCTGGTTCTGACATAATCAAGGAACAAGGTAAAAAGTAACTGGACTCTTAATAATGCTCCTGTTTCCGACGGAACTGACCTTGGAAAATGTGGCTCCCTATGGGGAGGGCGCTGCCTCAGCCTGCAAACCAGAACTTGACAGTCCCCGCTGGCCCGGCTGAGGACTGGGCTGGACCACTGCTGGACCTCCCAAGGCAGCATCTTCACCATTGAGCTTGCTATGCAGACAGCAATCAGGCTGGGCCACAGAGTCCCAGAGAAAGAAGGGAACTAGCAGGGCCATGCCTGTCCCCTTGGTCCCCAAATTCACCAACCACGTAAGTCACTTCAGGATCTTGAAGATCTGGTGCATTCAGGTTCAATGAGAAGACAGAACACACATCAGGAATTTGAACAGAGAAAATTAGATGGATTTAAAGAATGATTCACTTGTGACTGGGGATTAGATGCTGAGCACTAAAGAGAACTCTAAAGAACAGAGGAACTACAGATGTTGGAAGCAGCCACCGCCTCTGGGGTAGACGGTACCCAAGAAGAATCAAATTTCAAAGATCGCCAGTCCCCAAACCCACAGTGAGATTCAGACCTCATCAGGAAGGACTGGCAATGGCACGAGATGGTGAAAGCTGCTCTGGGGTGACACTGCCAGGGCTGGCTAGCAGAAGACCACCGGCCTTGGAGCCTCTTGGGGAAGCCACCCCACTTGGTGCCTGGAGGACCCACCGGAAGATGAGCACCGTGTGCCACTGTGTGTTCCAAGTACCACCCAAACAGAGGCCGCACAGCAAGAAAGGAAAGGCTACTGACGGCAGCGCTCCTTTCCTCCTGCAGCGGCCTTCCAGTGCCCTCTACTGACAAGCTTAACATCTGCCGCTTGGCAGCGGAGGAGCGTTCCCCAGTCCACCACGCAGAGCACAGGGAACCGGGGAGCAGAAAGGCCTAACCCGGCAGCTGGTGCAGGAGTGAAGTGAATGGGAGGACAGAGGGAGGCCAGGAGTGCTACAATGTGCACTTTTTTTTATAAAGTAAAACACCAGATTTTGAGAAATTTTTATTTCAGGCTTAAATAGACAACCTCAAGAATCAAGCTGAATGCTGGATATATTTGAGAGGTAGTGAAGAGACCAGGGGAACGCTCTTTCCCACTTAAAAAAATCTGTCTTGTTGCAGGCCACAAAATTTCCTCATTAAGACTCATTTTCTTGTATCTCAAAAGTTCCTTATCAAAATGGGAGCAGAAGGAAAGGAAAAAGTGGGGGCCTCCCAGTGTACATTCCTGTTGCCCCAAACTGTCTTTGGGATGAATGCAAGTCAGGAATAAAATTTAGAGAAAGGGGCTCAGCAGTGTGAATGAGGGTTGGGACCACAGACACAGATGTGATTTCTCTGTGATCTTCCAGCCCCACCCCCATTCCACCTTGCACAGGCCAAAAAGCAGACAGTCCGATGGTGCAGTGCCCCTTCACTCCTTCCAGTCCCTCTGTCGCTAAGACTTCTCCCCTCATGGCAAGATGAAGGAATCAACAAAATCCAAGTGGCCAAAACTTATGTCAGGATCATGGCCCCAGGAGGGGAGCTCCCTTTCCTTCTGAGCCTCAGTTTCCCACCACTGCAGGAATGAGAGCTAGGCTCAGAAGGAGCAGGTGGAGAGGGGCTGAAAGTGGTTCCTCTCTCTATGCCCTTAGGTGAGGCCCTGGACCACTTCTCTGAGTCACAGTGCTCACAACGTAACATAGCTTGAGAGCTTACTATATGTGAGCATTGTGCTCCAAATTTGCTCCTTTTATCATCACATAAATCCTGGGAGGCAGATACACAAATCCCCATTTTACAGGTAAGAAAACCAAGGCTTAGAGAAGTTCAGAAGCTGGTGACAGTGTGGCCAGGTTTCAAAAACAAAGCAAAGCAACTGCAAAGCCATACTCCCAACCACTGTACCACCCTGCTCCCCAATTTAGGAATTCCTCTTGGTTAACAAGACACTGTGACATTTTTAAATTCTTGCAGGGAAATTTCTGTGATATCAATGGAAACATGGAAGCCGTATAAGCCAGGTCACCTCCTGGCATCATGTCCATGTGAACTCAGTACGCTTCATGTTACCAAGATATCAGCCAGTACATCCAAAGAACATTTTGTTTGGGATACAGGGCAATCACTAATACGGTGATTGTTTGTTTACAATTGATTGAATGTTTCATCTGTTGAGTTTTATGTCTTTTCTGTCATTCATCTCCCTCCAAAGCCACAGCTGGTAGAATCAAATGGGTCCTTTTACCATAATCAGACCAATGTCACAGTTCACCAAGCACCATTTGTCCTCTAAGGCAAAGCTATGCACCTAATTACAACACATTGTTAATAAATTTATAATAGACAAAAAGAAATTGAATGCTATGGATTTTTCCCCCCAGCAAAGCAAAACCATTTAAAGGGTGGGGTGTGAATCTATTCTTTCTTTTATTGTTTCCATAAAGTTAACAGTATACGCTAAATAGGAAAAATCAGGGCAGATCTCAGATGAACAGATTGTATCATCAGATCCTACCACATTGTCTCTAATGGGGGAAATTAGCAGCTGAACGTCAGCACCTGTCACCATGAACAGACCCTGGCACTCACACCAGGTAGCAAGGCTGTGCAGTTCCTTAGAGCAATCTGAGCCCAGGCCACCAGAGACAGCACACATGCCAGTGCCCGCAGAAGCACAGGCAGACAGGCTCCCCTGAAAATCAGGTGAATGCACGAAATGCCAGGGGAGAAGTGGCAGCTTTTTCTCAGGAAGACTGGGCATTAACAACAGTGAGCTTCAAGAAGGCTCTATAGAGACCGTGCTAACCTCAAAAATGGAATTACACAGACTCAAGCGGAGAAACTGACCGTATGAGGAAGCACTGAACACTCTGCCCCTTTCAAGGGTTAAAGATGCCCACACCCCCGTCCCTGTCCCAATGGCTTGGGTCATGACTCCACCGAGCCAGATTACAGCCCATTGTTTTTGCCAGCCTCAAGCTCAATTGCAATAATTGCTACTTAATTGATTATGTCACAAATCCTAGCAGTTTATAAAGGAGGCCCAAGTGAGGAAGCCCACATCCATTTTTCTGATTTTATAAGCATGTCTTCTCTTTACAAGAGCTCCGGCCATTTTTCTACCTGGTTGCCTAGCAACGCTTTGAAAGGACAGAAATACGGGCAAGGGATGCTGAGACATACAGATGAGTGAATTTGTATTTATTTCACAGATTCCCCTTAAAAAAATCAATCTGTTGTCTCCTCTTGGAGCAGGGGTGGTCTAGGCAGGGAGCAACTGTGCTATATAATCATAGTGTAGCTACAGTTCTAGCAAGAATACATGATGCCCATCAGTATATCTACACAAGCATATTCAGCAAAGCGGGGACTGGATCACTGGTATTGCATGTTGATCAAGATGAAAAATAAGCACATCAACATCAAGGCATGAGAAACAGGGAGTATACAAAGAGCCAATTTCATTGTGTTAGAAGGTTTCAGACCAGTAGTGAAGGAATCTTACAGTCTCTCTCACTGAGATTTTCTTGGCTGGCTGGCATCATTCTGACTAAATTATATGTTCCCCCAAGAAGGATGCATTCATCTGAGTTAATTTACAAGGAACTGAGCTAAGTGGTCTCCCTTGATTCTTTTAATTTCTTCTCTGTTGGTGCTTACTTCCTTCTTTTTATTTTGTGTATTTAAACTGAATTTCTTTTTTTTTCATGATTAGGTTACCGATTCATCTATTTTATTGTTTTTATCCAAAAAAGTTACAGATGTATATATTGGTTTTCTATTTTCTGTTTTTCTATTTTCATTAATTTATTTTATTAAAAATTTTCCCTTTTCTTTCAAAAATTTTAATTTTGGGTGTTGGAAACTTAATTTACTTACTTTCATTTTCTCTTGATTATTAATACAAGTATTTGGGGCTATGAATTTGCCTCTAATCCCTGCTTTAACTAATTCTCATTAATTCTGACATGGAGTATTAATTTTGATATGCAACATTTTAATAATAATTATTTTCTATCTATACCTCCATTTCCACTGAAATTTTCTTAAATTAGACTGTTAAAGATAGCTTTGGTTTTTAATAGCCAGTTAGTAGGAACTTTTTGGTTTCTGCAATTTTTGTTTGTGGCCAGAGAACATTGTCTGTATTATTTATATATTTGTAATTTGAGAATGTCTTTTTAGGCTTTGTAGTATATATCTTTACTTAGATAAGATATGGATATACAGACCTTTTAAAATGAATTTAAGTATAAGTACACATTTAAATGTATTATATAACAAATGTACATTATAAATATGATTATATAAAAATTAAATGTATAGCAATAGATATCTCAAACTCTTTCCCTCAAAAATAAAGAATGCTGGGGCTGGGGATTTAGCTCATCGGCAAAGCGCCTGCCTGGCAAGCACAAGGTCATGAGTTCGGTTCCTGGTACCGGAGAAAAACCAAACAAAAAAAAAGAATGCTCAAGTGTCCAAGGAAACATTATCTCTCATACAATGAAATAAGTTCATTAAATTCTGCAAAAAACATGAATATCTGTCCTTCCTAAAATTTCAGTTTTAAGAACATGAGGCCATAAATAGACATCCTTCCTACATCTTTATTGTAAAATAGCACTTACTGAAAGGTACTTTCTTTTTAAAAAAAATACTTTCTTGGACTCATTTAATGTTTTTGTCCCAAATTCAATGTAGCCTATTGCAAAGAACTCAATGTTAAAATTTTACTTTTTATAAAATTCAACATATTTTAAAGTAATTAAAAGAACCAAAAGAGAAAATAAGAAACAGATCTCTTTTTCGGTTTGTTTGTGTTTCTTTTTGTGACAGGGTCTCACTATGTAGTGCTGGCTGGCCTCAAACCTTGGCAATCCTCCTGCCTCAGCCTCCTGAGTGCTGGGATTATAGGTGTGCACCACCACACCCAGCTAAGAAACAGATATCGTTCACGTGAACCTGCATATTTACCATTTCCTGTGCTCTTTGTCACTGCGGAATGCAGTAACAATTTGCCATCATTTTCTTTCAACGTAAAGGAAAACTATTAGCACTTCTTGTAAGGTGGTCAGCTAACAAAACAAAATCATTGAATCTTTTTTATCTGTGCCTTTACTTGACTTTTATCTTCTCCTTCTATTTTATGAGATGGAGATCACATGGTGGTTGCCAAGACTGGTTTTAAATTTGTGAGCTCAAGCAATCCTCCTGTCTAGGCCTCCCGAGTACCTAGGTCTATAGGCATGTACTACTACAAACAAAATCTTTGTTTTTGAAGGGTAGTTTTGCTAGATATAAAATTCCTGGTTAACTATTTTTTGAGCACTTTGACTGTCACTGCACTACCTTCTGACTTCATTTGTCAGATGAGAAGCCAGCCGTTAATCCCACTGGTGCTACCCTGTGTCTAACCAGGTGCTTTTCCTTTGACACTTGCAAACTTTATTGTTTTTTTTTTCAGGTGTTTGACTATAGTGTATAGAAGTGTCAGTCTCTTTGTATGTATCCTAGTTTAGGTTTGTTGAGCTTCTCATTTGTATAGACTAATGTTTTTCATCAAATATGGGTTGTTTCCACACACTAGCTCTGCAAGTATACACACAAGTATATATAAAATACATGAATATATATCAGGTATGTTGGATAAATATGGTAAAAATTATTATAATAAAAGACACATTACCATTAATACCTCCTCAAAATACTCGCTCTCACATTGAATATACTTAACCATCACTCTTACCACTTCCTGAAGCAGTTCTGGAAGTCCTCCTTTGTGAGTGTCTTTAGTTGTATTGTCACAGCTGCCTTGATGTCCGGAATCAATTAAAAATGTTTACCTTTCATGACTGTTTTGACTTTGGGGAGGAGCCAGAAGGCACAAGGTGCCAGCCCCAGTGGATGAGGCGGCCAGGGACACACTGCATTTTTTCTGGACAGCATCTGACAGCAGCATTCACCACATATTTTATCACACCTTGTGTAAAGACACTCATGAAAGGGGCTTTCCAGAACCGCTTCAGAAAGTGGCAAGAATGATGAGGTGCCTGTTGAAAGCAGGAGTATTTTGGGGAGGATTGATGGCAATGTGTCTTTTAATGTGACAGTGTTAAAAATTTAAATATTAACTGTGTATTTTGATCAGCTTTTGTGCATGTGTGCGTGCATGTGTGCATGTATTTCTTTTGCCATCTTGAATCTACCGAGGGCTGTATTGGATTTCTTCACGTCATTGTGGTGAAAGGGAAGAAAGTAGGATGAAAAAGAACTGAGCTCTGGAGCTGAGCTTTGTGAAATCAAGTCTGCACACCAACATTTATTTATCTCCTGTCTGAACTGAAACAATCTACTTGACATTTGGCCATTACTGCAGATATGGGCTAGAATTCATTTTGAAACCTACACCTGACTAACCCCACGTATGTGATCTTCCAGCCTTTCCTCTCCGGTTCCACTCCTTTTGTCCCATTGTTATATTTTAGTGTCTCTAAATTATATTAAGATTGCCCCATTAGAGCTAAGTGCAGCTGATTTGGTGAGAAGCTTGACACATGACTTAGATTGTTCTAGTCTCCTGCTATGATTAGATCGCAAACATTGCCCAAAGGCCCATGTGTTAAAGGCTGGTCTGCAAGTCCTGGCCCTATGGGAGGTGGTGGAAACTTGAAGAGGCGGGGCCTAGTGGGAGGACGCCCAGTCAGTGGGGCTGTGCCCTTGAAGGGGACAGTGGGACTCCCAGCCTCTTCCTGTTTCTCTTTTCCTATCTCAGCCATGAGGTGAGTGGCTGTGCTCTACCATTACTATTTCAGAGATGAAGAAACAAATTCAAGGAACATAAAGGGTGTATCAAAAATTGCTCAGCTATTTGGGTAAGAAGTTCAGCTTGCCGACTAAGTTAAGCTTTGTTTCTTTTCACTTAGTTTTTTAGTAAGTTCCATGCATCAGCAATCCCATGAGAAATTCTGTTACCAAAAATTTGAGAAGTGGTGGTTTTTGTTATGATAAAGATCCTGGGGAGCTGCAGGAAAGAAATCTGGTTCCCACAGTGTTTCTGCAGTGACTCTCACATGTACTTGACTATGGAGCTCTGTGTTTTCTAAGAGCTTTTAATATGTCATGGAATTTTGGGAAACACTGCCCTTCACCAAATGACCTTTGAACGCACAAGGAATGCCAGATTGAATAAGAAGAGCTCCTTGGAGGATGTCTCTTCTCTCAGCAACCTCCACTTTTCACCAAACATTTCTTTCCATCTCCAAGCTTAGAAAGAGACTCCAGGGATGGGACAGAGTAAGCTATTAGGACAAGGATACAGGACAAATCAACACATGCAGCTACATTTACTATAAGACCTGGAACCTTCTAGAAGCAGTCCTAACTGTGTTTTCAAAACACAGTTTACAGCACATCTGCATAAGAAGCACCCAGGAAATCTGGAGAACAAGAAGGTTCCCAGACTATGCCAGACCTAACAAAACAGACAGGGACAGAGCCAGGGAATCTGCATCTTAGCAAACTCACAAAGCGATTCTGACAGGACTAGAATTTGAGCAGCACAGCCTAAGGTAGTCAACAACAGATGTGAGACACTCTTCCAATTAAATCAAAGTCACAAACTAAAATGAGAATGGCCCAAGCTGCATCCAGAGGGGGACAATTTGGTTCCTCGGTAAATAATCACATCTCAATGAGACCAGCCTTCCTGGGGAAGGCTATTCCATGGTCTATCAGATCTCTTCATTAGGGAAACTTTCCTGCTATTCCATCTAAGTAGCTTTGCTTAATTTGAGCCTATTTCTCCCATGCTTTATACAGAGTACAGCAGTTATACTCAATAAACAAAAACTGCTGTATAAATGCCACTCCAGGCTCATGTTTCCATCCAATTAGCTGCAAATGGCCACATCTCCCTACAATGTAACAGTCAACCTAGGTGTCCAAAGCCAGCTCTTTTAGATCTAAAATCTTGATTTGGGCACACATGCCATCTTCAGAGTCAAGCGTGCAGTCACCAGTGGTCCCATTCTTGCAAACAGATGGCATTCTCACAGCTCCTCAGCCACATTACAAAAACTGGGACTTAGAGGGCTGTTCAAGATGGAAGCACTGAAGGAAATTGGAATGTGACCATAACAACTGACTCGGTTATAAAAACCTGTGGTTTTCTGGCCTTGGGAAAAGAACCGTGAGCACCATGATATCAGCACCATGACAAGCAGATGGAGTGAGCCGAAGCAGCAGGAGAGATGTGAACCGCACACGAGGAAGAACCGGCCAACTATCTGGAGTATTAGGACTGCGAGCTACCAAGTTAGGTGGGGTGGCGCCCTCTACAGGTCATCGAAAACAGAAATACGATCTTTTAAGATTTGCTGCTTAGACACATGTAGGTAGACAGGATGACCTTTTCAGATTTTAAAAGGAAGATTTTACAGGTATTCAGAAAATTCAGTTAGGGAAGACTGTTCTGGGGAACAACAACCAAAAAGAGCTTTTCAGAAGAGCAAATGATCCATTTAGAGATCATTTGAAGAACTTCTATTGGTTCTCCTAGGAATACGTTAGTTTCAGAGTAACTTGGGAAGAATTCAGTGGATTGGTACACCTAAAACAATGAAAATAATTACCTGCTTAAATCAGGTGTCATATATATATACCAGTCTTAATATATATATGTTTTGAAGATTATAACTGAGAATAATGACTATGGAATACTTGGCAAATTAGTTCACCTAAAAATGCAGAAGCAAACCAGGCATGGTGGCCCATACCTCCCATATTGTGAGAGGCTGAGGTAGGAGAATTGCAAGTTTAAGCCCACCCTGGGCAACTTAGCAACTTAGAGAGACCTTGTCTCAAAACGAAAAATGTCAAAAAAGGTTATGGATGTAGCTCAGTACAAAGGCCCAGAGTTGAATCCCTAGTATTAAGAAAAAAAAAGAAAAGTAGTAACTATCAATAGTAAGCCTGCCTTACATAAAAATAACCCACTAACTGAGCTTTAGAATGATCTCGGGAAGAGCTCAGGCACCTATCATTCTGAGGTCACATTTGCACTGATCTGCTAGACCAGAGGACAGAATCTGATCTTTCCTGACGTGTCAGGACCAGGGTTCCAGGCGCAGGGAAAAGCCATGTCTGGGAGAGCTTGACAGCATGAACGCAGAGTCACATTGCCCGGGTCCAGTTCCCACTTCACTACTTTCCATCCACATGAGTCTGGGCAATTTCATTACCCCTCTAAACCTCGTTTTCCTCATATGTAAAATGGGGTTGTGAGGATATGTCCTTTATAGTACATAATGTGTATATTCCTTGTGGGAAATTGGTACAGGTATATACGATACATTTTAATTCTTTGTTTTCATCCTTTCCCTCCTTCCTTGCTCCATCCGTCTCTTGATCATCTTCCTTTTTTTGGTACGTGTTTGCAGTACACAATGGTTACATTCTCTGACTTGGTACATGTACATAACACACCATCTTAATTCCTTTTCATCCCCTTTCTCTCCCCTCCCTCTATCTTGTGCTGCTTTTTTGAGAACAAAAACATGACAGAATAGAACAGTAAAAACCATACCATGCACATTATCTGAAGCAAAACTTGACAGTCCCCAAAGTATTAGGAAGGAACTTAGCTGCCCTACACAGATACCATGCAATTAGAGGGCTCCTGCGGAGGGCAGCGGGTTGCGTGAAGTACTTGATATGGCTCAACCACCCATGAGGAGCGCTACGGAGTCAAGCTTGAATAGTGCTGTAACACAGTGTTCAGTAACACAGTCTAGTGTGTTCCTGAGTGTCTTCTAGTCACAGAGATTCATTCACAGTACTGGCGCAAGATGCTTCTTCCCACTCTTCCCATTCTAGAAGGACTGCCCAACTCTCAACTCTCCCAAATCTTACGCTTCCACTAGAATTTGTTGCCCCCTTAGCTATTCCAAGACATTTAGCTTCAAATGCATAGTTTCTTACTGGAATGCTTGTTCATTCTTCATGCTGAAATGAACTGCCTACACACAATACTCAAACTCTGTGCTAGAGCTGACACCCATGTGCTTTTGTATCGACTCCCTTTTCTCAATCATGTTTTCTGTTCCCAGCAAATAAAAGAGCTAATGAAAGATAATAAACAGAGTATACGCAAAGGGATGCAGAGGAGGGAAAGAATGCGCTGGGTGGGAAGAGCTGGTAAATGGCACCGTGGCCTGGCTGTAGGCGGTGTCCGTGGCAGGGGCTGAGCTGGGCGGGCAAGCAAACACGCTCCTCTGCGTGGATGCCACCTCGACACTGCCCACAGGATCAGCTCTCTACCGTGACTTCACGACAGCTGCTGGTTGAATGCATACAGGAATTAATGAAACTGAGCCTGGTTATCCCTTATCCAGGAAAACTCCCAAATCAGGTGCTGGCTCAAGGTTATGGAGGCTTTAGGGAGAGGTGCCGGGCAGAATAGGGCCACAGCACTGACTACAAACTGCATGCTAAATGAGCATAATAAAAGATGGGTCCTGGGAGGAGAGGGGCCGGCAGGATGCTATTTTTCTGGAAAGGGTGTGCGATGGGGCAGGGGGAACACAGCTCCCCGTCTTCCCCTCCTACTCATCAAGCTTCTGGTTCACTGAAACCCAACCGGACCCTGTTTTCTTTCCTGGCCAGTAATCAATGGCAGTAATTATCCATGTGGGGCTTTGTGTGAGTCACGAGGCAGCCCTGGCTCCTATCTCCCTGCAATTTTGAGCCGTGTGTGTGTGTGTGTGTGTGTGTGTGTGTGTGTGTGTGTGTTTACCCACCACTATTGAGGGGTGGAAAATAGATTACAATTACATCCCAGCTAGCTTTTGAACATTTGATGGACAGCTGGAGAAAAATCTTGCCACAGCTGACAGGATGAGAAGGCGGCCAAGGGGTAGGTGCAGAGAGGGGAAGAGAGATCTTATCAGGAGGGAAGAAACCATCAAAATGGATTCAGTGTACTCTCAAAAAAGTAGTCCTAAAATATCAGGGCTGCTTACATTAAAACCCAATCTGGGGTCCAGACAGCTGGCTGAATATCTGTGCAAACTAGCTTCCTTTTAGGAACATTCTGAATGCTCAGCTGCAAGGATGCAGTCACTGTCCCAGGCAGCAGCAAGATGAGACCTGGCCATGCTGGCCCTGAGGACAGTGCAGCCGCAGCCTTCAACCGAAGACCTCAGCGGTAGGCTTCTCCCTTCTGCACCCGGGATCACTTTTCTGGGTTAGAGCAAACAGTTTCCCACTGAGCTTTGATGAGACAGTTTCTAGATTCTCTCCCACTCCTTTCTAACCCTTTTCAGGGCCCTCATTTACTTACTGAGTGCTGCAAGCTTAAGCCTAAGCCATACACGCTATCTATACATGGTACGTCAGCCACAGCACTCCCTTGCAAGGGAGTGGTCCAAACGCTCACTTTACACAGAGAGGCAAAATGGCTGGCACAAGGTTGTGAGGGAAAGAGTGAGCAGCCCAGGCAGGCTGACTGCACAGTGTCCCATCCACAGTGCTATGCCGAGCCTCCATCTGGTCAGTGGGTCTAGGTTTCTGACAACCATTGCTGACTTTATGAACCTGGTATCAAATGTTAGGTGGCCTGAGTGTGGGTCACAAGGACAGCCACTATGGGCGGGGAGAGACAAGAAAGGTTCTGGGAGAGCGGTACAGTTCAGGCCGGGAAAGATGGGGACAGCATGAGGAGCACAGGGACGTTCACAAAGGGAGCAGGGCTCCAGCAAGAACGGCAAGTTTGAGTTGCAAAAACAAACACAACCTGCTTCCGCACATGCCTCTGACTCCATATTTCCTAGTTCCATGTGTCTGCCCCTTAGAAACCAGCAATTCTGCCAAGACAGCTTGAAGACTGTCAAAAAAATGTAGCCAAGGGCACTCTGACCGGGGAAGTGCTCCAAGCCCTCCGCCCCCAGTGCATGGCCAGGGGGAGCGGGCTTTCACACACATGAATGCCATGGGCATAACTTTAGGTGTTGCTTATGCAAGGAATCAGACAGCCCCAAACAACCTGGGCAACAGGAATCTGAGGTATAAGAACTATCATTCGTTCCTCAGACTATCAGAGACCTCACAAACCTATCCTACTCTTGTTAGAATGTATCCTAACAGAATTATGTCTTTGTTTTCCACTCATGGAAATAGATAATAAAATGATTAAAACAAAACAAATACCTGCTTTTCAGCCTCTTGCCCACCTGACCTTTGCCCTGACACACTGGAGTGTATGCAGGTTGTGGGGCACAGGCCTAACTGGTAGGCAAGAAGTTTCATTGGGGCCTGACTAAGAATTATTCATTCATCTTTTATTTCCAGCTTTCCTTGGACAATCCAGGTGGATCTGGATCACCCAAAGCTTCTGGGTAAGGTAGAAATAGTGTACGTCAGACAGCTTTCCATCCCTGTAATGAAATACCTGGGGTAATTAACTTATAAAGACAAAAGGATTATCTTCACAGTTTTGGATGCTCCAGCCCATGACAAATTGGTCCCTTGTTTTGGCAGCAAATCAGGGTGGGGATGTGTGACAGAGCTAAACCACTTCCACCATGGGCCAGGGAACCAAGGCAAAAACCAAGGAACCCACAATCTCCTTTGTGGCCACAACTCCAGTGACCTAAGGACTCCCCACTGGTCCCTGCCTAAAGGTTGCACCACCTCCTAATAGTGCCGCGCTGGAGTCTAAGCCTTTGATACAAGACCTTTGGGGATGTTCAACATCCAAAGCAGGCCAGAGAGCAGAGACAAACACCACTTGCTAATGGTCATCTTTCAAGCTAAGTGCAGCATGTCTATGATATCCATCATTCCTTCTTTGAAATGGCACTTCAAAGCAAGAAAGTAGATCAAAGTGGGCATCAAAGACACCGAAGTGCAGTAAGAGATCTTATTTGTAATTTAGAAACTATTCCAAAATAGTGACCCCTTTTAAATCAAAGAACTACAAATTTGGAAACAAGAATGCCAATTACTGAAAACAAGAGAGAGGGAACTGAAAACATGTTGTTATTATTATTATTATTATTATTATTGTCATTATTATTATCTAAAACAGATACCCAGTTAGGTAGGCCCTGCAATTCATAGTCACTAAGAAAATAAAACCTAGTGATTATATTACAGATGAAATATAGACAGCTTCTCCACATGCAACTTAGACACACAGAGAGGGTACATGGGTGGGAAATGCCAGCTCTGTATACACAAGGCACAAAAAAGCTCACCAGCTTTCAGGGTAAGCAGAAGTCAAACAACAATGGATGCACCTTGAGTCCATGATGTTAAGTGAAATAAATCAGACACATAGGCTTAAGTACCATATGGTTTCTCTCATGTGAGAAATACAAAGTATAAATAAAGAGCAAATTAAAAGATCGGTAACAGGAAACAAGGAGACGGATCTACTGAAAATGGGAGCGAGACCAAGAGATGGAGTGAGGGGGAAGGCGGGGGACAATATAACAGAAGAATTAAAATGAGTCACATACCAAATATCCACAAGGAAAGCAATCACTGGGTATCAGAAACATGTACTAATAAGTAAAAAAAAATATTGAAGCACTGTGCATGGTGGTGCACGCCTATAACCTCAGCATTCAGGAGGCTGAGGCAGGAGGATCACTGAGTTCAAGGCCAACCTGGCCTACATAGTGAGTTCAAGGCCAACCTGGAACATACAGTAAGACTCTCTTTCCCTCAAGGAATGTAGGTAAACACACTCCGCAAACTGCAGTTAGGTGCAATTTCCCTGGCAAAGAGATGGAAGTGATTTCAACAGGCTTGCAACCTCCAGGAAAGATGATTAGCACAATGGTCTAGCTAGCGACCAAGCAAAATATTCAGAAAAGTCTTCCTTATCCATAGCTAATTGCAAAAAATTTTCATTCCTTCTCACCATCCTTCTATGAAGGGGTTACTTTGATGGTATTTACCTATTGGTTTAGATCAAACCGAGATCATAATATAAGAACCTGTGTATTAATCACCAGCAACAATTCTTGTTGCTAACTGAGTTGGAGTCCTTCCCTGAGCATGAGACAATATCTAACTTATCTGGTCCGGGGTTTGTTTGTCAGTAATATTCTAGCATGCAGAGTAAGACCTATAGAAAGCCAGGGGCTTGATGTTTGGGGTGCCATCCTCACAGTCTAGGTACTCACAGGTAAATGAAGTAACCACTAAAAGAGTGCTGTCTTTCTGGGCATGGGGTCACATGCTTTAGTCCCAGCTGCTCTGGAAGTGGAGGCAGGAGGATAGCAAATTAGCAAGACCTTGGAGTCCTAGGTGAAGGGGTCAGAGAAAGATGCTAATACCAGATTGGATGCTAGTATCAGATTTTACTCCTTAGTATCAGTTCATCCTAACCCCAAGCAGTCATTAGATATATTCACATGAATCATAGAAAACCTGAATTATTCTTTGAAACCCCCCGTGACTGTGGAAAAAAATGAATATGTAAAGAAATGTGCATCTTAGAACATTCAGCTGTGTGAGTGATGGAAAAGCCAGTGAGGAATTGTGCAAAGGAAGATATTGGCTACAAAGCAAAGATTACCCAGTGCCGAAACAGTATTGGAAATGATTCCAAAACCGACTACAAAGCAATGGCAATCAAAGCAGCATGTAAGTTGGACATGGTGGTGCACACCTCTAATCCCAGCAGTATGAGAGGCCAAAGCAGGAAAACTGCACGTTTAAGCCAAGATTGGGCAACTCAGTGACTTAGCAAGACCCTTTCTCAAAAAGGGTCTAGGGATGTAGCTTAGTGTGAAGACCCTGGGTTCGATCTATATTATCAAAAGAAAAAAAGAAGGTGAAGGAAAAGGAAGAGATGGAGGAAAAGGAGAAGGGGAAGAAAAACAAAAACAAAAACAAAAATAAAAAGAAGAGGAAAAGTCCAGTATTGCATTGGCATAAGACTTGACATACAAATCAATGGGCTAGAATTAAAATAGAAATACTCCCATTTATCTATGCCTGATTTTTTTCCAACAAGAGTACCAAGGCTATTCAATTGAGAAAGAATAATCTATTCAACAAATGGCACTGGGACAATTGGATATGCCCATACAAAAGCTGGAAATTAAATCAGAATTGATCAACAGTCTAAATATAAGAGCTAAAACCATATAGCATTTAGGGGAAAAAAACATAGGGGATAAATCTTCATGATCTTGGGTTTTGCAATGTATTATTAGGTAGATACCAAAGCACAAACAACAAAAGAAAAAATAATTGTCATCATCAAAACTGAAAATTTTGCTAGGTGTAGCGGTGTACTGTGGAGGACCACTGGGACAGCTGTCCCTAAAAGAAGACCATTCGTCTGCATTTTGGCTAACCCTTCCCCCACTTCCATGTATTGATATGTACAGAGCTGGCTCAGGAAATATTCCACCCCCTTATTAGCTTTAAGCAATGCAAATGAGTCTAGCTGAGACAACACTCCCTCAAACTGTGTTATGCAGATTCTTCCAAACTTAGAGGCTACCTGATACCAGAATCTGGTACTCTTTCTGCACACCTCTCTCTGCATATTTCTGAGGCATCATTGCATCTCCTACCTAGCCCAGCTCACAGCACTTACCCACTTCCCGTCATTCTCACAGTCACTCAACCCCAGCTACGCTCCTCTTCACAAATTAATAAAACCCCTGGTTTGGGGCCTTTGTTCCAACTGGATTTAGGACTCCCCACAACTACAGATACGTCTTTGTCTGTTTATTCACGCCACAGGTTGCCCTGGAAGTGGTAGATTGGAATTTACCTGCGAGAATTCAAATAACTTTTCCCTGGGATTATAAATATAAACTCCTCCGGACTGCGATGAGGTCCAGAGTGGGTTCCCTACAGTGCACACCTATAATCCCAGCACTTGGAAGCCTGAGGTGGGAGGATCACCAAAAGTTTGAGGCCAGCCTGAGTTACACAGTGAGTTCACAGGCAGTGAGTTCTTGTCTCAAAAATAAAAACAAAACAAAACAGAAACCTTGAAAATTTTGAGTTTCCAAGAACATTATCCAGAAGAAAACAAATAATCCACAAAATGGGAGAAAATATTTACAAATCTGATAAGGGTCTGGTATTTATAATACATATATATTTTTAAATCTTACAATAAAAATACAAATACATAGCTAAATTAAAGAATAAGCAAAGAACTCAACAGATATTTTGCCCAAGACGATAGACAACGGCCAAGAAACACATAGAAGCGTTAAACATCATTATTCACTAGAGAAATACAAATCAAAACCACAGTGAGGTACCACTTCACACCCTCAAGGATGGCTATTTTTAAAAATGGAAATTAACAAGTACTAGAGAGGATGTAGAAAAACTGGAACCTTGGTGAATTGCCAGTGGAAATGTAAAATGGTGCAGGTATGGTGGAAAATAGCTCCCTCAAAAAGTTACAGAATTACCTAGCAATTTTACTCATAAATAAATATTTTTTCAAAAAATTGAAAACTTGGGGCTGGGGATTTAGCTCAGCGGCACAGTGCATGCCTAGCAAGCTCAAGGTCATGAGTTTGATTCCCAGTACCAGAAAAAAAACAAACAAAAAAAAAATTGAAAACTTTGTCCCCAATTTACAAACATTCAAGTTGTGAACTTACAAACACAGACCTCACATTACCGATATTTGTAGATGTGAACAAACCATTGAAGCAGCTCGCGTGTCTGATAGACACTGTCGCAGCTGTGCTGCTGTGGGCTTACTGTACATGCGACAGCACATAGAGGTGCAATTCTCAATGCTCAGGTGGTCCCGAAGCCAGAGGAAAAGCAGTGGTGACAGGGAAGTGACTGCTGACATGCGCAATGCAATGTACATTGTATATTTAGGCCAAAAGCATATAAGACTCACCTTGCAAGACTTATGAATGAATCCAATTTAGAAACATTTTCCTGGACTGGAACTCATTTTCATAAATCAGGAGTTACTGTACTCAAATACACATACACATACACATATACATGTGTTCCTATTGGCACTATTCACAATGGCCAAAAGGTGAAAAGAGCCTGAATGTCTGTCCATCAATGGATGCATAAACAAGTTGTGGATTACAAATACAAAGGATCATTACTGAGTTGTAAAAAGACTGGTACTGGTATATGCATGATGAAGATGATACTAAAAAACATGCTAGGTGAAGGAAGCTGGACACAAAAGGCCATATACTGCATACTTCCATTTATAGAAAATAACTAGAATGAGTAAATTCATAAATGCAGAATGCAGATTGGCAGTGACCAGGGTCAGAAGGGTAGCGAGGGATGGAGAGCAACTATTTAATGAGTACAAGGTTTCCTCTGGAGATGACCAACAATGCTTTAGAACTACATAGAGGAGTGGCTGTACAATAGTACAAAAATGCTAAGCCCTATGGAATTGCTCACCTTAAATGGTTGGATATTTTATGTTATATGGATTTCATATTAAAATAATAATCCAGTAATGGCAATTTTAAAAAGAAAAATCTCTATAGAAAATTCACACAACAATTTGTATTTCACACCACAATTTATAATTTTGCAGAGACACAAATTCAATTTGTAAGGTCAAGTGGGCCTAGCCAGCTCTGCTGTTTTCACTATCGTATTTTCATTTGGTGTTCGAAGGCCCACTTAAATTTTCACATACTCTGTGGTGTTTCATGGGGGAAATTACCCCATATACAGCAGCTACTGCAGCATATATGATTTTAAGGGTCTTAAGAGGTCCCTCTTGTATACAGAGTGCTCTAAAGATTCAATAGAGAGACAGTGCATGTTTAGTGGCTGATGTATCTGTAGATTTAGCTGGGAAATGAATTTTGTTTGCCCTCTGTGACTTTAAAACAAAAAGATCCTGAATGCTTTGGGGAAGGGCTCTTCAGTATAGCCCCAGACCCTTTCTCTTATTCTCCTATTTACACCCAGATGTTGTCCTCATTTTTATTTTCTGCTTGGCCTCTAACTGACTCTTAATTTGTGCCCCTTCTAAAAGAGTATCCGCAAGTCTTTCATTAGCTGTAGGTGTGGTCTTTCTTAAAGGCTGAGGAGGAGAGGAGCGGGAGAGTCCAATGGGAAAATCGGTAGGCATGTGAGAAGGCATCCTTAACTGTAATACAGAATATAGTAGGCATTTCTGAAACACTGAGCAGTAAGAGGATTCCTGAGAGAAAGTCAGAAATTAAATCAGTGTGAATGTGGGAATCAGAGCCTTGGATTTTAAAACACAGAGACCCACATCCACCCAGAGTGTGCCGGGCACTGAAGACCAAGGAGGAGTCCAAGGAGGAGTTCAAGGAGGAGTCCACATTCTCCTTCTGCAAGTGGAGACTGACTGACATGGGATGCTCGTGCATCCACTGCCATGAATCCTGGGCGGCGATGTTTTGACCTACCACCAGGCCCAGGGAGGTGCTTTTGAGCCAAGAGAAGGACATGCATGTGTCACACTTTCTCCACAACACAGCTACAAAAATAATTACAGGAGACAGTGGTTTGATTTTCACCTTCAAGCTTCTGCATGCCAGAAAGGCCTCCAAAGGGCATTGCCTATAGCAATTACAACACCCATCTGCAAGGTTGCTAGAATGGAACATTCATGTTCACTCAGGAAGCAAAAGCAATCTGTTATCACAGTGTGCTCTGAGACAATAGAGTTCAATAGGGCAAACAAGAGGCTGGGAATAGGTTGATACATTCAAATCATTGCCCTAGCCATTTCCTCAATAAATATGTATTGAGTACTTGCTGCGAGCCAGCACAGGCGAGGCATGGGGAGAACAGCAAAGAATAACTTCCCATTCTTGGCTCAGACGATTCATTCCTTGCTTCTATGACCTGACAGGTCTTTCTTGACTTTGTGCTTCAAAGCCATGCGGGCATACGGGGGAATCTACACCACAGCACAATTTAATAGCTTAAGAGGGCCACATACATGAGAGATGTGCAAAAACTCCATCTAGCTGTAGCAGTGAGAAAAGTAGCACTGAAAAAAAAAATCTTTTGACTCAAAGAACAGAACATTTTAAATTTTCTTAGGTAAAGATATAATTCATTATCTGTTTCTGAAAACCTTGCTCTGTGATAAAATTTTTAATCAATGGTTGATAAATAAACAGAATGTCACGGTCAACCTAAATTAAAAGAACTGATGAATCATAGACCTAGCTCACTAGAACTTGGATTTGCTTTTCCCCCAAACAGTCGTCTGTCCATGTGTCCCTTGGTACCTACTTAGGTAATGACAGACAGCCTAGTTGGGGACTCAGACTGTAGGAGTCTCGCTGTCTTACATGGGAGTGGACACCCTAGCTTTGGGCTCACATGTACAGTGCCCCAGTCAGCTGGACTCTAATGGACAAGGATCTTTTTGTTTTTTTTTTGTTTTTGGTTTTTTTTTTTAGTTTTTCTCCGGTACCGGGAACTGAACTCACGACCTTGCACTTGCCAGGCAGGGGCTTTTGCCGCTGAGCTAAATCCCCAGCCCCAAGGACAAGGATCTTTTGAAAACCACAAATCCAACTGATAATCAGTCACCAGTCACTGTCTGATAACCAATTATTTTCAAGGATCAGGTTGTTGGAATGCAATTTCAATTCAATGGGGAATGCAATTTCCCCATGTTACACCACCCGTACACATTCTCATACACTTTCTATGTCCATTTATGAAGTTAATAAACAAAGAAGAAGCCTTCACACATCTCTGACATTAGGTCCTGCATGCTGTGGAAGTGTACCCCAAATAACCACTAGAAAGTGCCACATGCAAATTCTTGACACTCTTTCTATTGAGAGGTAGGGTCTATGCCCTCACTCCCTGGATCTGAGCAGGCTCTAAGACTGTTATGACCAACAGAATCTTGCAGAACTGATGTCATGGCAGGTTGGGAACTCAGCCTTTAAAAAAGTGGCAGCCTCTACTTCCCATCTTTGGGAATATTTATACTTGGAACTCTGAAAAGACCTATGAATCCAACTATCCTGCTGGACAGCCACATGTACAGAGAGAACAGTCCAGCTGAGCTCAAGTTTCCAGCCATTTCCACCAGACACAGGGATGTGAGTGAAGCCATCTTGGCTACTGTAGACCAGGGACCAGTTAGTTACCAGCAGTTTGGTGCTGGTTGACCATAGGTCATATCATGTAAGATACAAGCATCACCCAGCTGAGCTCTGCCAAAATTCCTGACCCCCTGAGCATGAAATGTAACAAAAAATGCTCATTGCTTAAACCCACTACAGCTTGAGATCATTTGTTACACAGCAATAAGTACACGGAACAAAGCTTACAAGATCTCAGAGCTAAGACCTCTTGAGTGATGAGCATAGAGAAAACTGTCCCAAAAAGGCATTAATTAGCATTAATTAGCAGACAGGGAAAGTCTGTACCTCTTCTTCGTCCATGTTAGTCAAGACTTAAGTGCTTAGGAACAGGCTTGGAAACTAAAAATATAAGGGTTGTACGTGGACTAAACAATTTTCAGTGCTAGCCCCAAACAAACTGCCTCTGACGTGACCACTGCCTCTCCTAAAATAATGAATAGTAAATAGGCTAAAACCAGCAAGATAGTTTTTTAAAAATTAGGACTTGCTCTCCTAGATAAGAAAATATACTTTAAAGTATGGAAAGAGTACCAATCTTTTTAATCATAGAACAGAATAGAAAGTATAGATACAGACTCATGTGTATGATTTCAGTGTGTGAATAAGATGTTCCAAATCATTGGGCCAGGATGAGTGAGTGAAAATGGAGAACATATTCTATGAGAATATATTCCATGATATTGGGACAGTAGGTTATTCATATTTTGTTTATTTTGGGGGGTACCAGGAATCAAACTCAGGACCTTGTGCTTGCCAGGCAGGCACTGGTTATTCATATTTTAATAAGTCTAATCACATTCCCCCTTGAGTCAATCAGGAAAACAAGTTCCAGATGGACTAAAGGACAACCCAAAAAATGTTAAATATTTATATTATTTAAATACAAAACTTCAAATGATGAAATAAAAAACACTTCAAAAATCTTGAGACAGGAAACAGATTTGTGAGCATGATACATATTCAAAAGCTATCAAGGGGAAAATCGACAAGTTTAAATGCATTAAAATTTCAAATTCTGTAAAGAAAATAACACCTTAAACAAAATTAGAAGGCCAAAAGAAAACTGGGAGAAACATTTGCAACATGAAACAGTCAGAGGGTTAAAAGCCATACTATATTACTAAGAAAATATAAAGACCCCATTGTAAGAGGAAAATTTATGAAAAAATTGATGGATGAATAAGCAGTTAACTACAAATGGCCAAAAACATGCAGAATTATGTTCAACTCTTCCAAAACTCAAAGCAATAAAAATAAGATAGTTTTGCCCATAGCATTGAAAAATATTGGAAATTACTAATATCAGTGTCAATAAAAAACATTGAGAAATAAGTGCTGCCTTATGCTGTTGGAATAAAATACAAATTATAGCAGCCTGCAATCCTTGCATTGATATTCAAAATACACCAGTCTTTTGACTCATAAAATCTGCTTTTTACTAAGCTATAGAGAAGCTCCTATCAATACACACATATACAATTATATAAACAATGAAGCAACAAAAAAGGGAAACAGCTGAAGTTCCCTTTATAAGAAAATAACTAAGTTAGTTATGAAACTTCTATACTATGGACTCTAACCCAGCCATTTTAGAAGAATAAGCAGGTTTGTATAAGGATTAATAATGGAAAATACTTTTGATAAATTAATGAAATACAAATGGTCTGATCACATTTTGGTAAAAAAAAAAAAGCAAATTTACAAATGGTCATATATATGTGCTAACATATATTAGTATATGCATAAGAAAAACATAAACTTACACATACCCACAATTCACACAAAAGAGAAGATGCCTGGAAAAATGTAAACTAACCTATAATCAGTAGCTCCATCTAATAGAGATTAACAGTATTTTGGATTGAGTGATCTTTTTCTAACAAGGACTGTGATAGTGAAAGGACTGCATCAACTTGAGTCAGAAGTAAGAAACGCCCAACTAAACTGGCTCAGCATAGCTCTGGGTGTGGAAGCTTCACCCTAGGGAGGCATGTCACCTGAGGTGTAAGAGGGAGATGGGAAAGGAAGGCTTTCTCCTGTTTATTCAGAAGAGCTCCAGCCTTCACCTTATCCTGGATGTCGCGGTCTCCTGACATAAGCGCAGACCCTGATTCTGATTCACATGGGACACTGTAGTGAGCTTCAGGCCTTTGACTGGACCCTTTGGGTCCCCAGCGTGCAGACAGCCGTTTTGCACTTTTCTACACCTGACTGCAGGCAATCACTATAAACTAATCTTGTAAATTCTTATATATTTGTATATCTTGCATTAAATGTTTCTCTGCTAAACATTGACTGATAAGAGACTTATGCCTGTTCATTTATAGTAGAAAAACTAGTTGAAGCATAAAGAGGCATAGAAAGAATCATGATGGATCAAATACCATTTTCTCCTTGCAGTGGCAATGCAACACCAAAGTTGCCCACCTCCGTGCCTCATGGGCACTGCCTCTGTCTCAGCTTGTTCTGCTGATACATGCTCAGCGTCTGAGAGATCAGCCAACAGGGGTGGGCTTGTTTGCACAGACCCACTCTCTAAAGCTCTGACCACAATGTAGGAAAGTAAAACTTTTCAAAGGATATATGTTTTGTTTTTCATTTTTCTTCCGGTACCAGGAATCGAACTCATGACCTTGCGCTTGCCAGGTAGGCACTTTGCCACTGAGCTAAATCCCTAGCCCCTCAAAGGATATATGCTTCATTCCCTCCAAATAATGTCCTTCTTTCTACTCCTCCGTGGTGTTGTAAAGCTTCGCTAGAGCAAACTAGAATGAACTTCACAACTAGGAAAGCTCCTCTTCAAACAGGAGTATGTTACAGCCCTCAGGAGTTTGAAGGCAGGAAGCAGGTGGGGACCTATTGCTTTACAATCTGGCTACTTAGTTCCTTCAGAATCCTGGGAAGAGATGGAGGCCTTTGTCACTAAGACCAGTAGCTTGTATGGTTCAACCCTAGCTTAAATTTTCCAGTTCTGGAAAACAAAGGACTTGCTCATTTAAGGTAAACACTACCAATTGATACTGCAGGTTTGTTTCTATTTTAAAACACTTACTAATCATATCCAATGGATATTGATTATGTAGGTTTATGTATTACTAACTCTAAGAGCAAATGCCTTGTAGAGTAACAATCAAAGAAATACAAGGTCAAAGAAATATAAGAATCTTAGTCACTGAATTTCAATTCTACTGTTATTACTCACTGTGCCTATTCCTTTTTAAAACCAGAGCTCATGAGGACCTTATTCCCTACGGCAGCATCATGGTTTTTAGGGACTTTAAGAGCTGCTGAGGGATATAGCAGCTTGGTTGGAAGACTTGATGACGCCTGCTCTGGCACTTCAGTCTTGCTTGAGGGCTTCAGAGATGTCTCCAAGAACCACAAACACCTATCTATTTAGAAGTTCCCAATAAGGCTTTAATTTGCCTCCTGCTGCTGGTTCTGATTATCTAGCCAGTGCCTGAGAGGGGAAATCCGGCCTCCTGCCTCCACTTGGCCTCCGGGGCAGCTCTGTGATGCCCACGTCCTGTGCGCTTTCTCAGCTTGCACAGACCCTCACGCACAACAAGGCCCTGGAATCCTGGGCCAGTGAGTCTGCACTGGCTCCCTCCCTGTGACTGCACCTCGCAATCAGGAAACAATTACTCATGATAACTATCATTTGTTATTGCTCATGTACGATTGAAGATTAGTCATTAAACCACCCCAGCAACTCCCTAGCATTGTTTTGTTCCACTCGATAGATGCTAAGGGCACTTTCCTTAAAGGATCCTCCTTCTTTTTCCTACAGCCTCTTTAAGCATAAATTCAACTTAGAATATGAGTCTGAACACAGAGAAATCTTTTGGTAACATCCAACCCTATCTTGACTTGTGTTTTGTGCTCAGAAATGTATAAAATTATAACAATCCATAAACATTATTAATTCAATTTAAAGTATCATTCTAAGTAGCTGGTTTTTTATTTCAGATAAATCATTTGATGTAGAAAGTCACCTAAAATAGCAACATCCCCAAGTTTGATATCTGAATATATAGTTGGGATTTAGTTACTTATATCAGTCTAAAATAGTTTCATGAATCAGGTGTATATTATTAACTAGGTTTTTTTTTTTTTTTTTTTTTT
>NW_004955449.1:4423366-4429686 GCF_000276665.1 Chinchilla lanigera
CGCTTGCCAGGCAGGCGCTTTTGCCGCTGAGCTAAATCCCCAGCCCCTATTAACTAGGTTTTGATCACTAGAATAAAACTTGGCTCAACATTCAACTCAGATAACTAAGAGGCCTTGGTCTCCCAGTTCAGCTGAGTGATCACCATGCACTGACAGCTTGATCAAGGACACTGCTCTTGGGGCTGGTGATTTAGCTCAGCGGCAAAGCGCCTGCCTGGCAAGCGCAAGGTCGTGAGTTCGGTTCCCGGTACCGGAGAAAAACCAAAAAAAAAAAAGGACACTGCTCTTGCTGCTGTCCGGCCAGAGTTCAGCTCCCCTCCTGCTGGAGGAGCTGTCCAGCCAGGGAAGCCTGCTCCACAGGCAGCGTGCACGGAAGTCAGAGGCGCCCCCATGCTGGTCCTGCCACAGCTCATCAGCATACTAAAGGAACTCTCCTTGTAGTTCAGCACCTCTTTCTGAGATTCGGTTTCAATCTCCAAGAGATCTGGCACATGCTTTCATCTTCACGCTTAGCCAATTTTGCGATGGGGACAAATAAAAATGAAAATAAATCCTCAATCCAAGTCTTATCAACTAAATCACTTAAAAGATAATTTGGCAGGTTCTGAAAAGTAGAAAGATACTGTACTCTGGGTCTGTTTCATGGGCAGTGGTTGAAGCTGCTTGCAGACTGGACGTGCCAAGGTGAGAGCAGCCTCCAAGATTCTAAGCTGGTGTTGAGGATGCTGTGTCCTGTAATGCTTCACCCTAGTTCAGATCCCACAGGTAAAGAGAAAAGCAGAAGAAGGTTTTCTTGCATCCCTAGAACTAAGTCCCTTATTTTACTACTGCTCCAGCCACCATGTGCCTTTCTGACTCATCACCAGCCTTACAAGGAGGTGCTGTCCACATTACTCCTCAGAGGGACATGTTTGAGGGCAGGGATTGAGATAAAATACATAAATAATAAGGATTTAGAAAATGACATTTCCAGCTGGGTGTTGTAGCGCACGCCTGTAATCCCAGCACTCGGGAGGCTGAGGCAGGAGGATTGTTGTGAGTTTGAGACCAGCCTGGGCTACAAAGTGAGCTCAAGGCCAGCCTGAACTGCAGAGCAAGACCCTGGCTCAAAAAGACAAAAAAAAAAGAAAATGACATTTCCATACATGCACACCCATGTTCATAGCAGCACAGTTTGTAATAGCTAAAGCTTGGCAACAACCCAATGCCCATCAATCAGTGAATAAAGATGAGGGTTTTTTTCTGTTTTTCTGTTTTGTTTTGTTTTGTCTTTTTGAAACAGGGTCTTACTATACAGTTCAGGCAGGGCTTGAGCTCCCTTTGTAGGCCAGGTTGGCCTTGAACTCGCAACAATCCTCCTGCCTCAGCCTCTCAAGTGCTGGGATTATAGGCGTGCTCCACTATGCCCAGCAAGATGAAGTTTTTTAATACAGTGGAGTATTACTCTGTCACAAAGAAGCATAAACTTTAGGCATGTTTAAGTATGCACCTTGAGACCATAATCTTAAGTGAAATAATTTGGACAGGTGTAAATATCACATTGTTTCTCTGGTATGAGAAACTGAAAGGGTAAATAAGGATCAAAATCTACAATAGATATTGTAAAATAGGAAGAAAAAGTTCAAATGGGAAGGGGAACTAGGGAGTGGAGGAGAGCAAAAGGAAGAAATGGAAAAGAGAAAATGATGAGAACAGAAGGACAGAATGGAAGCAAAGCACTTGTAAATAAGCAGGGGAAGAGGGGTGGAACAGAGGGAAGGAGAATGGAAAAAAAGAAGCAAGATATATCATGTATGGGTACAAATTCCAAATGATGAGTATGACCACTATGTATATCTAAAATGTACCAATAAAATTGCTTGAAAAATATCATGCTGGTGGCGGATATCAGCAGTGAAGCAGGCAGCCCGGCTGCTGAGAGAGGCGGGACTGCACAGGGGCTCTCTTCACTTCCTCTTCCATTTTGTTGTGAATATAAAACTGCAGAAAAAAAGTTTCTTCAAAGAAAGAGAATTGGGCAAAAGGCATGAATTTTGCTCTCCATAAGTCATACATTAATAACAACAGCATTAGAAAGGCAAACATTGACATTTCCTTCGAGTGGGCACTGAAGATGACCCTCCTGTATGGCCCTGTGGCACCTGGTAAGGGAAATACAGGAGGAGCTGACACAGAGATTTCAACTTTCCTATCAGCTCTCTAAGCACGTGGGCTGATGAGCCTACACTACCCGGGATATTGGCCATCACCATATGAGGGTAAAGAGACCTTGATGAACCATCTTTTTTTGTTTGTTTGTTTGTTTTGTTTTTGTTTTTCTCTGGTACAGGGAATCAAACTCACGACCTTGCGCTTGCCAGGCAGGCGCTGTGCCGCTGAGCTAAATCCCCAGCCCCTAAACCATCTTTTAAAGGCTTCCTCCCAGGAATGGCACATGTTATCTCCGCTCACATTTCCTTGGGCAAAGCAGCTCCTACGGCCAGACCCATGTAGAAGACTTGGTAATGGAACAATCTATGCTGTGGTCAAAGAAAGGAATCAGGACACTGGAGAGCTCTACTGATTGTCTCATCTGTGCTATCTCAGACAGGATGTGAGGGTCAAGTAAAACAAGACGTGAATGTTCTTTTAAAATCAGAAACGCTAGACAATAGTGCGTTATTTTATCAAGTGCCACACCACTGCGAATACTCAAGAACTCCACACAGAGATGCTGTAATCCCACTACCGCAACATAGGCATAAATGTTTTCTGATATTCGGAGAATGTTTCATAGGGCTTTTGACCTCATTAAAGAGCCTACAGAAGTCTTCCTGTGACCCTAGATCCTAGTGGTCATGTGATCCCTTACCACTCTTGTTAACAATTAAAAAAATCTTTGCTGTAATTTCTGGGATGTAAGAATTGAGTTTATTTCAATTTACACTTAGTAACCTGGGAACAAAAAGGGAAAACATCAAAGCTAGACTGCTTGGTTTCTAACTCTGGCTCTACTATTTGCTAGTTACAAAATCTTAATCGAGTTACTTATTCTTTTTCAGTTTCAGTTCTCTTCTGTAAAGAGTGGAAATATTAATAACACTTTCATATGACGTCAGAAGATATTAATGTACATAGTAATAGTTAAAATACTTAAACCAATGCCTAGTTCATAGCAATTATTCCAGAAACAGTGACTTTCTCTTTTAAGAAAAAATTACTGGAAAATTCTCTTAAGGACCACAAGTAGTAAAAGAAGATCCCTGTGATATCAGTGGCAAAGTCCAGCAAGCAAGTATGGCCCTCCCATAGAAAACAGTATGTAAGCCACACTCAGGAGATTTGTTCATTAATCAACCAATCAATCAGTCAGTCAGTCAGTCAGGTATCTATTACCATAGCCTCCTACTCCAGGAATTATACCAGACCTACAACTCTAGCTTTCCTTCCTCCATGAGATCGTATCCTAGTAGGGTATGCACAGAGAGACAAAGATTATTACGGTGATTCTTGAGCATAGGATACATCACCATAAATATAAATCCTAAGAAGAACCCAAAGCAACCCCAGTCACCACTCTCATCCTGGTTATCCGTGCTTGAGACTCCATCCCTGAAATTCTAGTATGTTACCTTAGAAATGTCTTTCTCTTGTTAAAACGGAAATAGTCTTGAAAGAAGAACTACATCCATCTCACTTCTCACAAACTGGGACCCACTTTCCAGGGTGGGATCTGGTTGGTATTCAGGGAGGGCCACATTCTTGAGCTCTGCTCCCTGTTCCTGCTGCAAAGCCTAATAATACTTCACCAACTCAGATTCATTTATTTGGACCATTTCTTAGCCAACTGGAATCCGAGTTGGAAATAACATAAATTACCTTAAAATAATTCTAGTTCTCTGGAAGAAGATTTCCAGAGAAGCAGCACTGGAATCTATATATGACATATATTGATATAAACAGATATAAATAAACACATATACAAGCCTTCATCAAAATTCTAACAACCCTCCAAGTGTATTTCTAGCATATGATTATTACTATTATTATTTCCTAGCCTAATCATTTTTCCTTCACATGCTTGTGTCTTTAGTCTCATGATGGCACCTGTGACAGTGTAGCACATCCTAATTGCTAATGGTACATTCATAGCTATTCCTATAATATTGCTGTCATACTAATCATGAACAGCAATTAAATATCCAGCAAGTAATTTTAACATTCATCAGATTGATAATGGCAAGAAACAAATTGGAGCCTTTCAGTGTTTTGCCAAATGTGCTCGCTAATTCCTTATTGCTCTATGTATTTCTGGAAACTATTTCTATACACAAAACAAGCTGAAAAGAAAAGTGCTCTTTGCTGCAAAAATAAGAGAACAAGTTTAAGCTGCCTGCCACCCTGGGGATAATCACAATCACGTTAAAATATAGCTCGATGTTTCATCTTTCTTCTTTCCCCTCTATCAGTCAGTAAATTAATTCCTCTATAGATATGAACATCAATATTCTATTTTTGTACAAAGTGCCTTTTTGCAACTACTTCCTGGGAAAAGCAGAGTTACTATGGCAATATCTGAATTTTGTACTCTGCAGCTTTAGACTACCACTGTTTTATAAATGGGAAGCTATAATTTAGCTCAATTCATTTAAAAAGGTATAAGGAGAACACCCACACATTCTTAACTCTCTGTGGCAACCACGTGGGGTGTGTGTGTGGTGGAGGTTTATGTTTCTTCGGTCCATGAAATATGGCAAGGGGAGTGGAAAAGAATCTTGTTCTAAGGTAAATTTTTACATTGCAGCATCTTCTGACATGCCTCAGACACAATGCATGTTACATCAAAGTTTGTTGAAAATGAAGAAGAAAGTGAGCATCTTCTTATGAATTCCTCTATTGCTCTCTCCTACTAATAATCCTATTCAACATGTGAAGGAGATCAATTGGCAAAAAGCTTTGCTTTCCTTCTCACTACAAATAGTGAGCTTGCAGCCCATAAAGATCCCCATACCTCTCTATCACAGGGCTCCGCTCCATTCCATAGCTCACTTCCAGTCCTTCACAACACCATCCTATAGTTTCCAATGCTGCAATAACCAGACTCTTCTATAGACTTCATTGATTGAAAATATCTAAGTAATGACTTCTGTTGAGTCCACATGAACATCCCCCTTGTGGTGGGCCATTGGGTATAGCTGCACCATTAGCCACCAGTGGTTATATGCACAGACTAGAAACATCTTAGCAATCTGTCGTTCACCTTCAGCTACTACTTGGATAGCCTGTCAGCAGTCTATCCCCCATCAAATTCGCTTCCTTTCTCTGCTGCTGTCTCTTTCAATTAGCTTAGACTGGAAAGTAAAAGGAAGCCCTCTCAGCCCATATGTGCTCTGGCCCTCTGTTCATGAGGGTTAGAGCTTCAAGGCCAAACTTCTATGTGGAAATACATAGTGTCTGCCTCCCACTTAGGAAAACCTCCAATGTGTGGAAGACTTGTTCCCAGTGCTCTTCACTTGGACCCAGAGATGAGCTTCAGAGCATCTCAAACTTTCAAATTTTATCCACTTTTCTAAGTAGTAGGTGTATGAAAAAGGTGAAGTTCATTGGCTTAGCAGATCCAACTGGGTTCAGGTTAAAAAGACTTGAAGCAGATGACCAGTATTCCATGGAATAACATCCTCAGTGCGTTGAGAGAAAACAATACTAAAGGTGGAATTCTATATCCAGCTATTTACCAGAAATAAAGATGTTTTGTAATAAAGAAGATAAAAAAATGTTTTTAGAAGGTAACCAGAGATTTTATCACTCAAAGACTCTGAAAGACCTAGTTAAGGTTGTACTTTCACCCTGAATGAAAAAAAATAGGAAATAAGTTATGTTGAATAAAGATATTTAGTAACATAATCAATTTTTAAAATTATAATAATGATTAATTTGGGGATAGGGAATGTTAAAAATGAGATATAAATAGCATATATATATGAACTGAGAGATTTACAGAGTTTATGTTTTTTTAAAGTTTCTTCTATTCTTTAGGAAATATGTAAAGGTACAGATTACATTTAGACCTTGATAAGTCATAGTAAGAAATTAAGTGTATTTACTAAATAATATAAAAGAAGCAATAAACTCAAATCAGTACAATAGGATGTATACAAAAAGTATAGCAAATAAAATTAAATAATAGAAATAAATCCAAAGATACAAGAAATCATGAGCATAAACAGAATAAACAATCCAATGAAGTTGCAAATTAAACTTTTTAAAAGTTCAGGGCTGGGAATTTAGCTCAGCGGCACAGCACCTGCCTGGCAAGCGCAAGGTCATGAGTTTGATTCCTG
>NW_004955449.1:4429786-4503268 GCF_000276665.1 Chinchilla lanigera
AAGGAGAGGAGAGAATTTGATCCAAAAAAGACATGTTACTCTAAAAAAAAAAAAAAAAAAAAAAAAGTCAAAAGGAGGGGATTTAATAAGATATAAAATAATGCTAACCAAAATGATTGGAGGCTGGCTGGGGATGAGGTTCAGCATGAGAGTGCATGCCTAGCATGTGTGAAGCAAGCCTCTAGGTTTAATCCCCAGTACTGAAAAATCAATCTTTGATCTAGTGAAACTAGTATAAGATTACGTAGTGACAATTAGAACTAGTCATCAATAATGAGTAATAGTTATGTATTTATAAAGATGTAAAGAATTACAAGGAGAAATCACTAAGTCTATAATCAGTGTGGTAAGAATTATTTTTAATAGACTATTTTTTGAGCAGATTTAGGTCCACAGAAAAACTGAGCAGAAGGCACAGAGATTTCTCAGATAGTCCCTCCCCAACACGTTCAGAGTCCTCCATTTTCCGTCCCCCACCAGGCTGGTACAATTGAATCTGCACTGGTACATCATTACTCAAAGACCACAGTTTATCTTAAAGTTCTCTCTTGATGGCATCTGTAATATGGATCAGGACAAATTTACAGTGATGTGAACTACCATTCCAGTATCACACAAGATAGTTTTACTGAGTGTGAGAAGTTTTAACAAGATTAATTTGATGGATACAAATGCAGGATCTTGCCACTTTCAAGCAAGGGGCAAACACTCCTCTCAAGCATCTATGAATCCAAAAACTGAACATGAATCGGGCACAGAGTTTCAATAAATAATATGAAATTGAATTCATACAAACCATAGTGTATAACTACAGTAAAATACAACTAAAAATCAATTTTCAAAATGTAGCCAACTCCTTGTTTGAAAGAGTAAAACAAACAAAAATAATTTATTGAATCAAAGAAAATTATTAAAGTAGGAACTAGGAACTATTTTGAATGGACTTATAATGAAAATAAACATCCCTAATTAACTTTTAGAAGATATTTTATAACATATATGGGCTGTCTTGACTCAATATTGGGGGTGGGGGTGGAAGAACCACAAAATAAGCCCAAAGAAAATGCTATGCAGGGAATTTTATTTTTAAGTATGAAAATGATACAGGAAAAAAAAGAGAATATAATTGAGCCATCCAAAAGCTGTTTCTTTTTAAAAGGTCAATAAATTCTCAATCTAGGTAAGAAGAAGCATACACACTCTGCCCTGTCTCTCTCAGCGAATACAGCCCCAAACTTTTGACAGAATATTCAGAGCAATTATTTAAGAACCTTAAAAAATTAAGTGGGAACAGGTAGAAGGGGAGATCAAAATTCCAAGTATCACCTAGCTAGTGGTCAATTTATCTTGTTTTTTTCCTTCCTCCATATCCCCCAGCTGGTCTCAAGGCAACCTGAACATTTGATATTAGCACAGACAAAACCTTCAGCCAAATATTTCTAGTTCTCATTGGGAGACAAGAAAAGAGCTTCCTAGCAGCCACTAAGACCTAAAACTCTGAAGGAATCCATTTGAGGAGCTGTGTCTTAAAAGGTGAGGGGAACCCCAATTGCTTGGCCCCAAGTGCAATCATAGATGTGCAACCAAGCAGATAATGGAATCCCCCGATGTCTGGCAGAGAGGGAACTTTAGAAAACCTGAGAATACTATGGAGATCACAAAAAAAGAAGAGCTTGTGAAAACAGCTCCATAAAGATTTATAACCTGACATAGTATTATGATGGGGGGAGACTTTTAATATAGGAAGCAAGGCAGAGACCCACTGCCACCACTTTGTAACATAAGAAATATGCATTAAAACTAATAAAAACAAATAAGTATTAGAACTAATGAGCAAAAGCACCATTTATAATAGTAGCAGCCAAAAATAAGTATATAAAAATATCTTTTTCTAATGTACAAAATTTTAAAGGAAAAAGTGTAAAACTTACCTGTAAGGCATAAAAGAAGACCTAACTTAAAGGGGGCTATCCCATTTTCAAGTGTGTGAAGGCTCACATATTAAAGAAGCGGATTCTTCTTAATTACTTTTTATGCAATTCCAGATAAACTCTTAATAGGATAGAACTTGATACTCTGTTCCTAAATTTCACATGAAAAAGTAAAATGCCAAGAATACCCATATACATTTTGAGGAGGAGGAGGAAAAAGAGAAAGAATGTAATAACCATAAGGGGATCTGTCCAGGAAAACCTCAGAGTAGGCAGAAATGGGAGACATTCTTGACCATACAGCACAGGTGCAGGTAGAGGCCAGGGGCCCGGTACTGTCCCAGTAAGACCAGGGCCTGTGTGGAATAACTGACATTTAGTCCCAAGTTTTTGGCTTATCAGGTCTAGAAGGCATCTTCCTCTGCAAGAGCTACCAAAGACTTTGAGTTTCAGGTGTTCATTCAATGAGATAAGAGAGAGCAAAGGAGACACGGAGCAAAGATGTGACATCAGCAGCTCCAGAGGTTCTACCCATCCTCAAACCAGGACCAAACTCCAAGATTTGTCTTATTAAAGGGGACTTGCTTTACACTACCAAGAATTATTATCAAAGCATTAATAATTCAAATTGTGCGATCAAAATAGACCAATGGAGCCAAATACAGAGTCCACAAACAGAGGTAGATATAGAAGAGATCTAGATTATGACATCATAAATCTGTGGGTCAGATACCAATGAATAAATCATACTGGAACAACTGAATTTCCATACAAAAAGACTTATATTTCTCCCTCATATCATATATAAAAATTAAAAATTATACATAAATTAAAAACCTTAAATGAGAGAAGCAGAACTTTAATACACTTTTAGAAAAAAAGTAGAGAATAACTTTATGACTTTAATGTAGGTAATGATTTCTAGAATACAAAAAGTATAGCCAAAGACAAAAAGATTGAGAGATTTGAATACACTAAAATTAAAAGCTTCTGCACATTACCTTCTTTACATTTTATTTGGGAAGAAAAAAAGAGTGTAAACAAATGTGAAAGGTTCACACATTATTTTGAATATGAGGGAGTTCACATTATTTTTTAAGATTTCCACTCCTTTTTTTTTGGTACTGGTAATCGAACTCAGTACCTTGCGCTTGCCAAGTAGGTGTTGTGCCTCTGAGCTACATCCCTGGCTCTTTGCTATGTTTTAAATACTTAGCATGAAAATAAAATAAAAGTTAACAACGCAGGTTATTCTGCTCAGGAAATAAACTATTTTATAATGAACATCTTTCCCAAAGGTCTCTTTTCCCTTTCTTCTTCCTTCCATCTTCCCCAGCATTCATTAAAATTCTCTGTAGGCCACAACCCTTTTGAAAAAATTCCCAGACTCCTCACTCTGGCCCTCTCCCTCTCCTCTCGGCTCTGCCCTCCTTCCGAACATCACTCTATAAATCCCATGGAAAGAACAGGCAGCTCCTAATCACCACCCGCTCAACACTTCCACGGCAGGTTTTCTATGCTTGACATTCGACCCCTGAAGTTCTATCGAGTCCTTTAGTTTAAGAATGTCTCTCTCTTGTTAAAATGAAAATATCCCTCGGAGAAGAACTATGATTCTCACTTCCTGCCAGGGGTGGGATTTGGCTGGTATCCTGGGAAGACCATAGCCCCAGGTCTCCTCCCCACTCCTGCCATAAGAATACTTCCTGATACTTTACCATCTGAGGTTCATTTGGAACATTCCTTTGCAGGCTGGGACCTGATTTGGAAATAAAATAAATTACTCTAAGAATAATTTTAGTTCTCTGGAAGAAAATTTCCAGCCCTAGAACATGTATAATACATATTTACATATATTTATATAAATATGCTTATTGATCTGGCAGGAGCTGACCCACCCGAGTGTTACTTTTTGTAAATCAGAGCAACTGAATATAGGGAATGTCATATGCTTTTGCCTAGAATTACACTCTCATGTGTCTGTCTTTCCTACCAAACTGGGGGCCCCTGAACATCCACATTTGAATCACTCACTGCCTTATACAGGGTTGGTACTCCTGCGGTGCTCAGTGGTCAGGTGAATCAAACTGAACCCGTAAGAGTGAGAATTTCACCTGCACCTTCCCTTCGGTCCCTTCCCCCGGATTTAAAAGACAGATAGATGGCACAGATATTTTTCCACTGTGCATAAGGATTCAGCAAGAGACTGCAGCATGGTCACTGCTGTGGCCTTTGTTTCATGCAGTTTTACTTACAGAAACAACTAGAGGGTCATATGTGAGCAAAGAACTCACAGGAAACTGCTCAGTACAGGGCAAACAGGATTCTTAGAAAAAGAATGGCCAGAGCATTGTTGCAACAATGCACCCTGATGCACACCTGTGCGTTTTTTGCTCACTCCTCCACTGTTTATTCCCTCAGAATCAGTAGGCAACTTATCCAGACACCAGAGACAATCCAAGAAAACAAAAGGAATGTGCCACTTTAACTAGAGTCACCTGCAGCCTTCTGCCTTGTAACTCTGGACAGAGAGCCATCTGAAGCTCGCAATCCAGGAAGAAGCCATTAGGATTGTTGTCAGTGGCTTGCCGTCTTAAGGCAGTTTGTTTCAGAATGAGCCAGCATGTATATTACAGAGGACCAGAGGACATTCCGTCCACTTGTCTTCCTTTGTCTATTTCTATCAAGGGTGTGTCCTATAACTGCAGTTTGAAGCATAAGGGATTATGCCAACGGGGAAGAAAAATTTACACACTACAGTAAACTCCTTTTCATATTTTGGGTATTTGAACTCATTTTAATAGCTTCAAATACTTGCAGCTGTTGCCAAAAATAGATGTATGCTATCTAAATTCCAAAGGGCTCTTTTATAAGGGAAAATGGAATGAATTATAGGAGGGATTCTGAGTATAATCTTTTCCCGCATCTGCGCTGTATATAGGACTACAACATTCTCAAAATTTCAAGCAGAGAAACCTGCTGTGGTTACCTAGGAGACAAACTGGGGATAAAAATTACACATAATTGCTGCTGATGTCACTACTGCCATATTGTTTCCAAGGCTACGGATTGCCTCCAAATAATTGTAATGCTCTGTGCATTGGAAGCCCACTCTGTAGCAAAAAGCTTAGTACTGCAGTTATTCTTTCTAAATCTATCTAATAAACCATCCAGAGCCTCTGAGGACTTTGGGTAATTACGCAGATAAATAGGCATTGAAAATGCCTCCATCTTAACCTATTCCAGGCAGGCAAACATAATTTGAAAAAGCTCATATATAAAAAAAAATTAGTTTCTATATCAGAAAATTTCCTTCTAAAATGCATTTCTGCTAAAATGCTAGCAAACTGCAGAAATGTATGTGTGTGTATTCTGCGTGAAAAATAGCTGATAAACATGCATTAAACTGTTGACAGTGGTACTCTGAGGAGGAGGAGGCTTTCAGGAGGCTTTCTTTTATTCCCTAAAAGGTGTGCATTTGTGCAGTATTTCACTTTTTGCAGTCAGCATGCTACTTTTATAACCAGATGAAACTGTACAGGTGAAAACAAATTCCTGGTCCTCAGCAGCACTATTCTTAAATCACCAGCCTCAACGAAATAGCTTCTAAGTAGAGTGAATAGAGGAAGCCGTTTATGAAGGACATGGTTTGCTCTGACCCGCTTTCATTTGTAAGGGCACTGGCCAGTGAGTTCTTTGGCAATTACAGTCAGCCACAATCTGGTTATCCTTACATAAGGTACATTATGCAAAAATGAAAGTCAGCAATTGATGTGTTTTGAGCTGAGGAGTTTTGCGCCAGCCATGGATGCTGCCTGCCCAAGAGATTGCCACAAAACAGCTGTGGTCAATGAAAATTATGTTTCAGCTTCTTGGGAGATGCTATTTACAGCATAGCATGCTCTAAAAACACAGTAGAAAGGATGTGATTAACAAGAACAATCCTTAGGATACGGTCTGTGAACAATCCTTAGGATAGGGTCACTGAACCTACTGCAAAAACAGGGCTTCTAGGTACAACCGGAGCCTGGCTCTTCACACCCGCACTTGACGCACAGCAGACAGAGCAGGACCTCCGCACAGCCCTCCCAGGTGCTTCAGGTGCTGCCTGATGACACCTGCTCCCAGCATGGACCTTGTCAGCACATCTCCCACTACAGCCAAACAGCTAGTGCCCACTGTGTCCCACACACCTTGCCAGCCTGGCCAGCTGGTTTTGAATAACAACAATTCACAGTTAGAGCCCACCTGCTATATAATCCAAAAAATGGTCCAGACCTGTAAAGGGGTCTTGTTGAATAATCTAGACTAGAATAGGCAAAAACCAGACGTGAGAATTGTGATCTAAATAAATAAATAAACTATAAAACAAACACATAGCCCCTTTATCCCACAAGGTCCTGATTCTTTTTCTGCTGTTAAAATTTACATAGGAAATTGCTGCTGTAAAAGTGAATGAAAATTTAAAAATTATGTTTATAAAAAAGGTAATTGGTTATACTGCAAGCATTATGTTATTCACCTGGAAAGGACTGAATCCTATAAAGGACCAAATACTACTACCTAGCCTTACGACGGTCATCAATTTGGGCTCTAATAACAATATAATGATTTACTTTTGTGCTTTTGATAATTGGCCAGATGTACCTTCCCACAAATTTACAACCTAATTATAGCAGTGAAGGGTACAGTTAAGATGGTAGGACCATTAAGCATACTATATGTAATGTTTTGCATATTATATATAATGCTTTCTCATTTTACCAAAGTGTACCTTGGAAGCTCTTGGATACCCAAAGTTTCATACTAGAAAGCTCTTTAGAGCACCATGAGACTGGAATTAATATATCTTAGGTTTTATGAACAAGTAATCTATAAATATCAGAGGGTCCATTCATATCACTCCAGTGTTCTCTCAGTGACCCATTTATTTACCATTGCAATCGGCCATACTGGGAATAATTCACTCAAGACTTAATCTGTGTTATTTTGCACCACACCCACTCCTGCCTCAGGTGAAAATCTTCTTCACTGACAGTGTATATAGTGGGAAACTTATACCAGCTCTTACCATGATTTCATTTGTCTACAGTGACCAACGCTATTCTAGGGAAAAATTCAAAAGTGACCTATGAATGACCCCTTCCAAGAAACCACACTGGCTGCCATGGAAAAATACAGAACTGTACACCCAAGGCCCTCAATCATTGCAGAGAGAAGAGAAGCTCAGATTTAGTAAAGTTTACAAAATTCTGCTGTTAAAAAAATATAAATGATGTGGAGTATTTAAAGCTCCACAATCACTGTAACTATATGCAGAAGAACTTGACTTGAAGATGTTCATTTTTTTTCTTGTATGAACAAAATAGAAACACTACTATTTAAGATGAAAATTTTTTCCTTTACCCCCAACAGAATAGCAAGTAACTGGCATTTGCTGTGGTTTTTATTTTGGTAGTGGCTTTTTGCTTTGGTGGGGTTTTTTGCACAGATTTTTACCAGTTTTTCGATACTGTGTCTCCTTTGCAAAGCATAAAACACTCAATAAAGAAACATTCCTTAGAAGTCAAAACTTCTAAAGGCAGGAAAACCATCCACAATTTTACAGTGAGTCTTCTTTACAAAGTGCCAGATAATTATTTTTATTTATTTTAAAGATAGAAAAAAAGTAATACAGAATTTCAGAACAAGATGATAAGAAATTAACAATGGTTATTATATTGCATATTGTTATCTTCAAAGTAGTTGCTGAGATTACCAGATACAGGCATGCAAAATTGATCAACCAATATAAGCACTAACTGTTCTTTTCAATGAATTAATAGCAATTAATAGTACAATTATCTTAGCTATTTTATGTATGTGTGTATCTTTTTTTAATTTTCCCTTCCTTCTTTTCTCTTTTCCCCCAACCCAGTTGTTCTTTCCTTTTGAGCAGTTTCTTTCCCTTTCACAATATTTATTGCATATTTTGGATCTTATTTACTCTTTCAGTTTCTTATACTAGGGAGACAATACGATGTTTACACATGTGAGTCTGATTTATTTCACTTATGAATATGGTCTCTAGTTGCATCCACTTACCTATAAAAGCCTTGAGTTCATCTTTCTTTATAGCTGAGTAATACTCCATTGTATAAAAATATCACATCCTTTTTATCCATTCCTCGGTTGATGAGCATTTGGGTTGTTACCAAGATGTAGCTATTACAAATTATGCTGCTATAAACATGGGTGCACATATATCTCTGTGGTATGATGTTTTCAATACTTCTGGAAAAATACCCAGAAGGGGAATAGCTGGGTCAAATGAGACCTCTAATCCTAGTTATTTAAGGAATATAGACTGGTACAACCACTGTGGAAATCAGTGTGGAGTCCTCAAAAGAGAATTATTTATTTTCCTTTTGTATGTCTTCATCAGAGAAGTGTATATGCATCTCAGATGCCCATTTTTGGATTCGGTCTTTGAATTTTGGGGGCCTGATTTTTTTAATTCTTTATATGTTCTAGATAGAAGTCCTTTGTTGGAGGGACAGTTGGCTAAAATGTTTTCCCAATTCATGGGTTTTCTTTTTACTCTGTTGATGTTTTCTTTCAATGTGCAAAGTGAAGCTCTGTATCATTTCTAAGATTTTTTTATTATTTTTTATTCTCTCTAATGGTTTGATCAATCTTGTATTCTTACATCTGGTAATCTGAGCAACTTCGTTGAAGATAACAACAGGTAATATAACAACCACTGTTAATTCCTATCATTTTATTTTGAAACACTGTATCATTTTTATTGTTTTTGTGTTGTTCCATTTTTCTTTATGTTGTTGTTATTTTGTTATTTTTTACTCTCTTTAAAATAAAAAAGAAGTTTTTAAAAACCACTTATTTTTAAAATAACCTGTCACAAGCTAAAGTACGTGTTATATGGCATAAACATGAACCAGAAGCTCAAAAGGCCCTGGCTTCTTGACTTCGTAAAGTAAAGCAAAGTAAAATGAATGTGACCACACAGTACCCAGACATAACGTATATGAAAACATGTCATCATAACAGTAATGACTCCATTAAATCAAATTCCAAAGTGAAGTTGTGGGAAAGAAATGGCAACTCTGAACATTATGAATGAAACCTGATGTCTATTCTAAGACATCAGAAAGTCCTATACTAAAGAGTCGTGTTTGCTTTGTTTATCCAATAATTTCCCAAATGCATTTGATCCCCTTCCTAAGTTGAGGATGTTGCTGCCTTCAATTAGCCTGTGTAAATATCCCACAAACCAGCATGTAAGCTGGGGAGATGCCTGCGTAGGTAAGCATATTCAATACTGTTCAAAGCTCTCAAGTCAAAGGGGCAATAATTTGCCAATAACATTAAAAGAGGGCCTAGCAGGAGCTGGCGCTCAGGAACCTAGATTTACTTCTCTTTGAATTTGATTTTTTGTTTCTATCATTACTCAAAACTAAAAAGTAGAAAAATAGTACCTTGCATATGGCAACATTTTGGATAATACCAAGCAGGGCAAAAAGCAACATCATGTTACACAATTAACATCCCTATTATTAGTACCTTAAAGTCATAAAGAAGAGAAAAAGAGAGTTGAGTAAAACTATTTTTAAAATGTTGAAATTCTGTATTAGGAAATCAGTCTGTTGCTGCACATGTATATTATTTTATTTTGCCTTCCTTTTAAAAAATTCTTGTTTAAGTCAAATTCACTAACTTACAATTTACACATAATGAAAGTTATCCTTTTTAGGTACATTTTGACACACACATAAAGTCATCCGATCACCACCAGAATCACTATATAGAACATGTCTATCACTCCAAACAGTTGCATCCTTCCTCTTTGTAGTCACTCTCCCACTCCCAGCTTTCGGGCTTAATTCTGCAGAATAACTTCCTGGGCGCTCGGCAGCATCCTTGGTGCCTATGTCAGTTCACTCATTCAGTATTCATTGGGTACCTGGTAAAACCAGGCACTGTGCTAGAGCAGCTGAGGATGTAAAGTGAAGACTTGCACCTTTCTATAGAAGCCTCCTCCCAGAGAGGAGTTACAGCTCCCAGAGCGCTCCTGGTTGCACCAAAAAGAAACTTGCTTCGAATAGCTTGAGTAAAAGAAGTTTATTTAAGGATAGAAAGTATACAGCATCATGATGGGCACACAAAATTACATTCTTTTGGGCCTCAAGTGAACCAAGCTGGGAAGGGAAACAAGAAAACCAGGAAATTGAGTTTGTGTCCCCAGATTATACTGTCCTAGCAGATGCTAATGTCAATTTGACTCCCTGTCCCCAAACTCCCTCCTTCCCTCTCCTGCTTTCTCTGACCCCCTCTGCACACCCTTTTGTCTCCTAGCTTGCTCTGCTTACCCGTTTTGATACAGATCCAACATGGCCATGCGAGCCTCAGTTCTTTCCAACCTTTTAGCTCGCATGCATACCATCAATTGGCTGACCTCTAGGTCTCTGTTAAGAGTTCAGGAGAGGAAATCAGATTGACCTTGACTGTAGCCTATGACTTCCCCAGCTCTCTTCCCCATTAAAAGTGTGCTTTCCAAGCCCCTATTAACTATTATGGCATAAGAAATTGGGGTCATTTGGGGCCATGCTATCTTCGTCCAAGAATAACGCAAATGTCACAAAAATACATACAAATGTCTAATCCTCCTTGATGGGTTTCAGGAAAGTTTCACAGAGGAGGTGATCTATGAGCTGTTCGGTGCTTTGTTTTGTTTGGCAGTACTGGGGATCAAACTTGCGACCTTGTGCATGCTAGGCAAGTGCTCCACCACTGACCCACAACCCTAGCCCAGGAATTTGGTTTGAAAGGACAGTCACCATGTAGGTAGTGGCAGAATCCACGGGGAGCATGGAGGATGGAAAATGTGACAGTGGAAAGGGATGAGCATTCCAGGCTAAGAAGAAAGTATCTGAGAACAGAGAGCACCAAGAAAGACATGCCTTGTGTGAAGAGCTCCATCTGATACGGCTAGAAACAGGATGCATTTGGATAGAACCAAGAGGAAACCAGTAGGAACCAGAGCATGAAAAGCCTATCATCTGTGGTAAGAGACCTGGCCTTCGTACTGTGGGCACTGTCCAATTTCAGGAAAGAAAAAGGTGCTAGACTTGTCAAGATGATACACTGCAAGGACCCAGGGTCCCAGAATCCTCTGATTTCTACCTTGGCTCCACTTCCCAAGAGAGAAATCCAGATTTGTTCCTGGCTAAATCCCCTGAATTATCAACTGAGCCTCTGACCTAGCCCCTTGCGTGATCCTTGGGAAAGAACAGCCAGGCTTTAGAGGGCTCACCAGGCTTCAGGCAGCCCTCAGCCTACAACAAGAGCAGGTGGAGTGGCCTCTTTGGATTCCTCCTGGAGACCCACTTTGGAATCTTGGCCCTCTTGATCCTAAGACTCAGATAGCAAATAAATTCAATCCCAAGGGAAGCACAAGTATACCACCCTCCTCCCATAGAAAAGGGTGAGCGGGCAGTTTGTCCAATACTCCTGCCCATAGTGGCTACTGACCACCCCTGGATGCCCCCAACCCTGCTCTGGTCTGCTTCCTCCACTGCCTCACACTATACTGTGTGAGTAAAGTAAAGGGGGAAATTTGAGCTGCCTCTAGATAGCGTTCAATGTTCCGCTGGTGACAAGAGGACACCAGTGTTTCTTTATGAAGGCCTGCAGTGATGTGGAGAATGGAGTGGAGCATTAATGCTGGGGTGCGGTGGAATGAGCTGCAGGACCACTCCAATGGCCCAGGGGAGGGGCTGAAGAGGGACTGCTGCCCAGTGTTCAGAAGCCCAAGTGAGCCTCAGAATCACCCACAGGGTTTGGATGAACCCAGAACACTGGGCTCCACCCCCAAGTTTCGGATTCAGTGAGCCTAGGGTAGGGTCTGAGAATTTATATTCTAGCACATTCTACACATCTGGGTACCAAACTCTGAGGACCATTGGAATTGCCTGTTGGCCACAGGCAAAGTCAAAAAGGAAGTATTTCTCTTCTACCTCCATTTAGAAAAAGTGATGCTACTTATACTACAGGCACTAAGATAAAATGCAGAAAAGAAGTAGTTCCTCACAGCAGCTGCAAGGTTACTACTAGGCACAAAAGCTATTTTCACATTGCTTTATTCTGAAACTCTGCCACTGAAACCCACTACTCCCTACCTCGAATGCTCAAGCTATTCAAGCAATGTAAAGGCAAAAGCCATGTTAGGGGAAGCTCCCAAGTCTTATTGTACTATCAGAGTCATTATCGGACTTAAAGGGATAACTCACTAAATTTGGCTTCTTAGTGGTTAAAATTCTCACTATGATTTAACAATGTTCAAAATTGCTTCATAAAACCAGACAAGTAGCACTGATGTATCACTTGTCACAAGATGACACAGCTTAAGGGAGTTCTGGGTTCACAGCATGTCAAAATGGCTGACTGCGTGGACTCAACATTCAGCCATGTTGTGCTGCATGCACTGGGCCAGGTGCCACATTGAGGCAGAGGCAGCAGATGGAGGAGGTTAAAAGTATCAAGTATGGAAGTATCAACTTTACTAGGCCACCTCCCTTAATAATTTAGACCCTTCTGTTGGAGATTTGAAAATATATTCTAGACAGATGACATGTTAACAGAATCATTTCATGGTTCAGCATCCTCTCAGCGTGATTTATCTGTATCTGTAGGCACCAGAGGGCCCTATTCAAGAGATTTATGAGCTACCTATGTGGCTCCATTTTGTTGAAAGGAAATGTGTACATTATTGCGAAACAAAGCACTAACATTTACTTTAAGATTATGCCATTTTCCAATGGGAAGCTTTAGAGCTCAAACATGTTCACTCTTTTAACATTTCCAATTCCCCACCCATTTCAGTGCCCCATTAACAAATGCTGAAACAACACCCTGAAGAGAGAAGGGAGAAATCTTTCTCATTTCTGAACTGTTGGTGGTGGGAACTGAGGCTACAAAACTGGATGTGAAACCCAATGTTGCTGCTTAGTAGCCATCTTTATGGGCTTCAGTTTTCCAGTCTGGAAAACAGGGATAATTGCAGTTGAGGAAAACAAGGATTCCTTGCAGGATCTAAGAATTAACAGAGGTGACACATGTGGACAGTGTATAACTCGTGATGTGTTGCAGAGCTCTGTGACCATGGACCTGGCTCCAGTGGTAGATGGAAAATCATATTCTTCTTTCTCTTCTCTCCCACCAAAGAAATTCAACTGAAGAAAGACTAAGTAGACAGAGAAATGCACCAAGGGTCTTTTGCCTGGGAGGACTCTCTTTCCCTAGAGTCACAGCTCCATCCCACCCCCAATTCTTGTCCTAGTCACCATCCCAACCGCCTTGCAGCAACCAAAGATGACAGCAAAGGGTGGCCCTGTCATGCTGTAGACAATTTACATACAGGGCAGGGCAGCAAAGGCAGGACCAGGACTATGCAAAGTGGCAGATGTGCCAGGGTTAAACAACATTAAGTTTAACTCTGGCAACACACCGGGAAATGACATAAAGTTAGTTTAAAAATTAAAATTAGATTAATTTAAAAATTAAAATTGTTGAGATTAGATATAGTTTGCTTTATAACCAAGATGGGCACTTATTCCATTACTCTACCAAACCCAAATATTAATGATGCGTTAATATTCTCCTGTGGCCAAACCACAGGAGAACTACACCCAAGGGCTGCAGTGTTTTATTAATGTTATCAACTTTTCTGTATTTCTGTATAGTCATGATACCAATCTACATTGAAAAATTGTTCTTGGATGTACCATAAAAATGACAGTGAAGGCATGATTTACTATATTGCCCATCCTGAGCACTCTGCTTATGATCTTTACACTGTAAATAGTATAACTGATGCTATTTTCCTTTTTTGCTTTGGAAGCTAGGAAACTCAGAAGCAAGTGTGTGTTTCACAAATGACCAGAAAATCATGGTGTGTGTTTTGCTTACCAATCTCCTCTTGACTTAATATTCTTTTTTCTACTGATGCAAAATTCTTTCCCTCACATGTTTTCACCTTTTTGCATAGTCTGTGCTTTTGTAAACGGCCTTACACACTTTTTGGAATGAGCCAAGCAAAGGAGAGATGTACACTTAACTAGAAATGAGAGAAAAATGAAAGAGTAGGAGCAGAAGCTAACTTCCAAGTCTCCACAGGATCAAAAATTTTCTTCACACAACACATCTGGTGTTACCTAAACTGCACTGCAACCGGGAAACTAACATCTTCTAACTTCGTTACCTCTGCTATCCTGAAGCTCCTGGTTCCAGCACCCCTAGGTGCTTTGCCCCTGCTTAGCCTGACCTTGACTGCCTCCATCTCTGCCTACCCTCACCTTGGTGTGAGAGCTGAGCCCCTGGCTGTGCTCCTGAGAATTCTAATTTGTGGATTTTGGCCCCAGCCATGTTATAATTACCCTCAGATTCACAGCTGATGTAGTTTTTTTTTTTTTTCTTTTTATCACATTTACCTTCCAAGTTCTCTAGAAGTGCTTTCTTTCAGAACTTTTTAAAAATGCCCAAACCTTTTCCAAATCTTGAAACCTATAGCTGTGTGATTTATAACCTGAACTTTCATGGTGCTCTGAGACTGAGGCCAAGACTTAAAAATCTAGAAATGCATTTGCTTACCTCAGGAAAAAGCATCTTTGTCAAGCGTTTCCAACTCAACAGAGATATTGGGAGAGGAGGAGAAAGAAGCCCTCTCCTGAGAGGCAAGAAAATTTAATAAAGAGACCTAGTCCCAGTATGACCCTGACCCAACAGCCCACTTAGAATCACAGATTTCTAAATGTAACTCTGAAAGATCTTAAGCCTTCAAAGAAAGAAAAGGCCTGGCCTCATCAATTATCTCCTCTCACCTGTCTTGATTTCCCGCCTCTCCACTTGACCCTTCTGCTTAACCTGATTTTCCCACATGCCAGCCAGGTTCCCCTTGCCTTGCCGTCACATCCACTTCTGGCTTGACTTTCACCACTAGCTCTTTACTCTGCTGTTGCTGTCTTCCAAATGGAGACAGTCACTAAAGATCTCCTACATGCCAGATCCCTAAAGCATCTTCTTCCCAATTTCCCTTACATTTAACCTGTCAATGCACATGGCAATAATAATATTGAGCATCTACTGCATGTCACAGCACTTTGCCATGCCATGATTCCCTCACAATACCCAGCAACATTAGCATCCTGAGAGCTGGGATAGAGCTCAGTGGTACAGTGCTTGCCTAACACACATGAGGCCTTGGGCCTGACCCTCCACACTACAAAAATTAAGAGTTACGTCAGCTAGGAGTTCACATAACTTACTCCAACTCACATAAGCAGCAAGTGGCAGGCCCAGGATTCAAATCCAGCAATGTCTGTGTGGTGGGTTAAAGATGGCTGCAAAACTTCTGCCACTCCTCCTTTGGAGAGGTGGAATCTATTTTTCTCCCCTGGACACCGGAGGGGCCCAGCTTGTTCTGGTCTGTAGAATGCCGCAGGAGTGATGCGTATAACTTCCAGGGCCAAGTCTTCGGGATCCACAATGCTACATTCACGAACAGGGAAGCTCTCTCTCTCTCTTGGAAATGACCACCAGGAATGAAGTCTTACTACCCATGATCATGCACTGTGAGGAAGCAGGCACAGGCGCAGTGGTGTGAAGGATATCTGGGCATATGGGTGATGACTTCTTGGCCTTCTAGCTGTGCCCATTTACCAGCTGGGTGCAGTGGCTGTGCTGATGGCTTCAGCTGATACTCACTATGTAGTGCAGAAAAAACACCATCAAGCCCTGCCTGAGTTCCTGACCCCAGGCTCGTGATCAGCCACAACTTGTCATTAAAGCCACTGCTAGGGTCATTTGTTACACAGCACTAAGTAACCAAAGTTTGATTCTCAAAATGTGCACCACTTGGCCTCTCTCCATTTCACCATCCCTCACTAATGTCTAAAAACCAACTTAATCCGCTGTACATTAAGACTTATTTAAGGATGCAACAATCTCTGGTTACCTCAAAATTATTTTTTAAATTTAAAACCATTTTGAGCACATAGCATAGTATAGTGCTGGATGCTATCCCAGATATGAAGATTCAGAAAGGCCCAGCCCAGCCTTCATAGACACTTACACTTGGTACAAGGAGAATCAAATGCATAGTCTCCATACCTAAAGGAGTGAGCAGAGGTAGATGCTGGGGTTGGGACCAGATCAGGAAAGTGATGCCTGGGTTCTCCCAGGACCCCCAGATTTATGGGTCTTCAATACATGGTGATGGAACCCACCCAAGTGGTGGCACAGGTTAGCCTTGATTTCTCCCTGGCCCACAGACCCTGTCCACAGTCAGTCACAGAGGTCACATAGCCACTTCCCCACACTGTCCCTTCCCTCTGCCCAGTGCTGTTGTTCTGTGTAACATTTACAGCCTCCTCATACTTGCCATACCTCCTTCTACTTCCTCCAGTTCATCCTTAGTCTCTCTCCAAAGGGATCTTTGTAGAACACAGATGGAATTTTTATCACTATTCCCAAAAGCAGCTAGTGGGTCCCAGTTCCTTACAGTCCCAACCAAGAGTACCTCGTGGCCACCAAGCTGCTCTTTGTCCTGTTCTCAGGGTAACTTTCCAGCTCCCTCACTCAGACCAGTGGCCCTAGACCTGGACCCACCTCTGCACAGCTGTTCCTTTGGCGCTGAAGAGTCACATGGCCCCTCTCCATCCTTGGGGAAATTCTACCCCGTGCTCAGCTCAAGTGACATCCAAGATTTTCCTGGATCTCCTTGGTTAAAATAAAACATCTCTCCTCTCCCTTCACTTCCCACAACTCTCCACTCCATTCTGCCTGATGTGTGCTCTTAGTTTCCCAATGGCATTTCAAATAAACTGAACTGCTGAGAAAAGAAGCTCTGTCTGCCTGAACCACTACATCTCCCCAGGCTGAGCCGCCCCTCATGCACTATAGGTGCTCACACATAAATATTCCAGTGAGGCTATCCCATCCTAAACATTTACCTATCTGACCTTTGGTGAAGTATGCCTAATCCAGTCACTCTTACTCACTTGTATGCTCAGCCTAAAGATGAAGGTTAAATCCTAATTCAAATCATCCTTCATAGGATGAAACCTTGCCAAGCATAGCATCATCCCACAGCCAGGCATGTTTCCCTGGAATGTACTGTTTTTCTTGTACAGACTTCACAATAAAACTCCACACAGTGTACGTACCACGGTATTATGCATGTGCCCTCCCGCCCCTCCAGTTCCAGGCCTCACATCTGAAACTTAGAAAATGCATCCTTGACTGTCCCCTCTGTTTCTCATCCCCTTTTGCTGCCTCCCTTTACAGAACCTTCTCATTAGTGCCATACTCACTGTCTCAAGTTCTGTTATTGTCCCCTCCGTTATGATCGAGAAACGTATCACATATAATCTAGCACTAGGATAACCACCTCCCAGGAGAGGAAATAGAATCTTGCCTGCTCCCAGGACCCAAGAGCCCTGCCTAATGTGGTTTCCGTCCCAACAGCTCCAGCAAAACAGCTCTTTCTAGTGTTACCAGTTTCCTCCACCTTGTCCGATCTAAAGGTCAAATCTCAGTCTTCACCTTACTTGACTCAGGAGCATTATAGACAGTCAATCATTCCCATTCATTCTGTCTCCATCTCTCTGTCTCTCTCTGTCTCTGTCTCTCCCTGATCCCTTTTCTCCACCCCACCTTTCTCTTTCTCTCTTCCTTGGCTTCTGGAATTTTCTTTAGCTTTTCTCTTACTTCAAGGGTCCTCCTTCTCAAATTCCTTTCCTAGGTTCTCTTCCTCTTGCTCATCTCCATGCCTGAGAGCAGTCTCAGGAGATCTTGTCCTCTTTATCTTCACCCACTGCCCAGGTGAAGTCTACTCATTTGTGGCATTACATGCCACCTAGAGTCTGATGACCCTCACATGTAGGTACACAGTCTAGACGCCTCCACTGAACTCTACTCCTGTGTCAAGTGCCTACTCAGTGTCTCTACCTGGATAACAAATTTGCAACTCAAACTTAATGTCTGAAGTGGAGCTTGATTCCTGCCGCATCACACCACCAAGTCAGCTCCACCCATAACTACCCCCAACTTGGACAATAGCAACTCCTGTTTTTCAGTTGTTTAAGCTAAAACCTTGAGATTTTATTATGTCCTCTCTTCCTTGCATATCCAACATCCAACCCATAAGCTATCAGCACTACCTTCAAATTACATCCACATTTCAACTTCCTCTCACCCCATCCACCTTATTCCAAGGGGCTGCCCTCCCTCCCCTGGGTCATGACAAGAGCCTCCCCCATGTCTTCTTGTACTCTTACCAGTCCCCTCCTAACATTCCGCACTCCACGGCATTCAGAAGATCCCCTTAATACTTCATGTTACTGTTTACTCCAAGCCATAACCGTTTCCCATCTCATTCACAGAAAAATCCAAATCCCAGTGGTGTAAAAAGGCACTTCTGTGACGTCTATCCGCAGCTCTCTCTTTGGCATCCCACTCTCTCCAGCTCTCACTGAGCTCTAGCTTCCTTCTTGCTATTCTTAACATGTGCCCACCAATTTCCCACCTTTCCTTTTTCCTATACATGGCTTGCTCCTTCATCCTCTTAAGACTTTTCTTTACCTTATCAGAGAAGCCTTCCTCAGCACCTATACCAGTGACAGCGAACCTTTTAGAGTTTTCAGTGATAACAAACTGCCGGATGCAGCACGCATGCCATAGGTTTGCCACCACTGACCTATATCATAGCAAGTCCCAGTCCAGCTGCTACTCTCTAGTTCCTTTACCCCACTTTATCTTCAGACAAGCACTTTCTTATTATTTCTTTCTCCTTCTACAATGTGAACTCCAGAAGGGCAGGGACTTTGTTCACTGTGCGCCTGACCCAGTGTCTGACCATAGCAAATACTTACCAAATATTTATCAAATGATGAATAAGTTAGTTCCCAATATTGACTTACAGTCTATTTCTAAATAGGTCACTAATCACACACATGCTCCTAGAGAACTAAAATAGTTTTAATTAGGAAGCTCTTACATTTTGCCAAACTCATTTGGCAAAATTTTTCCCTGAGGTCATTCTTTCTCTTTTAACTTCGTGCCAGGTGAATTGACTTTAAAAAATCACTATCCAGTGGGAGAATATATTATTATCTAGCCAATGAACTATTTTTTGTTGTTTTTGAAAGACATTTAGTTATTGTTGGGTATTTCTCCTTTTAGTAGATGCTAAAGTGCTGGCATGAACTTTGGATGGAAGGGAGGAAGGGGTGAAACCAGGAAAAGCACTACAATCTCCAAGTACTGTACAAGCACCATCAACGAGGCAAAGAAGAAACACTATTTGTTCCTTTGAAGTCAGTGGAAGAGTGTTGAGCTCTGCCGTATCAAAGCAGACCACCAAGGCAAGAAAAACACAAAATCAAGCAATGAGGAAGACCAGCCAGTTTCCCCCACATTCATTTCTCTTGCTTTGAATTTGAACTTGTGAGTCTAAATATGTGGGAATAACAAACAACTGACTCTGAGCCCCTAGGATTCCTCTGATGCTTAGGTCTCCCTGGATTATATCAGTGGTGGTAAATGTCTGTTGGCACAGGCCCTTTGATCTGTGGGTCATTGTTTTCTGGGCTACTGTAACAAAGTACCATAAACTTGATGGCTTAGAACAACACAAATGTATCGTCTCACAGTTCTGAAGGAAAGACATCCAAAGGCAAATTATCATCAGGGCCACTTACCTTCTAAATTCTTCCCTTTTCCAGCATCTGGCAACTCAGGTGTTCCTTGGCTGGTGGAGGCATGGTCTTCTTTCTGAATATATCTGGCTCTGTGTCCAAATTGACCCCTTTTCATAAGGATAGCACTCATGTTGAAGTAGGGCCCAGCCTGATGACCTCATTATAACTTCATTGCTTCTGTAAAAACCCTATTTCACAGTAAGACTGCATTCTAGGGTCCTGGGGGTAAGGATTTTAACACTAGTTTTTTGAGGAACACAATTCAAGCCATAAGGACTCTTCTCCTAAAAATGCTGCATTTTGCACTCAGTATTGGGGAGTTCATAGCCCTGAAGCTTGCTCTTTGCCACTTACCAGGGTCTATTATGCACCTTTGAGCAATTCATAACTGAGTCCTGAGTCCTCAGCTCTATCATGAAAAAACTCTACCAGAGCTGAGGTGGAGATTCAAGGAGATTGCGTGGACGACATTCATTGTGTGTAAGACAGTAATAAAATATAAACTGTGAAGGGACAAACAATCATAAAAGATCTATTTAGGGTGAACTAAGAACCAAAGCTATTGGTTTAGAACAACAGTTTCTAAACGTCAGTAAGATATTTCTGAGTGCACAAACTACTTCCTTTCTTATCAATGGTGAATAAGTGTTACTAAATTCAAAAATGAATAAGGTGAAATAGTCTGTTTTACAGTTAAATTGCAGAACTTTATCTTCTGTTCTAAATGCTGATTAATTTTGATGACATCACACTAATAACTTCACGCACAAAACACACTCAGGAGGAGGGTGAACCAGGCACAGTGTGGATGTCAATCCTTATTTCCAACAGTCTTCACGGTAATTTGGCTTTTTAAATGATTTCTTGGCAGATCTGATTAGCTTGCCCCTGTTCTTATCCTCCACTGGCTGAGGAAGAGCTTGTCCAAGTGTTGTCATTCAGCCATCTTCTCTGTCGCTTGTGCTCACATTAGTAGAATCAGAGTCAGTCTGAGGTTTCTGTGCAGAAATCTTTTAAAGCTACTTGTCCATTTTGTGAAGATTTATTTAGTTGAAACGCAATGGGATTTGCTATGTAACCACTGCATGAGGTGCCCTCAGATGACAGTGCTTCCCACAACTGAAAAATCCCACCCACACTTGGGGTTCTCAGTCCCTCTACTGCAGAGCCCCAGGGTGATTAGAAATCCTAATACTTTTTCTCCTCACCTTGAGGGATTGTTTCATGTTTCCACGTTGGAGACCGCAGGAATAGTCAGCACTCTGCCTTAATCCTCTTCTCCCTCAGGAGGGTGTTAGAACAAATAAGAGAATCTGTGTAGTAACTGTTGAGCCCAAAAGGTGAGTTTTAGGGCAGAGGAAGTAGGGAGGAGGGTGCAGGGAGAGCTGTGGGCTTGCCTCCTCTCTAACTCATTAAAAGAATATGGGTAAAAATAGGAAGGCCCGTTTTAGTGGAGGGATTGATGCTACTCCTCAAGAGACGGAGCCAGAGGCTGACCCTAACGGGGAGCTCTGGGCACAAGCAGAGTTGCTTAGGAACCAAGTGGTAAGGTGTGGCTGGGAGCTCAGGGAAGAGTTCCCTCCCTTTCCTCTGACTAGAGCTCAGTGCTGTGGTACCTAGGACTGGAGGGCTGGCAATAACCCCAGCAGCAGCCCCACACACCCCAGAGACGTGTTCTGATGGGGAATGAGTGGGCAGAAGATTTGGATAAAGAAGAGCCAAATATAAACAAAATAATAAGACATAATGGTGTGAACTCACATAATTTTTTTTTTTTTTTTTTTGGTTTTTCTCTGGTACCGGGAACCGAACTCAGGACCTTGCGCTTGCCAGGCAGGAGCTTTTACCACTGAGCTAAATCCCCAGCCCCTGAACTCACATAAAAATGGCTCTGGAGGCTGGAGATGTGGCTCAGGGATAGATTCTGGCCTAGCATGTGTAAGGCCCTGGGTTCAATTCTCAGCACCACAGGGGAAAAAAAAGCTATGATCACATGAGACATGAGGACTGTACTCTCAAATATTTCTAACGATTCCTGGAAAATATTTTGGGTAGCATCATTAGGAGAATAATGGACCCTCAGGCTGTCCACACTCCAATCCCAGGCACCTATGAATATGTTAGACTTCTTGCCAAGGGAACATTAAGTTTCAGATAGAATTATGGTCACTAATCAGCTGATCTTAAAATAGTGAGATTATCCTGGACTGCCTAGGTGGATCATTTTAATCACAATGGTCCTTACACTGGGAAGAGGCAAGCAGAAGAACCAGTGTCAGAGCAATGTAATGTGAGAAAGACTCAACCAGCCATGGCGGGCTTCCGAGATAGAAGGGGGCCTGAGCCCAAGAATGCAGGCAGCCTCTGGGAGCTGGAAAGAAAAAAAACCAGATTCTCCCCCCTAGACGGTCCAGAAAGGAATGAAACCCTATGACGCCCTAATTTTAGCTTAGAGAGTCCCATTTCAGTGCTGACTTTCGGCATGATGATAAACTTATGTGGTTGTAAGCACTACATTTATGTCATTTGTCACAGGAACAATTGGAAACCAACACAGGAAGTGTGCAGCTCGATCTTCCTAGGGTAGGATGGGGCCTGAAGACACTGGAAGAACAGAAATATAAAGCAAGATTACTATGCACACATTGAGTGGCTTCAGAAACTTCCAAATCAAGTTTGACCCCTGACTTGGTGGTCCCAGGGTTCTCAGCCTTCAAGTCCTAGACTTCCCATCCCCCAGCCCTTCTGAGAGGATTTAGAAAATCCTTTCCTTGAGGTCGGCGTGGTAAGGGTAACCAGGGAGGCCTTGCCCATCTAAACTGATGAGAAATGAACTCGGGAGCTTCCAGCTCAAGGGACAGGAAGTATGGAAAGGGGAGGGACCATGTGTTCAGGGAGCAGGCCAGGATTCATACGAAGACTGAGGGGGCTGGGGATTCAGACGCAGAGGAAGCGGTCAGACAGAAGGGTCCAGGAGGTGCCTCCTCACTAGGTGCTCCTCACCATTCCCTGTGCCTCAGTCTGACTGCGGGTGTGTCCCCCAAACGTACACGCTGAAACCTAGTCATCAGTATGACAGTGTTAAGAGGTGAAGCCTGTCGGGGGAGAGTAGGCGACTAGGGCAGAGCCTCCATGAATAAGATAGTGGCATGTAAGAGTGGCCTGAGAGAACCTTTGTCCCTTCCCACATGCGACCACATAGAGAGAAGGCATCATCTGTTCCAGAAAGCAGGCCCTTAATGACACCAAATCTGCCAGGGCCTGGATCGTGTACTTCCCAGCCTTCAGGACTATGAAGAACCAATCACTGTTGTTTATGAGCTACTTAGTGTAGGGTGTTTTGTTACAGCAGCAAATGCACTGAGACGTCCTGAACTGGCCATTTGTGAGTTGGACGTAAAGAGCCAAACCTGGAGAAAGCCTGGTAGAAGTCATTGCCCATTTCCTGTGACCATGAGGCCAGCACACCCACCTGCCCTCTGTGTGGGTTTCAAGCACTGTCAGGACACAGGAAGCAGATGGCGCTGCTCCCTGAATCGTGCTCGACAAGGCTTTGGCCCCTGGATCTTCTGGGAAATCTTCAGCAACCCTATAGCACCTGCCCCAAATGGATCAAGACAGCTTCTTGATGCCATAAGTGCTTTGCTCTGAGCTGGAAAGACTGAAGATTAAGAGGCACATCCTTTCATTCTGCACTCCATTCCAGAAGCGCTAAATACAGAGGTTGGAGAAGAAATTCAGAGCTCCTGCTCTACCCTGAGTTCTGCAGAAGAATCTGGATAGGGAGGGAACATCTATACTTGGCAGTTTGAAGCATAAGAAAAAGAAGGAAATTCTCCTGTACCCTTTAAAAAAAAAAATCTACAAGAAGATCAAGACCTGCCAGGCATATTCTATAAGATTGTCTTGATTTCTATAGAAATGACACTTGGGGTAGATGGAGCTGAAGGCTGGCCAATCTAAAGACCTAGGGCTCTACTAGGTGATACCTCCCTCCCCTCCTCAGTGACTCCACCCCTAATCCTGCCATTGGCAGCCCTCCGGGGTGCTGCTAGGAGCAACAGGCCCCAACTAGACCTCACTGGGCTGCTGCAAGATATAACCAGCGTGGCTGACTTACGAAAACAACAACAATGTGTTCTCTCAGTATTATTTATTCTCAGAAGGGCCATGATCCTTCTGATGCCTGTATGGAAGATCTTTTCTTGACTCTGTCAGCCAGGTGGTCCAGGTGTGCCTTGCCTGGTGGCAGCATGGTGATCATGATGTTCTCCTCCTTGCTTATGTGTCTATGTCCAAATTTCCCTTTTCTTGTAAGGGTGTAAGTCACACTGGATTAAAGATCTGCCCTGCTGCAGTATAACCTCCTCTTAACAGCTAATATCTGCATTGATCCAACTTCCAAATAAGATCACATTTTAAAGTACTACAGGTTAGAACACCAACCTATCTTTTTGTGGCAACCACATCACAGTTCAACCCACAGCAGTCACCCTTCACTGTTCTGCCAAAACTTTTTTTCCTCCTATTTTTACTTTCTGTAAACGTGCAACACATTCTTAGCAGGGTCATCTCTCAATTTTCAGCCCCGAGGTGGGGCAACATACAAGCAATGCCCTGATAGTTGTCACAGGGCACGGTTTATACTTTAGAACCATCTGCACAACTCAGAAATACAGAACACTTCTATGTTAGTACAAGTAAATATTTGCAAAATAAGTCAAGTATTTATATAAATGCTACACTGGACCCCAGAACAATTAAATTGAAATCTCTGAGAGTGGTACCCAGGTGCTGGCATGTTTTAAAGCTTCCCTGATCTGAGCCCATAGCAAGGAATGAGGCCCCAGCCATGGGTGAGACTCACCACTGTGGGAATGGCGTAGGCCTGCAGTTGGTGGCTTCTGTCATGCCTCTCTATTGAGCACCCATGTGGAGAAGATACTAACGAAAACTATTTACACAGGCCCATTTATCTGAATGCAAAATATTCTTGCTCACAGATGCCCGCCAGTTTCCCCTGTCTGAGAGGTGAAATGATTGAATAGTGACATAGCAGAAACAGAACTATCATCCATGTGTCTGAATCCCAGTTTGACACGTGTTAAGAGTTCTCCTGGGGGAAGATTCCCTTGAGGCAGTTTGAGTGTGGTGTCCAGAATGAAACCATTGCTCCATCTGGTAGGGTGACCAATTTGGGTGGGTGGGTATTGTGCTCTCAAACTGCGTGTTAATCATACAATGTTACTGCGCATTAATCTTACTGTTACTGCTGAGCTAGAGGCACAAAAAAATTCAGTTTTTCATCTATGGGCTATTAAGTCAGGGCACTCTCAGCCTGTATAGTTCACTGGCATTTCTGGGGGTTCTATTTGCTTGTTAGAGACCCCTGTTATCTTTGCCAATTGCAATGTTTTGGGATTCCCAGTCAGTCATCCAGCATACCAACTCCCCCTCCCATGAATGACACACAGGCTACTGGTGGTCCTGCAACTCATCAGACATTTGAAAATATTCAGCAGCCAGGATGGTCAACAAGGCCTTGCCTCAGGCTTCCGGGGTGTCCCACACCCAGTCCGTTGACACTGGCACCACTACCCAGCGCTCCTCAATGTAATCCTTCCTGGGAGGTGAATCCACCACTCCCACCGTTCTCCAGTCTGTTTTTCCATCTTGGCCACTGAGGTATCACAGTAGAGTTTACCTAAGGTCCAAAATTCAAAGAAACAGCCTCATTCATACCAGTCTTGGAATCACACCAAATAAGGAAATTAGTCTGACATGGCTTGTGTATAGTGATCCCATGCTAATTCCTAGAAATCAGTTTTTTCTTCTAAAAATTCACAAACTATTCAAGAAAAAAGAGAGAGAGCCAGAGTGAGAGGAAGAAAGGAAGAGAGATTTCAGTAAGCAGCCCAAGATAAAGGTCAGGCTTACCAGATGGCAATCTGCAAACTGTATTCCTCCCCTTGTTGAAGAACTAAAACACACTCTCCTGTCTCCACTCCTGTACCACTGGCCCTGTCCCCAGAATTCTTCTGCAGTCACCCACAGTGGGTCAGCGCCACGCCTGTGTGCTCCCTCGGGACCTGGGGTATCACTCCTTCCAGCCAAGAAACCTGAGCTCGTCTGGAACAACTCCGTGCTCTCCTTACCATCCTCTCACCTGGTTTGGGTTTCCATCTCCCTGTTGCCAATGTTTTTAGCCTTCCTAGGGTGCACTAGAAAAAATAATTCACACTGATTGAAAAAATGAGAGCACAGTGACTCATCTGAGTCAGTGATCCTGTGTACAAATCCTGCTATTGTCCCTTTACCTGGGGAAAAGAATTTTCTAGAACGTTGGGGAAGGGTGAACCTATCAAGTGGCAGAAAGGACTGTTTAAATTGAGGCAGCCAAGACCACGTCACACAACTCATTGACCAGGCACAAAGCTACCACAAAAGATGAAACTGACAAGAAAGCCCTTTTAGAGGATGATGGCATTCCCATTTATTGTAGACATAGGAAGAGTTGGGACTAAGGCCAGCCCTCCTTCCCAATGGACAGTTCCTGACAATAACATTCAAGTGTGTGTACGAGACGGGCGGTGTCCACATCTCTTAGGAGTGCATCTACTAACAAAGGAGTTGTGACAATGAATATTAATAGCAGAGTTCTTTCAGACAGATGCAGGGTAAGTAGTAAGAATTTATTGGGAAATCAACCTTCATTCTCTCTCAATTCCCCATATCATCAATCAATAGGCTAAACTTCAAATGATTGATTTCATGGGTAGATCCTTTTGCATGAAAGTTTTTAGTGGAAAGTACAAGTGGAAGAAAATTCCTCACAATATAAACACCCCCTTGAGGTCTTTTCTTTGGTAGCACTCAGCAAAAGTTGAATGCTTCTAATGTACTCTTTCAAGCACTTGACACTTGTAACTCTTCACTCCAACTCTATGAGGTTGACACTATACATACCCTATTTCATAGGAAGGGACACAAAAATAGGAAGTCACGTTCACCTAGCTAAAAGATGGTGGAGCTGCTGGTTGAGCCCATGTAGATTGACCATAGAACAGAGTTGTAAACTGATTATGAAACAGATCCAGTTCTTTACCCCTTCCTGTGTCTACGCTCAGAACTCTGTCACTGGTGTGGGAGCAATGTTGGCTATCCAGGTAGAGGACAACAAACCACATGGAGTATCACCAAACCATCCATCCATGGTCATCCTAGACCAGCCAGCCCCAGAAAACCAAAGGTGTATGTGTAAGCCCAGCCAAGAACTGCAAAACCACCCAGAGAACCCACAGATTCCTGAGAAATAATAAATGATTGTTGTTTTAAGCAACTAAGTTTGGGGGCAGTTTGTTACACACCTGGAGATAACTGATTCAAACATTCATATTTGACCACTGCACTATTTTCCTTCTAACTGTTTTGGCATCACCTGATCTAGGATTCTCCAGGATGGGCAACTCCAGCTATGGAGAGCCTTCCCCCGGGTTTCTGCCTCATCCTCTTCATCCCTGTCGTGCCTCTGCCCTGTCACAAAGTCAGCCCTAGTCTTAGTTTTTATCTGGAGTGGAGGGGAAGCCGGGGTGCCTCAGTGCTTCAGTACTATTTAGAGCAGTTTCCTTGCCTGTCCTCTTTGCCTATCTCTCCACCATTTAGGAGCTAAGCTGGAATTAACCAAAGCGAATGGTGCCAACACAATGAAAGCAGAGCAATGAGGGAGAAAGCACAGATAGCGCTGAAAGTCAACACCTCTAAACTCCGGCCTTTCCCTTCCTGCAGGGTGGGCTGATTTCTGACTCTGCACGTGGATGGGGACCAGCACTCCCTGAAGCATACTCCTGCTTGGCCATCTGATACCCCTAATGAAACCTTGCAAAACTGAACTTCCCCTCCCTGCCAGGACTCGGGAGCCGCAAGCTGTACCTCCACAGGAACTAACGGCCCCAACTGCTCAACTCAAATTAAAAAGGAATTTGGAAACATGTTCCAGAGAGGAAGCCTTCTGAGCCATTCCTGTCAGGGGCCTCCAGCGCCTGGGTTCCCAGGGAAAGGGAGTGCCAAGTCCTGCACACAGAGGGTATTCCCAGGGGAAACGAGGGCACACATTCAGGGCGTCCCGAGGGATGCGGACCACAGTCTACAGCAGTGGGATTTGAAATCTTCCCAAAAAGAAAAAGACTCATAAAAGATAATTGTTTTTCTATTGGAGTATTCTAAAACTTTTTTTTTTTTTTTGCTATTAGGCACTTCGATAAATGCTAAATGATGCTAATTCTCCTAGCACTTCTTGCTTTAGGAGTAAAGCTGGGATTGTGAAGGTTCATTGCTTAAAAGGCCAGCAGCTAAGTGACCTAGGTTGGTGAAGAGAAACCAAAACTCCCAAAGGCAAATCCAGCCTTACTGTGCCATTAAGCACCCACCACCCCTCACTCATTACACTTCACCAACAATAGTTTAGTTTTAATTTCTTTTCCTTGTATTTCACAGCCTTAAGGGAAAATGTCTTGTGACAATTCTGTAATAGTAAGACAATTACTGGTGGCTCCTGGCTCCCCGCTGCCTCTGCATCCTTGCGCAGCTGCAGAGCAGGCAGGGATCGCTCCATCCCACATAGAAGGGCCTTGGTTTATGAATTAGGAAAGTGGGAACCAGGGTTTCTTTATTGGTTTTTTTTTTCTGGTACCAGGAATCGAACTCACGACCTCGCGCTTGCCAGGCAGGCACAGTGCCGCTGAGCTAAATCCCCAGCCCTGTCTTATTCATCTTTGTAACTCTCACAGCCAACCCAAACCTGAGTTTGGATGAACAAACAAAATCGCCCTAGGGGAAAGGATGTGGATGTTCCCAAATTCCCAGGGACTGTGCTCCAAAGCAACTGTAAGTTGATAGCTTAGAGGTTGGAAACATTTTTTTCCATAAGCAAATGCTATAGTAGAGTCTAAGTCTTCAAACTAGGCTGTAAAGCTTTATTTAGCCATAAAAATATCTAATAATGTACCCAAAGTAGAGATTGTCAGCTATTATACCACTTCCTCCTAAGTCATCCTGTGCAATACTATTTTCATAAGAAAATTCATTTCAGCTCAGGATGCCAGAAACAGACCCTGATGCCCCAGAACACAGAGAAAGCTTCTCTGCTGAAAAAGAAGACAGTGGGGAAGTTGGTGCTGGCTAGATCAGAAATAGGCCTGGCCTGGCAGACACAGGTTCACAAAGAGAGCAGTGTGGGCACCCAAATGCTGTCCCAGAGTACCCCACAGCTTTTACACAGCACACTGCAAATCTTCAGAGCAAACACTCATCCTAAATGTTCCAAAACAGAGAATAAAAGACAGCTGCTTGAAGGGCAGCTTGGTGAAGGGAAGAAGTTCTATGTTTGGGGTCGTGAATCAATGAATGAAGGACATCCCACGGTCACCGATAGTGACATTTGATTTCTATTCATTATTTCCTTAACTGACAGAACACCGATGCTAATAAAAACTCTAATTTTCAAGTTGACAATGTCAGTTTAAAATTAGGAGCCAGGAAGTATACTGGAGTGAGAGCTTCTAAAAGGTCAGACTATGTCCTACTCATTTTTGTATAGTCCATCCCTTTGGTGCTCAGCACATAATTCACCAACTATTAAATACAATTTAAGAAAGGCCATTCACTTTACAATGTAGTAGCAAAACTTGTGGGCTCTGGGGTCAAATGTCTCAGATTCAAATCGTTCTTCCTCTGCAAGGGCAGCCCCGGGCGCGGGCTGCTGAGTCTCAGCAGGCTTCTGGGTCTCTCATCTGGAAAGAGGGCTGATGATGTCACCTACGTAGTTCCTGCAGTCACTACGGGGACCAAATGCACACATTAGTGAAACACAGGGCACCGTGCCTGCCACATAGCTAACACCTGAAAGATCTTAGCTATTATTATTTTCCCCTTTACTGTTGAGCTAGTTGTCTTGTATTTTGCCCTCCAATTAGTTTCTTGGGGAATCTGATAGACATGAAAATCAGTTTGGTGGAGTGACTTGAGTTGCGGCTCCTGAAAGACACCTCTATCCAGAACCTGAGAATGTGACTTCAGGAGGAATAAGGGTCTTTGCTGGTACAATTATTCAAGGCAAGACCCTGGAGGTGAATTCATCCTGGATTAGCATGGCCCCTAAATCCAATGTTCTTAAAAGAGACAGGACAAAAGGCCCAGAGACACAGGCAAGAGGGCCATAATGATGGATCCAGAGACTGAAGTCATGCTGCCACCAGCCCAGGAACACCAAGGACCACCAGAAACTGTCCAGGTCAAGGAAGGATGCTCCCCCAGAGGCTTAAAGGGGAGAATAGCCCTGCAGAGCCATGCACTTTGGATTCCGGCCTTCAGAACTGCAAGAGAAAGGCAGGGCGTGGTGATACATGCCTGTAATCCCAGCACTTGGGAGGCTGAGACAGGAGGATCTTTGCAAGTTCAAGATCAGCCTGGGCTACAAAGTGAGCTCAAGGTCAGCCTGAATTGCATAGTAAGACCCTGCCTCAAAAAGACAAAAAAAAAAAAAAAAAAAAAAAGAACTGCAAGAGAATAAATGTCTGTTGAGGTAAGCCACACAGTTTGTATCATCATCTGTTGTAGCAGCCCTAGGAAGCTCACACGGTTAAGGACAGACAACTCTGGAACAACCTAGATTTAGTAAAGGAAACAAGCTGAAATATGAAGGAGGGATTATCACATGTTCTTCTTTTCTTAAATTGAATAATGCTGCAGGGAAAGTTTCCTTAGGAAGGGGTAATCACAGGCTTTGGGACTGGAATATTCAGGCCAGTTGGACTCAGCTGCCTCAGGCAGAAACGTTTCTGCTGGGGATTTTGAAAATAGTCTGCATTTTTCCACAAGAAACAAAGAGGAAGCATTCGGCTTTGCTTTCTGGGCAAAGTCAGCTGGTACTTGCCCTGGATGAAAAAGCAGGCTCTGTGGTTCTCAGCACTAGTCCTGTAAACACTCCCAAGGGTCCCATCCCTTCCTGAGCCCCTCTGTGGAGGCTGAAGGAGAATTGGTCAAAGATTCTAAGTGAAAGAAAGATACCTAGTTGTCAAGAGACCAACATAATTGTATGTTTCTCTTAACTCTACTGGTTCTTGCAGTTATATCTATGAAACAGATCTTCTTTTAAGGGAAAAAATTTGCACGGGTTATTTGCAAGATCCTGCTTAGCCTCTGAAATTTGTCATTGGCAGAGTCCTTAGGAAAGGGTCATGAAAGGGTTGAATGTACTGATATTTAGAGAAATGGTTTTCACTCTCTTCCTCTCTTCTAAATATTGGAGAAAAATAGCAGCAGACAGTGCCGCCGCAGCCACAAAAGGTGACTTTCTTGGAGCAGAGGCGTTAGACAAGATGACACATGCTGTCAGATTCAGCAAATAGCAAACGCTCTGCCAATCAGCAGATAATTTCTGTGTGTTTGCAGTACAGGGAAGATTTCAAGTCCCACAGTATTTCAAAGACAGGTCACGAGTGCTCTGCATGTCATCTTCCAATGTGAAGGTCAAGAGATAGGAGAAGGCGGGCAGGGACAGAGAGCGGAGAGTGAGGAGCCTGCAGGCAGAGCAGCCACAGCCAGGCAGCTCCTGCTCTTATCTTCTTGCAGTGTCCAGGGAACCTGTGTTATTGCCACTTTTGTTGACATCTGAAGCCCTTGCCTCACAGGTGGCCAGCACTTCATTAACTCTCAAGTCCTCGATAACTTGTGAAAGCCACTTCTTCCCTGACTCTGTCAAGATTTTCTTTTCTTCCCATACTTGGTGGTCAGTGTATTTCCACTAAGCAAAGGGTTCCAGGGAAGCAGCCAGTGAGAAAATTCAGAGGAGGAAGCCACAGTATTCTGGCTCCTTGAGTGTCCTGAAAGGGACTTCACTGTTTAATCGAAAAGAATTCTAAAATACTAAAAATACATTCAAATAGAAAGACATAATTCTGAAGCCAAGCGACTCAGAAGATTTTTGTCACTGTCATTTGCTTTTCTCTAGTAGGAAAAGAGAAAGGGAGAGGGATAAGAACAGAGAGAGAGAGAGATCCCCAGGAAACACAGAAGTAAGTGAGTGGCTTTTTAAAATGTGCAAATGCTTAGTTTATCCATTCTCCATCAAGAGCTGGTCTGAGAAAAGCATTAAGTTTTCAGCTCTCAAAATTAAAATAGTATACACACTCACTCACACATGCACACCTAATCACACGTGTTTGTGTACACATGCACTTGGACAACCCAAACTGCTATTCAAATTGACAGGATAATTTTTAAGCAAATAACTAAGAGAACAGAAACCCAACACATCTACCTCTAGTTTTAAGGAAGAAAAAAAAAGTTATATAGGACATGCAGATACGTGAAAAAACAAAAACAAAAACGTTCTCCTTCCTGTCCCTGAACATCAGGCCAGCCCAATAGGGTTGTGACAGTAGCAAATGTTAAGCACACACAATCCTGAGAATCTGCGGACCCATTACTGCTGACAGCCCCACTTTCCATCTAATCATCATTTGCACAGGGACAGAGAAGTAACAGGACAAGAGGTTCACAGGAGGGAAACAGCCTCAGCCTAAGTGGGTTTAAAGATCCTTGTACTGCAATTGCCCAGTCCCTGGGTCTCACTCGCCCTGAAGCAGGCAGCAGGGGCTTAGTTATTTGTGTCCGGATCTGAAGGTTTCTCCCAAGACAGAAGAGGTGAGCCAAAGGAGAGAACAGAGATAGAGATCAGAGGCTCGGCTGGGCACACAAGCAAGCTGGGAGGAGTCACTGGAACTGAAGGGTCTATTTAAATGCGTGCTTAAAAAAAATAAACACACACTTGTGCACATTCCTTCTTACCTGCCACATATTTATCACCTTATGAAATTTTAAAATAATTGGTCTGTACAGAAATGCATACTAAGAACAAAACATAAATATACCCACACAGCTGGTCTCCTATTAAAATTATATATACATATACTTTAATATATCTTGCTAATCAGAAACCACATTTTAACCCTGAACTGTGGACTGCTGTGTTGCCTGGAAATCAAACCACACACACTCGGTCATTCCAGATTCCATTTCTCATTTCCTTACACATTGCATGTTACTGTACACAATGCTGCTTTTGTCTTCTGTGTGCTTATATGCTTTTGAATGCTCACCAAACTATTAATTTTAAAAGCCAGGAGCTTCATCTGCTCCTCAAATCGCCAAGACCTGTTTTTGTATTTTGAAAGGGGCAAAAAGACTAACCCAGCCTTGGGTGGCAATCATTTTTGGAACAGTGGCTGGGGGTTGTTCACATCTGGATTAGGTATAAAACGATAACATTATGATGATGAACGCCACAGCGCCTCATCTGCATATAAATAGACCTAATCAGAAATGCAAATTGCAATCAGGAGAAATTTTTAAAGGCTGTGATAGCTGTGTGATTGTGCAGATAAGGAAAGGTCAATACTTGTATTGTTAGAGCAGTTAAATGGTTCCCAGCCTGCCCAGAGCCTTTCTTTGAAAGAGAAATTTGGAAAGTATAAATAATCTATCAATCAGCACCCTCACTGGACTGATGGACCCAGAAAGCTTCATTTTCCCTAACTAGAGCCTCAAGGTGGTCAGACAACGGCCCATCCCCACGAAAATAAACAAAACCTCTAAGACAAACCCCTAATGAATACACGGGATAGAAAACATACTTGCATTTAAACACCCTTCAGACAGACCTCTTTCATCATGATTTTCCATTGAGTGGGAAATTAAGGACGAAGAGCAAGACAAACGACTGATGTAACATTTCTGCGATATATTTCAGTGCTGGTCAGAGTGAAAACAGCAATATGATCAGCATTTCTGTTCCCCCAAATTTCCCAAATACCAGTGAAAGTATATAATTAAAAACAAGCACCAGTGTTTACACAGATCACTTAATCCTAAATTGCATTTGTATTTTTCTTGTGCAAAGCATCACAAAATGAACAGCTCGGGAAAATTGGAGTGCTGAAATTATGTAACTGTTACACGGTTCCGTTATTCCTTGGAATATTATCTTTCAGGAACATCCTTCCCTGCGCCCACTCCCCCCTTTTTTTTCCAAAAGGAAATAAATTTTTGCAATCACTCTTGTTCAGGTTTAGAGAGAAATTACATAGAAACTATTTATTGTCCCTCAAAGGACGCTTTCTCAAAGCACCAGTGAATCAAGGGCGCCATCTTGTGTCCTACCTTGGAATCTTGAAGAGCGTTTTCACAGGATGCATGTCAAAGAGGGGAGGGTCTCCATCCCCCAGTTCAATAGCTGTGATCCCCAAGGACCAGACGTCACAGCGAGCGTCATAGGAAGAGTCATACTGCTGCTCACAAGCAATGACCTATCAGACAAAAGCAGGACACAACACATCAACCCACTGCCACCTCAGGGGTCCTAAAATGCACCTTGGCCAACTCAGCACCATTCTGTTTCCTTGGTTGTGCTGATATTAAATTCCAGCAATAGTAAGATGTGTATAATCTGGGCCTTATTTGTATGTGACTGATTTATCCACTGATACATTCATCGCTTTCTTAAAGGTGTCAGTCCAGTTTTGTTTTGTTTTGTTTTTTAACTGCACTGTGCCATCTAAATACCAAGAACAGCATGAGAAAAGGCATGATAACGCTGTCCCCACCCTGCTGCCCTCTGAGGAAAGACTTTCTCACCTTCCTACCGGCTGCTGAATTCAACAGGAGCGCTGGTTCTCAAAGAGTCCTGGCTACCACACAAAATCCCCAGGAATGTAACCGAGTCCTGCAGCACAGGGGCAGGAGCCAGGGCAACTCAGGGTCTCCTCAGGGGAATGGCGTGAACTGGATGGTAAGGCGCAGCCAAGGAGGGGTGCACAAAGGGGCCAGGGGAGTCAGAGAGGGGGAAGGTAGGCCACAGAGCACGGTGAGCAGCAGAGGGTGTGGGAAGCCCGCTGTGGCTAACATAGGAACCACCCCACCCATTCTTTCTCCAGAGAACATCTGCCCCTCCTCACATCTCAACACCGGATTTGCAGCTGCCTCGGCAGTTACTGGGCTGACCGGATACAAGCACAGCAGAACCAGAAAATGACTCTGGGCTCGGAGCCCTGCAGAGAAATCTATTTCTATCAACTTTCTGAGGGAGGCAGGAAAAGGTGTCAGTTCAGGCCTGTGACTATCACAGCAGGGATGAGAGATAGCCGGATGGGCAAAAGAACCCAGAAGAACCGGTGTCTAATTGACATGGTATCTGCCTTCAAAATGATCCCTAGCTGTGGCAGGCAGAAGGCTGACGAGTGGTAACCAAGTGGCCCTTCGCGAAGACTGAGGTGGGGCCGCCCTCCCGGGCCTTCATGACATCTTTGGCTTTTACTCTGAATGAGATGGGAAAGCTGACTGTGGAGAGCGGAGGAGTGGCAGGTCTACACGGGTTTCAGCAAGATCTCCCTGCCTGCGTGGTGTGGACAGAGAGAAGAGGGACATGAGAGGAAGACGAAGCAAACAGTCATAAACACTGCAACAGTGACCCAGGGGAGAGGCGGTATGAAATAATCAGATCGTGGGTGTCGTTTTGAAGGTAGAGCCGGTTGCATTTGCTAAGTAGGGCGTATAAAAAGAAAGGAACCGAGGATGCCTCCAAAGTGCTGAACCTGAGGGGTGGCCAGAGTAGAACTGGTGTTTACTGAGGTGGGAGGACAAAAGGAGAAGCAGGTTTGGGCGCAAAGCTGGAGTGTTTAAAATCTCAGGTGCCAGAGAAATAGCCAAATGGAGAGGCTAATTTTAGGGCATGAGCCTCCCTGGACTTCTGAGCTAGATAATTGTAAGGTAAATGCAATGGTCTGAACATCCCCCAAAGTCTACGCATTGGCAACTTAATCCTCAGTGCAGCGGTGTTGGGCAGTGGGGCCTTGGGAGATGTTTAGTCCCCGGGCTTCACTCACAAATGGACTAAGGCCACTCCAGGAAGAGCCTGCAGGAGTGGAAGGCTCTCTTCCACCTTCCACCATGTAAGGGCATAGAAGGCCCATTTCATGCCAGTACCTTGACCTTGGACTGTCCAGCCTCCAGAACAGTGAGAGAACCAATTTCTGCTCCTTAGCAATTACCCAGTCTGATGTATTCAATACAAAATGTACTAAGACAATAAGAAATGCACCGTGTCTTCAGTGCCCAAAATTTTGGTATTGTGACGCGATAGAAAGTACTCCTACTCTCCGACTGGTTCAGTGGATTCTTAAGGCCCGTCAAAATGTGCTGACTGTCTTGCCCTGGGCCGTGAGCCCTTTCTCTCATCCCTGCCCTCTGTCTTTCTCCTCTAGTTTCGGAACTGGAAAGCCTTTTTACGGTTACCTGCATCTTTGGCTCCCGCCCCCCAACAACACACATACCCGTCTGAACAGAATATCCTGCCACAGAATGTCCTGTCATACTTTCAACACATTATTTTCAAATGTGCGTTTAAACTAAGGTTCAAATAATTCCAATTTTGGAACCGGAGGCTATTCCACTGCCCCTCAAGACCTCACTTTCCTCACCCCAGTCAGGTGAGAATCCTACGCAATTTATAAAGGTCTCTGGAGAAGGCTGTTCAACACCTTCCCTTCCGGAAATGACATTTTCAAAATTGTGGAGCAAACATAATTTTAGACCTATCAATCAGCAGACAGTTCACTGTGCCTCTTCATGACACCGTTGGACCCTGTGAGAGAGAGAGAGACAGACAGCCCTCCCCGGCAGGAGCTATGGCCGGTTGAAATACAAAGTGAACCCCTGCCAGTTAACTGACAGACCTGACAGCACCGATGTCCTCAGAGTAGACCAGCACAGCCAGGAAAGGGTATAGGATCCCAGTGTTCAAGACACTGGACAGAGACCACTGCCAGCTAAGCCAGACAATACGGAGCATGCAGGAGCCCTGGTCCACGACTCCAGGGAGAGATTCAAATCCACTTGTAGCCATCTCAGAGGGGACACAGATGGCGATTCCAAGAGCGCATCCAAATGTGAAACTGGAGACATCCTAACATTCCTCAGGTGTTGTCATTAAAGATTTAACAGTTCTCTGGTTTCAACTTTTCTTTACAGACACTATCTCCACCTCGGTCTGATTAACAGAAAAGCATTCAAGAAAACTGCTTCTCTTAAAACTCTGATAGAGAAATCTTTCAGCTCAGTCTCCCAGGGAAATTTGCAGAAATTTACACTAAGTAAAATAATTCACAACTAATTATTTTGTGACTGTGAGCCAGGTGCGGTATTAGGCACTGGGAAGAGAAAATCAAATGTGAAATTTAACCTTCATAATCATTCTGTGAAGTGAATGCATTATCTCCTTTTGTAGCTGTGGAAACTGAGGCACAGCGTGGTTGAGCAGCTTAACCACAGTCACAGGGCAAGTACAGCAGCTGTTAGGACAGAACTGAAACTCAGACAAGAGGAAGGACAAGCTGCCATACAATAAGTGCTAACATGATAAAGGCTAGAGTCTACTAAATCACCTAATATCAGTGGCTTAGTGATTTCCAAGCATCTTAGTCAGTGTCCTCCTCTTTGAGACACAATGCCTGACATCTACAACTTAAAGCAGGAGACGCTTCTTGTGGCTCACATTTTAGGAGTTTCCGTCCTCGCATAGTCAGCCAGCTACACAAAGAAGTGGTGTGGTGGAAGGGGCCAGCAGACCAAAGCTGCCCACCTCAGATTGGGCAAGAGCAGAGAGTGAGGGGAGGAGCCAGGAAGTGAGATACACCCTTCAGGCCATGCCCTCAGGGATCTGCCTTTCCTAAGGAGAGACCTCCCCTCCTAACCGCAAGTCAGCTATGATGGCCCCCTAACCCAATCCCCTGCTAAACGCATCAGGTTTGGGAGGCCATTTCAGACCTACACCATAAGTAAGTGATCTTGGGGTACAGTAGTAGCTTAAAATCAGAGGCTGACATCCCCATGCAAATTGGCTGGACCAGAACAGAATGACCGGGACCGGAGGGGATTTTTATTGCCAATATTTTGCAGAAGGTCTTAAGGTCTATGCAAAGACGTCAGTTGCTGTGCTAATGTTTTCCTTAAGGAAGACGAGCTTCAGCCACAGAGCAATTGTTTGGATGCTGGTTAATGGAGCATGTCTGGGTTCCTACCTTGCAATGTGAACTTACGGCTCTTCTGGTGCATTTTGACTACACTGTTGCTTATTTTAGGAAGAGGAAAAGCACTAATGCAGGGATTACTGGCAATACCTATGCACTCACTGCGTAGCACCATAACCATTTCACCCAGAGGTGGGCTTGAGTTTCCCAAATGTCGGCTGTCACCACCTTAGCCTCTAAGAAACTTTTCTTTCTGAAGGGGACCAAGGACAAGAAACAAGTTTTCACTAATGGATTTGCTCAACTCGACTTCAGAGCAAAGCAGTCAGTCTGCTTTCTCTGATTACAGGGCAGTTCTCTTTAAACCTCGTGAAGCTAACAGGTACCACGACCGTAGGCACAGGAGGTCTCCCCGTTACTCTCTTCTCTCCCTGACTGCAGTTTATGGAGCGAGAGGCCCACAGTCTGATAATGCACCTGTTCTGACACAAACCATCTCCTCATTTGCCCTGTCAGCTGAGTTGTGCGGAAGAAGGCAGAGAATAAACAACATCCATCCCTCTGGTGTCCCAGAGCTGGGCATTTTTATTTAGGCTTCGTCTCCCCCTCAGTGGGTGATTTTGACAAAATATTTACACTCACCCCTCTTTCCCCTATGCAAACTGAGCAACCTCTTTCTTTTTTTTTTTTTTTTTGGTTTTTCTCCGGTACCGGGAACCAAACTCACAACCTTGCACTTGCCAGGCAGGTACTTTACCGCTGAGCTAAATCCCCAGCCCCTGAGCAACCTCTTTCTTGTGGCCCCATCTGAAGTATCGCTTATGATAATACCGGTTATTCAATTTTATTATGGCATAAAAATGTCAATTGTAGACAGCACCAGTCACTGACATAGGGATAATATTTGTCTTACTTCTTTCCTCAAGACTTTTTGCATTTTTACAAACAGTTTATAAAGGGCATGAATTATTTCCACTTATAAAGGAACAGTTTTTTATTTCCATTTGATTTTTGTCTTGGGAGTGCAGCTATGGAAGAGTTCGCCTTAACTTTCCAGGGTGTGCTTCCTCCTCCCAGGGTATTTGCTGACTATTGGGGTTCTTTCTCAACAAGTTGGTAGTATAAAGGTGGTACCTTGATTTCAAAACTAGGTTCTCATGAGATTAATACAAGAAGAATGCAAGAAATTCCCTTCTTCACTCTATCCCTTCCTATTAGAAGCAAAGGTTTGGATAGCCCTTTCATTTTCTCAGGCACTGGGATCTGTAAAATGCCTCACAATTGTAGTTTCATCTCAGATTAGACCAAGAGAAGGTTTTATTGATGAGGCCCGCAGGAGAGGGGTGAGAACCACCCTCTCTGCCTCGACTGAAAGACCTGGGCTCTCAGAATCTGAAGGAACAGCCTCTCCTTGTCTCAAGGTCTTTGCTATCTGAAAAGAACATCTGGATTAGACTGGATTAGAAAAGCGATAGAGATAGTCTACATAGGAGCTCCAGAGCTCAGAAAAACCTACACTTCCCCAACAAGATATTTAATTTAAGCCATTTATCAAATTATATATCAAAGAGCCACAGGGCTGAAATCTCTTTCAGTAATGTGATTTTAACCAATGCTTCCAAGCAAATAATGTTATAATATGCTTTGCTCTCCTAACAAATAATATTATGTTCTTTCTCCCCTAAAAAACAATTTACTAAATTAAAGTGGAAAAGGTCTAATCCAAACTATATTATTTTCCCACTAATATTTTTTAACATCATTAAAAACATAATTAGATTTGCCCTCTATATTTTGATTTCTCACCTTACTAGAACAGAACATGCAATCCAAAATTATCACCAAAGGTCAAGATTAAAATTTCACTCAAGAACAGGGAAAATGCTGTTATCTCAAAAGCTAAATTCAGCTAAATAAGAGGCAAGGCAAACAGACCTAAAGCTATTAATCCTTGGCTGACCTTGAGCCCAAAAATGCAGGCAATAGACTGGCAAATAAGATGGGCTCTGAGGTAGGAAAGTAAATAGGATTCTTCATTTTCCTAAACAACCCATGCAGCATAATTATTAAATGTTATTGATCATAAAAATTTCTAAAATAAAATTTCTTCTCTGGAATCTGAAATTGCAGTGATAAATATTTCACTGGCAAATATTTTTCATCAGTTTTTACACACCAACATCTGAAACTGTTACAAGCTGAGATATTAAATAAACAAATGAAGTCTCTTTCCTAGGATGAAATATAACTTCAAGAGAGGATGTATTTGAGATTTAGGGATGTTTTTGCAAAAGAAGAATGTGGATTAAATGAACTAGAATTGATTTTTTTTATTCTTTCATAAAACTCAAATTAAGAATACAATTGAATCTATATTTTGTACGCTGAGAAATGGCCAGAAACCATTTAAACCGGACTGTTCGTGACTTCCTAGAAAGGTCTCTAATTAAAATGTTATGTTCTACAAGTCTTTTCCCTGGGATTGTAGTATTCAGTTGAGGTCTTTAGAGAAATAAAACCAAGTTAAAATAAAAAACACAGCACAAGCTTGCACAACACCGACTTCCCCTCACCGCTGGCGGCAGAGGAGGGGCACTCCTTTCGGGTGTGAGGCCAGCACACAACTGAGGTTTGCACCTAAGCTCGTTCTTTCTTGTGTGATAAATCCCCTCCTCATCAGGACCAACGGCCACACGTTCCTGGGGAAGGCAAAGCCCCACACCAGACTGTCTGTGTCCTTAGGACTCAGGAGGCTCCTGGAGAAGACTATCTGGCATAGTGCATCCCCTGCACTCCCACTCCGGGGCTTCCTGCCCTAGAGAGGGACACCGAAGGTAGTGTGGGGCCACTGAAGGGAGCGCCACCCCAGGCCGACCCCCTTAGTTGATAGGGGAGGAAACTGAGGTTCCAGTGGGGAGGTAGCTGACTTGTGCAAAGTCACACAGCTGCCTGGAGACGCCGCCGGAGCGACTCCCCCAGAGTGGGGCACACCCTGGAGCTCTCATAAAGAGGAGAGCCCTGGGCCACCACCAAGAAGACCTCACCTCTGGTGAGCTGCACACTGTGAACCATGAGCACCCCGCAAAGGCATCTCCTGCGGCCGCATACTTCCCTGTCCCCCTACCCTGCCTCTCCTTCCCTCTGCCTCCCCTGAGCATATGAAGGACAGAGCGAGGAGGGACTCTACAGCTCAGGCACTCTTTGCCTGGGGTGAAGACAGATTCAGAAAGGTTAAGAAACTTGCCCAAGGTGACACAGCAAACAGACAATAGAAATGAAGCAAGGAACTAGTGGTGCATCTGAAAAAGAGGAAGGGAGGCCCATCAAACAGAACCTCCAAATGCTCCTGCTGGGTGCCCCTTCTCTGCAAGTAGTCTCTGGCTCTGTCCTCACTTGGGCTGATGACACCATGCAAATCAGGACGCCCTTGGGAATGTCATGTGTTCCTATCAGAGTGCTTCTGTTTAATTTTCCAAGACTATAAAAGGTTTGGAAAATCCCTGGGCCAGAAGAGAGCCTAAGTACTAGTCCCCTCCTGCCACTCGCACACCTGCTGTGCCATCCACCCAAGGCGCCTCTCCGACCCTTCTCAACGCCCGCTCCCACCTCCCTCGACTTTCTCGGAAAGTTTAGCAATGTCAGGCAAAGGAGCAAATGCAGTTTGGCTGGGGAGTGGATTCCCTTCTGAGGGCTGAGCCTCTTGTTTTCAGGACAGGCAGCCACCCAGCAACCTGCGACACAGCTCGGGCAAAGCTGGGCTGACTCTGAGATTCCTTCGGCAAAAGGTTCTCCTGCAGAACAGAAAGGGAAACAGCAGGTGCCCTGACCCTTCTCAGCTCGCCGGAGAAGGACAAAAGGATAGCCCGAGAAGCTCCTGTGTGCGGGAGAACTGGGTGGAGAGGAGGTCAGGCCTCTGCTCTGGGCCACACATGCCTCTGCACATCTGGGACCTGAGGCCCTCCAGTGAGGTCCCTCCTACACTTAGCCCTGCCATGAGGAGGGTGATGACATGTCACCCCGCCCACAGGGCTGGCCCCCCCCCCATGCTGACACCTGACATATGACTCAACTTGCCTGCAGAGCTCCAGCTGAGAGGGTGGTCATCTCTGGAGCTGATGGGAGAAGGAGATCCACACCCAGTGGTCCACCCTTGGCAAGGGCCCTTCCCCCACCCAGGTCCCTAGCACCCCAGGGCCATAGGAGGCAGAGCCACTCTGAAAGTAGGCAGGGCCCACAGCAGGACAAGAAAGAAAGAAGCTCTTTCTCTCTCAGAGGCTGACACAAGGCACCTGGAAGGAAGCAGGGAACAGCAAGAATCACAGAATCTTAGCAGCAGATGCTGCTATGGGGAGACCTGTGGGCCTTTTGGCCAAAGATCTAAGCCTCTCAAGTGAAACTCCTAAGCTCCCAAGGCCTGGTGTCCTCAGTGGGACAGGAGTGGCAGACAGCTCCTGAGAATCTCTAGTCTTTTGCGGGGGGCTGTGGGAGGTGCCCGGATGTTCCCAGAGCCTGGGCATGGTACAGGCAAGTGCTCTACCATGGAGCCACACCCCAGCTCTCCCCAGTCTTTTAAAAGAGGGCCCAGAAACGTGGACCCTAAATCCTGTTTCATCATCGGTTCACCTTACCGAGAGCTTGGTGTGGTCCCACCCTCGCCATCGGAGGAACACCAGGGCTGTGGGACATGAGACCAGAAGAAGCTTTCCCCTGAAAACTGCCAGTGTTTTCTGAGGAATAAAAGGGAGCTTGGAGGCAGAGTACCTAAGCCAGGCTCCTTTTTAAACAGATGAGAACAGATTTGGCAGGGACAAGAGTCGGGATAATAACACCACCATTTTTTACAGCACTTACTATGCCAAGTACTGCCTCAAATGCTTTCAGTATGTTATTTCCGTTTGTCTTTTGAGGCAGCTTTTTATTTTTCTGATCAGGAATACTGAGTAAATTGCCTGAGGCTAGTGGTAAAGCAGGTATCTATCATTTGTTCCCAGATCTATCTGACTCAACTTTTTTTTTTTTTACCCAAATTGAAGTCCTATTAAAATAACTGAGCCCCAATCAAGCTTTAAAAAATAGTGGCAAATTCAAATCTCCTAAATTTGAATCCTGAGGAACTTATGTTTCCAGATGCTTCCATTGGGCATTTAATTATAGTGGCTTCTAGTGTGTGTTGGAAAACTGCCTTCTTCTGAACTAAGTTATCAGTACCAAAACGAAGTCCCTTATGTCTAACGCTAATAGGATAGAGCCAGGAGGCTAGGAGGAAAGGGCTTTCAGGCATTATGCCGGCAACAACAAATACCGCAGGAAACGTATCCAAATTACAGCTTGCTACATGAGTCACACAAGGACAGCTAGTGACACAACACGAGGACAGCTAGCCACGTGAACCCTGGCCGGACACACACTGTCTCCACTACTGAGCTGACACTGACTCCTGGGGTAAGCCCCTGTAACCAGGATCCTCCTTGTTTCAAGACAACTTTATGTGCTTCTTTCTTCCGAATGAACCCCCCAAGGCCCCACCTCCGTGGATGTGCCTACAATCTGCTGTGACGTGCGCAGCTCCGATTCCAATCCCTTCTGTTTCAGAATAAATGTTTGGAGAGTCAATTTCTTTATCACTCATTTCCTGTTGACTCCAGCAAAAACAATTTAAATATAGAAAATAATGTAAAAATTGAACAAAACTTCCCAAGAGTCACATTTTATCTGGTACTCGAGTGGTCATGATTAAATAATTTGTTATATAGTAGAGTAACTAAGAATGAAGATTTCAGACCAAATATCTGGGTTTCAAAATCTGGTGGCATCATCTCATGACTTATCCAAGGACAAGGTCAGTTACTTTCTGTCACTTACTTACTGTATTTAAGACAATAAAGGACTGACTGTATGAGGTTGTTCTGAGAATTATAAGTCAGTTAATACACATAGCCCACTTACCCCTGACACATAATAAGCACTCAATTAATGGTAAATCTTATTTGGGATCTAAGCCCATTAGCTACATCTTAGGGAGTAAAATGGTAATAATGACAATAGCAATATTTCAGCACAGTAGTGTTTTATGGCTTTCTCAGCCCTTCAACACAAAATATCTCATATGTCATCTCTCTCTCTCTCTCTGACAGTGCCAAAGGAAGTGCTGTTATTGTGTCGTTTAGCCAGAAACGGCATAATTAATGAAGTTGAGTGGTTGGGAAAAGCTTGTGACACTTCCGCACCGGTGTAAGCTGGTTGTTATGGTAACCATCTCTGTGGAGGACCCTTTGCCAGGCAGAGAGAGACCAATTTTGGGAGCCGTCACAGCACATCTGTCTCTCTGCTCAGCTGATTAGCTCTTGTTTGCAATGAGCAGATGGAAGTAAAACAGGGGGAAATTATTCTGAAAAGAAGCAAATGTTTATTTTATCCACAGGTCTGTTTTCCTACATGGAAAGAGACTTTTAGCCGTTTTAGAGAGCTACCAAGTACCCTGGGTCCTTACTGCACAGCCTGCCTCATGCAGTGGCAGGAATGGGGTGAGTGTGCTCCGGCTGTGAATTGGGGGTGCCAGGTCCTTCATGTGCGCCTTTTAAAATGAACCCCACATCCCAATTTCAGAGCGTCCTGCTCCAGGGCTCGGTGTGTCTGTGTTGGATGAGCTGTCTCACTGAGCTGCCACATATCTGCCACACTAAGCGCCCTCTATGAATGCACCAAAAAGTGAACAAGTATGAGAATTTTCCCTGCCTCAGTTTCTTCATCTGTAAAGTGGGACTTGCATTCTCACGGTCTGTGAGAATCCAAACAGCTTCCACACTTACTAGATAAGAGAATCAGGCATGATGTTTACTATACTTCCATAAACCTCAGATTTCTCAGTGGCAAAGTGGAGAAAATATCTACCTGCCAGCTGTTATGAGAATAAAATAAAAGAATGGAGTGCAAAAGTGTTGTTGTGTGCAAAAGTGCCAAAGGCTTGTTGTGTCAGTCAGAGCTCAGTAAGTGGAAGTGTCAAAATACCTGACAGTCAGCAGGCATGTGACTCTGGCCATGGAAGGCGGATGCAGTAGAGCTGGCCCTGGCAGCCCCCAGCTCTCCAGGCAGACCCGACCTCCGGCAGTTGCTGGATCATCAGGAAGCCAGGGATGCCCCAGAGCCAAGGTGCTCTGCTGTCTGCGGAGCACTCAGGGTTCTGGACCCCCACCACTTACCATGCACCACAGAAATGCAGCCAGCACGGCCACGTGGGTATACACCAGCTACACACAAGCATTTATTTCAACACAGCCTACAGATATGCTGAATAAAAACAGTAATGCACAACTGATTCCTTTTCTTGGATTTTAGTCATTTGTAAATTTAATTTAATTCTACCTACATATGATGGTGGGAAAGGCAGATTAAAGTATCTACTGTCTTTAACCCTGCACATCACCAGTAATAAACACAAAGTAGGCTTTTATCTCTTTTTACTGTCAACCAGAACGTTACCTGACATGTGTTTGATGCAAATATTGACTAAACAACGCTAATATTGACAGTGGGCACAGGCCGTATTGGAAATCTCTTAATTCAGTGGGTCACAAAATATGGATAGCAGTCACCACTGCCCGCCTACTCACTCTGTGTCCATGGGCTGTTGGCCTGGTAGTGCCGGGGACCCCTTACCTAGAACACTGATGTTATCATCCTAATTGGCACCCTCATAGTAAGGGTATTTACAAAGTACTTATGCACAAAACTTCTGTGCAAATATGGGATAGTATTATTCATATTATTTATTAGTTGAACTCAGCCATCAGGAGAAATGAGACAATAAATACAGATAATAGAAAGACTGTGGGTTTGTTTTGTTTTTGTTTGTTTGTTTGTTTGTTTGAGACAGGGTCTCACTGTGTAGTTCAGGTTGGGCTTGAACTCAGTATGTAGCCCAGGCTGGCCTCAAACTCAGGGTGATACTCCTGCCTCAGCCTCCCTAGTGCTGGGATTACAGGTGTGCACCACCATACCCGACTTGTCTTTTATTTTTTTCAGTGCCTCAAATACAGGCTAAAATCACAGTCCAGTAAACCAAAGAGGAAGAGTGTATGTGTGGGTGTGTGTGTGGGTGTGTGTGTGTGTGTGCGCGCGCGTGCGCACACGCGTGCATGTGCGCACACCCAGACTGGTGAGGCTGAGCTATTTAAATTGGCACTTATAACGTGCAGCTCAAGCAGGTTCCAACTGGCTGTCTGATTACCTCAGAAACTTGAATGATTCACTAAGGATACTAAGTATTTGGAAGATTGTAATAGGTTGAATTGTGTTCTCAATAATAATAATAATAATAATGATAAATGTTGAAGTCCTAACCCCCAAGATCTCAGAATGTAAATTGATTTGGGACTAGGGCAATTGCAGAACTACTTAAGACAAGGTCATGCTGGAGAAGTGTAAGCCCCGAACCAATGTGATTGGTGCTCTTATAAGAATCCCACCATGTGAAGACAATACACAGGGAAGATGTCCCAACACTACAAAGGCAGGGACTAAGGAATCCCAAGGATTTCCAGCAAACCTCCGGCAGCTGAGAAGGGAATAGGAAGGACCTTTGCTTGGGGATTCTGAGAGTGCAGGGCCCTGTTGACACCTTCATTTCCAATGTCTGACCTCCAGCACCATAAGATGATAAATCTCCGCTGTTTTAAACCACCCAGTTTGTATTAAGTGGTTACAGCAGCCCTGGGAAAGAATGCAAAGACAGCCAAGGCTTCACACCAGAACAGGAGGAGAAGCCACTTTAGCTTGGTGGCCAACCGACCGCGGTGGCCAACCGACCGCAAGAGCAGCCTCAAGGGAGTAACAGGAGGCTGCTTTGTAACCATTTGTGCTTTCACAGGTGGTGCTGGAGTGCTGGAGTCACTACTGCCATAGTCTACTACTCACAAGTGCCATGCTCAGAACTGCCCCTTAGAGACAACGTTGCCAGGCAGCTTGCAGCGATCATAGTCAGGGAGATTGAAGAATCTAGGATTTGATGACTTTCCTGAGCTGCTGAATCAACAAACTCCACAACCACCTACCTCTCTGCTCTTATAGATGAGAAACAATTGCTTCTTGTTCAAATTATTTTGCATGCGCTCATCTGCTGAAAACATAGCTTCAGTGTCGAATTTTTTTCTTTCCCTCTTATCTTCCTCCTAGTCACAGTGTACTATGTACACACTTAGCTTATACAAAATTGTACTGGTCTTAACTTTAGTTTAACACTTTCTATGCCCAGCAATTTATTGCCCCAGAAGTCTCGTCTCCAAGTACCAGCCACTAAGAGCACCCTGCGGAATCGTTCTCCTATGTTGCTAGATTGATGCCGCTCTACCAGTATTTTTCAGCTTTGGTGTGTTCAAGCGAAGCTACGAAAGGAAATGCATGGGGGAGGTTGACACCATGACAGCGGATTTATGCTGCAGCTTCGAGCTGCCCCAGTGAACTGTGCATCTCGACTGCTCATCAACATGTGATTGTGGAATGGTCACATTCCATTAGCCACCTGCTTTGTAGTAGAGCCTATTTGAATTAAAGATTGCAGCTCGCTACTCAAGTTTGTGAAATAAAAATGGAAAAAGAATGTGGTTCAATTTTTCAAAAATAAAATAGGGTCTTTCCATTGCATTTTAACAGTAAAAAATAAAATAGAATCTTTCCATTGCATTTTAACAATAAAAGTACAGGTCACCTGCAATGGTTTATCCCACTGGCATTGGCATTGCATGCATTGCTGCTGCGTTTACTCTGAATCCACTCACTCCAACAAGCAGAAGGGAAAGCACATTATGATCAGTACACTGTGCAGATCACTATATGAGGACAGTGTTAATTTGAACCATTACTGATTATACTTCCAAGGATTGCACTTGCCCTGACTCACTGGTCACAGTAGAGAGTATAAGTATTGGTTGAATTGACCTGAAAAATGGAAGCTTATTTCTATGAGGACCCCTAAGGAGGATATGGAGAAAAAAGAGGCCTTTCTGGGAAAAATGTGGGATGGTGCAGGCCACAGGTCAGAGCACACTGGCCAGGAGTACAGATCCTGAGCATACTGACCAAAGACGTCAGACACCTGCTCCAGAACAGTGCTACGCTGGGGCCCACGCTGTGAACTCCCAGCTCTTCAATGTACCCACTGCAGCAGGCAGAACGTGGCACCATCTCTTCCCTGCTGAGAAGGGAACCACTTCCAAGCAATCCGGTGACAGAAGCTCACCATACAGCACCAAACTTCCCCATAGGAACACTCCGCATATTTTATGCAATGCAACTAAAACTTAAAAACTCGTATGTACCTCCTAATATACAAAGCCCAGGGCAGACTTCTCTTAATTGCATCTTGTTCTGAGAACAAGTTTGCTGTGGGTTTGAACAGGAATGCCATTTTTCATGCTATGCCACCCAAATATGAGTTGAGAGCCCCTGACTGAGTGACGTTACTTTCCTTTCAGAACAGATCAGTCGAAATTTACAGAGAAATTTGCTTGTACCAACAGCTGTGGGCCTCTCTTCAAAATGCCCTCCCAATCCATCTTATCCTTCTGGCTCCTTTACAGTCACATTCATGCACTCAACAGCTATTCTCTGAGCACTTTCCTGTATCAAGCACTGTGCTGAGAGCCGGGCAGGCCAAGTCCCTGCCAGAGCTTCCTGCCAGCCAACTCACAGTGACTGGTGAGAGTGAGCTAATGCACCGTGTGAGGCTGCAGTGGAAACTTAGAAACAGGAGCGAGCCTTGCCTTTGGCTGGGACTCAGGAAGACCTCCTAGGAGCGCTGGCATCTGAAGATAAGGAGGAATTTTCCAGCGCTCTGCGGGCCACCCCACATGATGTGGAACGGTGTAATAGTACACCGAGGTTTATGTCAGAGGGTTTGGGGATTATCTGTTGGTCACTGCGCTGGGGACAATAAGCACAGTAAGTTGGGGAGAGGTGATCCGAAATGAGGCTGGAGAGCTTGGTGGGAGGCGGAACGTGAGGGAAGAGTTTTGTTCACCTCCGAAGGAGTTTCAACACCATCTGATGGTGTTTCTCAAAATGAAGCTCATGAGATCCCTATGAAAACTTTTTATTTGTTTTTGTTTCAGGGATCATTGTATTACTACTAACAGTAACAATGAGAGGAGTAAAAACGTATTCCAGATCATCTGAATGGCCACTTACCATATAATTTCAGTGTGCATATCATCTTTTTTTTTTTTTTTTCTGGTACCAGGAATCGAACTCATGACCTTGCACTTGCCAGGCAGGCACTGTGCCACTGAGCTGAATCCCCAGCCCCCACATATCATCTTTATAATAAAGCTGGCACCCTGCCTACAGAGAGCAACAGCTGGAGGTCAGCAGAAAGTCACTAGCTGAAACACAGCCAAGTAGTAGGGGGACAGGGTCACCGCATGCTTCCTGCTAGTGGGCAGTGTCAGACTCACAGCAGTCGTGCTGTCAGGCTCTCAGACCAGGTCACATTGCATAGGACAACTGAGACTCACAGAACAATATCATTTGTCTCGTTAAACTAAAGCTGCTTACTTGAATGTTACCAGTTTTGTAGTTTTTGCCTAATACATTTTCCCTTTAGATTTATAGTTCTATAAATATGTGACAAGAAATTTTATAGCTAGTTTCATTTTTTACACCTTCTCAAGACATATTTAAATAAACATTGCAATCTTTGGGGTTTTTCTTTTCCTTTAAAATGGGTTTGTCTATTTCCCAAGTATAAGAAAAAACTATAGATGAGAGGGAGTCTTTGAGGAAATTGCCGCAGATATTGGTGAGGCAGCAACTGTGTTGGGAAATCAGTCACAGGGCAGCCTGCTCATGTGGACAAATCGGAGGCGGGAAAACCTCTAGAAGGGGACTGTCCACATCCTCCTACTTAAAGAACTTGTTTTCTCCCAGAGCTGCCCTCAGGCAAAGATCAGGGCCCTGTGGAACCAAATGCTGACCCGAAAAACAAAATGCACTGGTTGCAGGACATGTCTCATCTAGCGAAGAAGCTCCCTAAACTTCTACATATGTCATTTCCCTGTGTTCCAGGATGAGGCCGGAAGTAAATTAGAACCAACACAAGAGGAGCTGCTATGTACATGGTAACAAGAAAACCACCAGGGCTGTCTACCCCAGCTACAGTTAAAGAAGGCTCGTTACTAAGCCAGGTGTCACTTGGGCTGTATTTTTCCAGACAAGGTGACCTTCTCTAACTTGGACAAAACCTGGATGGCCTTGTCAAGCGTGATTCTTGGAGGGGTTGCATCTCCTGGAGGGACACCTTTTTCTAAGTGTGTGAAGGTACCCCATGCATGGGCTAGCTGTGACTTAATTCTGCTTTTCTGAGATTAAGCCTTACCAGCACCTCACCAAGCTAGAATTCTTACAGTCTAATGAGAACAAAGGATTTTCATCTTGAAAGTTTTGGAGAGCATACGACTTACCCATAAAAAGCTATAATGTTAAGGTATACAACAAGTACAAAGAACTGGATACTGTATGCCCAACTTACCTCAGGGGCCATCCAGAACGGGGTACCAACTGATGTATTTCTCCTTAGGCGTGTGCTGGTGAGTTGAGCTGAGACTCCTAGAAGAAAAGGGTATTGGAATTCAGCAGATGGCAGAAGGTGATGCCAGATTAAGGTTGACAATTTTTCCCATAAAGGGCCAGATAGTAAGTATTTAAGGCTCCATACAGTCTCTGTCACAGTTACTCAACTCTGCTATTGTGAACTAAAGTTGCCATGGAAAACACACAGAGGAAGCCTGCACTCTAATAAAACTTTATTTAAGGGTGCTGAAATCTGAATTTCATATAATCTTCACATCTCAATATATTCTTTTGGGGTTTTTCAATCATTTGCCAAGGAATATTTCTGTCCATATTGCAGCAAATTTGGAACCAAAAGAAAAATATCAACAACTAGGATCAGCCTTAAAAAAAAAACCTTCCTATTATATTTCCCAATTATTTCAGGTGATTTCTTTTTTAATAAGGTACTTCATTTTATGGAGGAAAAAGATGGGCAGGGTACTATCTATAATACAGCATCAGTGTAGACATAAAAAGATTTGGGTACCTTATCCCGCCTAAAAGCCTAGAAACTTGGCAAGAAAGCTATTTTGTGAATTGGAAAAAGAAACTGACAGTGACATTATTATCTAAAGCTCGATGTTGATGACCTGACTTTTAATACAATTCCAGTGTCCTCTAACTAGCTGCTTCTCCATACCTTGAGAGAATGCAGTGAAAATAAATGTGCACTGGATTAAGGTCCAAGACCTGTTCTCCATACCAATTATGCCTTTTGCTAATGGTGTGGCCATCTCTCCTTTGAGCCTCGGTTTTCTCATCGTCAACTAGGGATGATGACAACAGTCATACCTAACAGGGAGGGCTCTTCTTAAGACCAAAAAAGAGATCAATTGTGCAATGCACATTACAATGGTAAGGGATTTCTTTGCCAGGCAAAAGTCCAACATAGCCCTTCTACTGATGCAGTCATGGCATAGCCAGAGAGCACCTAGGGATGGGGAGGAAGCAGAATCCTGAGCCCTTACTTGCTGTTCATGAAAAGAATGATTTGTATTTTCTTGTGGCATAGTCAGGGACTTAAAAGCCCTTTTTTGCTTTAAACTATGACTCTTCTCTTGGGCCAACAGATGCCCAAAAGGTAACTAACAGCAAAATACAGCTTGACCTTCATTTTGCATCCTTTACTACTATAAACCTTGGGAGTATTTCTTCTCAGCTCTGCACAGGGTTATGTTGATCATTTAGGGAGTGTTTGTCTAGGAGACGCCCAGATAGGGCTGATCAGTCCTGAAATTACATGATCTCATTCCCCTGCAAGACAGAGAACACCAAGATAAGAGGTTTATAAAACATTCTCCTATACCCAGAAGCCTCTAGCCGTTGTCCTCAGCCTGTGATCACCTGGATTCCAGGAAAGGCAGAGCCTCCCAACCCTGAGGCCATGACAGATGGAGGCAGTTCTTTCCTGGAAACTGAACCATTCCTCAGCCATGAGGATTCCTGAGCTACAATACCTGGTCTGAGATGCTAGCTGGATTCCAGCCCACCAGCTAATCCTTGAAAGGGCTGAACACCTGTAGCAGAGTGAGCCCCTCCAACTACTTAAGCTGGAGTCTTTTCCTATCTTCCCTTAAACTTTCCAATGAAAGCTTTTTTTCCTGTAAATTTGTGCTTTAGTTTTAATTTCCATTTCTACTAAAGCAAAGACTCATGCTAGCTGGTCATACTATTGATGACAAAAGCACAGAAGCCTGAACACTGTGTGCTTATTAGTGAAGAGCATCAGCCTTGAGATCACCAGGCTGATACCAAGGACACCTGGGATGCTTGTTGTGTTAGTTGCCTACATTCTCTTTATCAGAAAGATGAGTCTCAAACTCTTGGGCTCAAGCAATCCTCCCATCTCAGTCTCCTGGGACTATAAGCACATGTCCCTGCACCCAGAAAGAAGCCTCTTTAAACTCTATTTGCCACAGATAATTTCCCATTTTATCAAGTCCTCCACTATAATTTTGGCAAGAACAATTACACCTTTCTGTTTTGAATTTCTAGAACTTTCTTTTGCAGCAACTAAATGTTCAGGAACTTCTACTGGAAAGATTAGGAATGGTACCCACAGGCAAATCACAGAAGTGGTGAGTAGTTAAGTCAGTATTAACCCATAGCCTCAATCCTTCTAAGCTAGTTTCCCTCTCAATATATTTATTGCCCTTAGGACCATGTGGAAAACACATCTCTACTATACTTACAGCATATTACTGAAGCTATATCATCCCTTACATTGAGAGAGGAGCATGAACCTTTAACAAAGAACCCCCTCTGCTATTTTTTTTTTGCTTATACCTTAGAAAACAGACCAGTATTCATAGAGTAACTTGATTCATTCTTAAATAATTTCTTCTGCACAAGTGATTCACTGACATATTTTTATACCTAACACTTCCTTATCAATAAAACAATGAATATTCAAAATCTTCAATCTTGGTTTCTTTTTTTTTCACCATGATGACACTGATAATGTTTTGAAATGTTTCTCTAAATGTTTTCTCATTATTTGTAGCAATAACTCTGAGGTACTAAATAGTATTGAACTCATTTAGAAGATTAACCCATTCCATAAACCTCAAAGGAAAACCAAATGGTCTGTTGGTTTGCGAATATCAGTATTCCAATGTTCTGAGAAGATACTTAATAGTGGTCTGGCCTCAGATAACATTCAGTGCATTTCCTCTCACCCTTCCATTTCCCGTTAATGTTTCCAGTTCAACTAGCCTCACATATCGCAGTGATAATCACCATTTAACTACCGGGATGTCAGCTCCCAGACCCAAAGGACTATTTTACTTTCTGCTCACTGGGAATAAGCATGCCTAAGGCTAGTGAAAGCCATTAAAAGGCCAAACTGCCTTCTCTTTTCATATGCAAAAGAAGATATGACAACATGTAAATTATAGACAATTGCCTGAGATGTGAAGTTCTCACCAGAAAACCAAAAAGGTTTTCCATCAACTTCTTTTGCAGCACTTCTATTTTCTTTCTTTAATAAAATTGCTTCTAAAGCTGAAAATAGATTTACAAACAGCATGTCCTAGGGTGATCCATCTGGTAAGCCCCCAATTCCCCAGCCTATGTTTGCCTGGAAAAGTCCCTCAGCCTGTGCTGTAGCAGAGTGGTCCCAGTTTCCTGAGACTGCAATAAATTGTCCCCTTTGGCTAAACTGCACACATCAAGAAAACAAACGACATGCAGTCATTACCAAAGTCAACGAGCTTAACTCCTCCTTCTGTTGTCAGAAGAATGTTGTTCCCCTTCACATCACGGTGGATGATTCGGTTGTTGTGCAAATGCTGAAGGCCCTGCGTGGTGCCCAGCACCACCGCACACCAGGAAAGAGAAAGAAAGGGGAAACAGACATGCTTATTTTAAAGCAATTACCCTACTATTAGAAAGTCCAGTCCAAGTCCACATTTGGCTACACCTTCCCACTATTAATTATGCTCGCATATTATGAGGTACTTTCTCCATCATTAACATGCAATGAGGCTCCAAGTAGTGTACAAATTGCCCCCTTTGCTGTCAACACCCCCAGCTCGAAGGACGTTCTTACCAACAGGGCTCCGTACAAGATGTAAGAGATCACTGCTTCATCCAGTCGTTGGCCACTCCTGAGGAGGCCTTTCACAAGGTCGGTGACAGAGCCCCCGTTACACAGCTGCAAGAGGGGGTACCACCCAGAAAGAGGGAACAGCAGGGTTCAAAAGGAAAGAAAAATAAAGAGAAAAGTTCACTGATTACTGACTCAATATAGTACATTTGCAGACCATAAAACTCCAACTTGGAATAATTAGACTTCAAATTTCCACTAGCAGGCGAAACCCAGCTCTTTGTATGTGTGTACAGCCTGTACTCAAGGTGATGATTTATGAGCAAAAGTACACACCCCCAAAACTGACTTTTTAACCGCCAAGTGAAATAGAAAAGCACAAATTATTATTTAGATATCTGAAAGAAAAAGCCCATTGGCAATTGCAGTGACTTATTGGATCTTTCTCATTTTATGTGACTATCATCTCTATTTTTTCAAATGTGCATTTTGAGGATAAGTAAGGACCAGCAGAAGCAAGATGCATGCCCTGGATACCTGACAGGGAGTGAATTTCAGTGATTTCAAACCTTTCTACCTCCTGTACCTGTACTGCAGGCATCAGAAGCCCTGCCAATAGCTCTTTCTAGAGTTGTCAGTGTGTGTCAGGTTTATGAGGTGGGGTTGTATCACAGGCACAGGGCATCTCCTATTCATGTTTAGGCTTTGGCTCTTTCTCTCTCCTCCCTCCCACCCCTTCCTAGAAATTTAAACACCATGTAAGTGATGATATTTTGCATAGTTGTTCTTTGCTGTATATTGTACATCATCAAAGTGTGAGTCCATATGTTACTTTTTCAGCAATTTTGAGGGCTTTCAAGAATAGTTTTTAGTACCTGCAGGAGTCCCTGGTTTGAGTTTGTCATAAACCATCTTAAATCCGGGTTACTAAACTATTTGAGCAAGGCATGGAAATATCCTGAAACTGCAGGCAGCATATTAGAATGCATCTTGAGTTTTTCTGGGGAGACAATTCAGAGCACTCATCAGATTCTAAGAGTCATTCATCCATGACCTTCTACAGGGAGGGAAAAAACTTACTTTAGAGACTTCGGTTACTTCTTGGCACTTTTTCTGCAATTTAGGAAAGTGTTAACTAATGAACAGCAGGTGGTTCCTGCAGGTTTTCACTGTTTGAGTCAAGGGGCTTTTCTCACTCCAGGAAAACTGAGAAACACAAATTAACAGCTTTCCTAAAACAGACAACTCTTGAGAAAATCCTTTCCTACTCCTATGTCTTCAAGTGCCTTCCTATTTTGTCTTCCAGAAGATTTAATGTTTCTGCTTTAATGTTTAGATCTTTGATCTATTTTGATTTTAATTTAGTATCTGGTCAGAGTTAAGGGTCCAGTTTATTCTTCTATAAATAGATAACCTGTTTTCCCAGCACCACTTGTTTTTTTGTTTGTTTGTTTGTTTGTTTTTTGCTTTTCTTCTGGTACCAGGAATTGAACTCATGACCTTGCGCTTGCCAGGCAGGCGCTTTTGCCACTGAGCTAAATCCCCAGCACCCCCAGCACCGCTTGTTGAATAGGCTATCTTTCTTCCAATATATGCTTTTGGATTCTTTGTCAAAGATCAAATAGTTGAATATGTCTGGGAAGGTTTCTATATCCTCAGTTCTGTTCCACTGATCTACATGTCTGCTTTTATTCCAGTACCATGCCATTTGTATCACTGTTACTTTGTGGTATAGCTTGAAGTCTGGTATTGCTATGCCATTTGCTTTGCTCTTATTGCCCAAAATTACTTTTGCTATTCGGGGTCTCTTCTGGTTCCATACCAATTTTAGGATTGTTTTCTCTAGATCTGTAAAGTATGCTTTTGGTATTTTCATTGGGACTGCATTGAATCTGTATAACAGTTTTTGAAGTATGGCTATTTTGACAGTATTAGTTCTGCCGATCCAGGAGCAAGGAGCATCTTTCCATTTTCTGATGTCCTCTTCAATCGCCTTATTCAGAGTACTATAGTTTTCTTTGTAGAGGTCTTTCACTTCTTTGGTTATATTAGTTTCTAAGTATCTCATTTTTCTTGAAGTTACTATGAATGGTATTGTTTTCATAAATTTCTTCTTATCCCATTCATTGTTGGTGTACACAAATGCTAAAAACTTTTGTGATCTTGTATCTTGCTACTTTGCTGAAGTTGGTAAGTCATTCTAAGTTTTTTGGTGGAATTCTTTGGGTCTTCCATGTAGAGTATCATGTCATCTGCAAACAGTGATAATTTGAGTTCTTTCTTTTCTATATGTAACCTTTTTATTTTTTTCTCTTACCTAATTGCTCTGGCTAATGTTTCAAGTACCATGTTGAATAGCAGAGGTGATAATGGATATCCTTGTCTTGTTCCTGATTTTAGAGGAAATGCTTTTAGTTTTTCCCCATTTAGTATGATGCTAGCTATTGGTTTGTCATAGATAGCCTTTATCATATTCAGGGATAGTCCTTCTGTACTTGTTTTCTTCATGATTTTATCAGGAAGGGATGTTGGATTTGTCAAAAGCGTTTTCTGCATCTATTGACATATTCATGTGACTTTTTACCTTGCTCACCTTTACGTGATGTATTACATTTATAGACTTCCATATGCTAAACCATCTTTACATCTCTGGGATGAAACTTACTTGATCATGGTGTATCAGCTTTTTGATAATATGCTGCCTCCTATTTCCTAATACCTTGTTGAAGATTTTTGCATCCATATTCATTAAAGACATTGGCCTATAGTTCTCTTTTTCAGTTGGGTCTTTATCTGGTTTTGCACAGAAAATAGCAGCAAGAATCAATAAATGGGATTATATCAGACTAAAAAGCTTCTGTACCACAAAAGATTCACTAGTAGAGTGAACAGACAACCTATAGTAGAATGGGGAAAAAAATTTGCTAGCTACTCCTCAGACAAAGGACTAATATCCAGAATATACAAAGAACTAAAAAAAAAAAAAAAAAAAATTAAACCACCTAAAATTAAAGACCCAGTCAAGATACAGGCTAAAGAAATGAAGAGACACTTCACAGAGGAAGAAATACAGATATTCAACAAATATATGAAAAAATGTTCAACATCTCTGGCCATTTAATATATATTAAAACAACACTAAGATTCCACCTTACTCCAGAAAGAATAGCAATCATTAGGAAATCCAACAATAACAAACACTGGTGTGGCTGTGGTGAAAAAGGAACCCTCCTGCATTGTTGGTGGGAATGCAAACTAGTATAACCACTGCGGACATCAGTATGGAGATTCCTCAAAGAAATGAAATTAGAAATTCCACAGGACCCAGTTATCACCTGCTACTTATCTTCCCCAAAGAGCTTAAATCACCATGCTACAATGATACAATGTTCATAGCAGTGTTTATAGCAGCATGATCATAATAGCTAAATCCTAGAAGCAGCCTCTATACCCATCAACAGATGACTGGATAAACAAAGTGTGTTATCTATAGATAATGTAATACTACTCAGCTATAAAGTATGACAAATTTGAGGCATTTGTAGGCAAATGGATGCACCTGGAAAACAAAATGTTCAGTGAAATAAATCAGACACACAAGCTTGAATACCATATCGTATCCCTCATTTGAGTGGGGCAAAGTCCAAATAAAGAAAATGGTAAAAGATGGATAGAAAGGGACAGGGGACAGGTCTTGTCCAATAGGGAAATGATCCAAGGGAACAAGAAGAGCAAGGGGGAGGGGAAGGGGAAATGAGAGAAATAAAGGTGTGCCCTGTACAGGAACCTAATAACCCCAATCAATGTACACTGTATAAGCCATAACATGTGTTATGACAAACACTATTGATGGGTATGAAAAAAGTGATTGGGGAACCAGAGGAGAAGGGAGAGGGGGAAGGGAGAGGGAAGGATGGGGAAGGAAAAAGAACCTGTAACATGTACATGTAACCACTCCCTAAGATTATTGTAAGATGCATGATTTATAAACATGAAAATAAATTTTTAGAAGACTAAAACAGACAACTCTTCATCAAAAAAATACTACTTTCAGAGCTATTGACTCTGTAACACTTTAATAAAGGGTGAACAGATCTTTTTATTTGATGTGGGTACTATGACCTTGTATACCTTAACAATCAGGATACCCTGGAACTGAATTTATAGTGTTTTTATCATTGAAATTGCTCACAAGTGATGGTATGGTGACTAAAAATCTAATATAGAATTAGAGAATTTTAAAAATTAGCATAATATTACTAAATCTCAGGAATAATTTAGGAAGGACCCTAACATTGAAGACTATGAATGTCCCATGAGTCTGGGACTACATGAAGTAACACTAGAATCTACTGTCTGGCAACTCATCACCCATGGCTCTGATGGCCTTCGTGTTGAGTGCCCGTGTCATGTCTACTATATTTGGGATGCTGAAAGTGCCAGGAAAGCCCAAATGGTAAAGGCTGAGCCGCAGAGTGGCAATTTCGGGAAGATGGGCCTCATCTTTTGGGAAGACAGGTCTTTCGGGAAGACAGGCCTTTCAGGAAGACAGGTCTTCAGGTCACTAGGCGCGTCCTTAAACTAACAGGACTGTGGGAGCCTGGCCTCTTCCTCTTTCTCCTTTGCTTCCTGGCCATGGAGTAAGACGTTTCCCATCAGCACCCACACTAGAGGCCTGAAAGATAGGTCCACCTTTTTATGGACTGGAATCTCTAAAATTATGAACCAAGTAAACCTTTTCTCTTTATGAGTTAATTATCTCAGATATTTTCTTACAATGGTAAAAAGCTGACTAGTACACTCTTCCAAAGGCCCCCATATTCTTTCATTTCTAGTGATGTCTTTCATGACCCTGAAAGCATAAAGAACATTCATTGTTCACCTCTCTGTTCTCACTAGTCTGCAGTTGGTCAGTTTATTACCTATCAGTCAGTCACATAAGTATGGCACAGTCCCCAGCCTCAAAGACATCACTGCCCAGAAATGGGCACAGGAGCAGCTAAGTATGGACTGTGGAAGAAGGGGTGAGGCCTAAGAGTATGGTGGCCCCACACAGGGAAGGATAACTCTGCTGAGTGAAGGTAAGCCTGGAAAATTCTCCCAGAAGACATAACATTAGAGTGAATCTGAAAGACACATGTGTTTGGGGCACATGGATAAGAAGAGGAAGAACATCTGTGCAAAGAAGGGAAGCACAAAAGAATGAGTGTGTGTGTGTGTATGTGTGTGTGTGTGTGTGTGTGTGCATGAATTCTAAGTACTTTGCTTGTCTTGGGACCAAGGCCGACAGGACCCTAGAACAGGGCAATGGGGTAGGAAGGTGATGGATAGAGAATGACCAATGTGTCTGGCTGAGGACTATGTGCTTTATTACTCTATGTTATGTCTATGATATATCACTAGGTAAGGACAGTAAGCTATGGGCAGATTTTAGGCAGGAAGTTTCAACATTCAGATTTGTAGTTTAGAAAGATGACTTGGGAAGATCAGAGAGTGGACAGAAGAGGACAGCACCGGACTAGAAGCATCCATCCACCAGGAGACACTGAAGCCATTGAGAAGGCAGGGCCAAAAAGTCAAATCATGAGGATGAGGGGCACATTCAGAAGGCTTTTATGAGACAAAAAAAATAGGAATTTCTGGCCACAGAAGATGAAGAAGAGACAGTCTGCACAGACTGTGAGACTACAGGAAATATCCATAAATTCTTTGCTGCTCCAGAGCCCAGCAGCAACAAGAATGCCTCACACGGTAGCACCCACATCAGGACCAGCCCAGCCTGGCACACAGCGAAAAAGGACATGTGCTTTCTGGAATTGCAAGTGCGCTATTGAAATTCTACCAAGAGAAAATTTAAATTAAATGCTGATCATGACCCCAGCTAAGGTGAGCTGCTGATTTCCCCTGAAACCTCATTTTCATCTCTCCTTACTCCAAGTGCAGCCAGGTATGCAACAAAGGCCTCTTCAGCAATATTTTACAGGAAAAGTCAACTTAGAAAGTTTCTTCACCGCTCCAGAACCTATGAAGGAATACAGAGCAGCTATTTGTCAGCAGCATCAAAACTCAGGTACAGATTTAAAAACAACAAAGGGATCTTACTCAGCCAGGGCCTTTTGTTCACTAAATGTCAGAGTTTAAGAGCTGCCTGCCTTCCCCCAGAATTCACAGAAACATGTAATTAAACTGCTCAAGGCACCTTTCAAGGAAGCTGTCCTATGAAGTTGACAAGCCCACCAGCAAGGTTTAAAAGGGCAGCCCGTGGGTTATAGAAAAAAGATTCTGGGCGCTTGGATATTAAAAAAAGAAAAGAAAAGAATGCAATGCAGGTACACACTGCACTGAAGAGGTAATTATCTATCCAGAATAAAATTTTAGTGAAATGGGCTGACCATTTTTTAAAGAACATTACAAGGAAATGTATTTAAATGCATCAAATAAAATAATCTCCTTAGAGTTATAAGAAGGCAACAGTGCTTCCTGCCCCAGCCCTGAGGGTTGACACATCAGCACCCTCCCCCCAATCAAACTCAAAAGCAGAGGTGTGGCTCCCTCCCAGCAATTCCTCCCTCTGCCTTCAGCATTCAGGAAATGTAGCAGCTGGATGCATCTAGAATATAATGAGCATTTTGCTTCAAACCAAGAAAAAGAGAAAAATCATTTACATTCCACATCTATTTTCCAAAACATCATTGAGTATTGATTGACTCAATCACAGTATGCGCATTTGTTATGACAGTCTAATTTCAAGTGATAAAATGTTCCTTGCTCAATATGCCTTCAGCTTTTCCTCCATGTTAATAAGGAACAGTCCCTGCACCAAAATCTTCAGACCTTCATTCTAGGCTAGTCCAACAGTCAGGTCATTTCTGTAGCGGCATGTTGATTTGATCTCATCAGTCTACAAAAATGCAGGGGAATTTCTTTCCAGTGTCTTTTTGTTCAGTGGGCTGTCAAGGTCTTTCAAGGGTGTTAGGTTCTACAGAAAACACTGAGCAAAGGGAGCTGTCCAAGTTACTTTAGGGGATGCCTTAGAAAGCATCATGCTGGACACTACCGTGCCCCAATTTTTTCCTCCTGTGTTGGGACGGATCATGTTTATTTCACCGAAGACCAGGTAAAGACACTAGCTGGCAACAAGATGGACGAAAACAATGTCACTCAAATGTGCTCTGCTCTGAGCGGGTAGACGCTCGTGCCTTGGGAGGTAGAAGCATTGGACTAGAAGCATCCATCCACCAGGAGACACTGAAGCCATTGAGAAGGCAGGGTGCATATGGAGCAGGGCCATGGGTGGGCAGAATCACTCCATATCTCAGCTTCTCAACTGTCTTTTGTTGAAGAGAAAAAACATATAGCACATGCATGTAGGATGCAACTCTGTCTTCTTTTGAAGTTCTTCTCTTCTTCATCCTGACTCCTAGATTCCACTAACTCTCATTCCAGACGCTCATGCCATTCTCTTGCCAGAATCTACGGTCTGAGTCAGCGTTTCCTGCTCCAGTGCCTTCCAGAACTGGCCAGTCCTGTTCCCCCACAGAGTTTTGCTAAGCCCCGCGTCCATTAACTTGAAAAACTTCATTTACACAGTATCAGTAGGTGACAATAGTTTGATATATAACACTCCCATAAAGAGCCTTTCTACAGTCTTTAGTAAAAGCAAAAACTGAACAGAGGCCCCCCTCTGCCTTCTTCAAGTCTCTGTCTCTCTCTCTCTCTCTCTCTCTCTATCTCTATCTCTATCTCTATCTTTCTCTCTATCTTTGTCTCTCCCTTTCTCTCTTTCCCTCTCTTTTTCCCCCCTCTCTCCTTCTCTCTCTCTCTCTGACTCTCTAATCTCTGTCTCTCTCTTTCTCTGATTTTGCTTTGTGTATTAGGTACTGAACTGAGATCTCTGGCAGGGGTAGCGGGGACAGATTTTCAAAAATGAATTGCTTTTTGGTTTAAAAGCAACATTTTTCTTTTACTTTTCTTTTTTTTTAATAGCTTTATTTACAGTACTCTAAACCATTTCTTTTAAAATGAACATTTGTTTCATGCTGAAATTAATAGTTTCTGCCTGTCAAGGTTTCACACAAACAGGAGAAAGAGAAAATGTAGTTCATGTCTTAGCACATATTAGACATTTCTTCTGAGTATGGTGTTTTTCTCAAAGTTCTGGCTTCTTATTACATTTTATGTAGGTGAAAGATTATAGGACTTCTAGTTTTTAAAAACTTAACATCCACTAAAAATATTCAGATTTTCCAAAACATTATGCTCTGATTTTCTTTTGCTATCTGATTAATATAGTGGGTGTCTATCATGAAAGCGAGCTCCTGTTTGCTTTCTACTAACACGTTAGTAATGAATTTCAGAAGGACGTTTGATTTGATTTTGTTTTCAGAGTAATGGTTATGTGACCATCGGCCTCTGTTCCCCTCTCCAGTCTTCTGTCTCTCCATGAAACACTGGGACCTGCCCTGAAGGAAACAGAAGGCTTCTGCCAGTGGAAGGGGCCCAATAATGTCAGTGTTCGTGTGAGACTCTTGCAGTTCATCCTGGGACGGAAAAGACTGGAAACATCCAGCACCCTATGCTAGAGCTTTGGCATGGGCTACACAACCAGCAAAAGTTCCATGTCAGCACATTGCATTGTTGAGATATAACGAATTCACTGTCCCAGGGTGGCCTCATTACCTGCTGTGGTCACCTTGAAAAAGCAGGAGGCAGTTTGCAGAGGAGAATCTGCCACAGCTTACACTGTGATTCTGGGCTCCTTCTAACCCTTCAGGGTCCTTCCTGGCTGTCCTGGCCATCCTGGGGACTATGTTTGTGGTCACTCCTCCTCAGGAAGAGCATTCTTTCACCAGGAGTTCTCGGGCGTGAGCAGCTCACCTGCTGGCCCGGTTGCACAAAGGAAAAGTCCCCCATAGGCCCTGGACAGTTCCAAGGAGTTCCAGTTCTTTGTGCCTGAATGCAGGTTTTTGGAGTGTGGGCGGTCTACGTGGGGAAGGGAAGGTGCATACTCAGTGAGGGACTAAGATTTCTGGGACACTGCACTTTCATTATGAAGTTACAGTGAGGTTACAGACTGAAGATAAATCAAAGCAGAGACCCCGGAAACAGTACCATTCCCAAACAAAGCAGTGCATTAAAGCTCCATTGACAGGATAAAATCCTAACCTTGGGGTACGGTTGGGAGTGAGTGAAATCCAAAAGATAACATAAGAATGTTTATGTGACTTAACTAGCCAACTAAAGGGCCAAAGATGATGCCCGAAAAACCCAAGTCCCTTATCTCTGAGGAAGCCAACCGATATGACAAAAACAGTCAAACCAGTTTTCCCGCAGACGATTCCATTGGAATATAACAATGAATTCCCCACACACAGTTGCATGGCAGCCAGTACACACTGTCCCATGCTCCTGCCCTCCCTGGGCCAAGAAGATGGGCACAAGAGGCACCAGACATGAAGAAGGGGTGACTCTCTTTAGTGCTTCTCTCTTAAGGCTTCTGAGTATGTCCACGTGACCCTACATCATCCATGTGACCTCAGGCAAGGGGGCATGAGCTGGCTAAGAGGGGCCCAGTCCAGAACTAGGACTGGTGGGCCCTGTGAGAGTAAGGCAAGAGGCCTGTCCTGTTCCTGTTATCTCAGTTCCATGGGGAGTTGTGGTTTTGGAGATTGACTTTTTTGCACACAGATGTATACACTTGTTCTGATTAAATAAGGAGGGAAAATGGAGGACCACAGTGAATACAGCGGTGTCCCTTCAGATTCCTCCTCAGAATGACATTGCAGAGAAAGTCTTCTGCTCCCTGACCCAGCTCCCAGCTGCACCCCTCCCTCAGAACTTCCATCAACTTCAGGGAGCTGCTGCCCTGGGGTCACACTCCCACCGGGGCAGTACACAGCCAATGAGTGGTCAGTGTGGCAGTGCAGCTCAAGACATCTCAGAGAAGGTCTCGAGGCTCTCCATCTTCCAAGGATCACCAGAGGGCTTGGCTGCAACTACAATGCTGTTTGATTGCCCCCTTGTCACACACACCTTCCTCACTTTCTTCCACGCAAAATCTCCGAGAACTCTCCAATAAACCTTCCATGCACAACTCTGTTTGCAGGAAACTGAGCCTAAGATGAGGACTAACAAACATGAGTGGACCAACCCAAATATCGCAGGCCGTGTTTTGAAAATGAGTTGTGATCAATTGGAACATGTGTTCTGTGAATTGGGGAACAATATAATGTTTTCCAATCATATTCCTATATTCACTCTGTAGCAGAAGAAAAGATGATTAAATTTTTGAGGAAAGAAACAGGACTAGAAGTATTTTCAGCACAGAGAACCTGTAAGAACTGCAGAGAATTCCACCCTGGTAGGGTGTCTGTGATACACAGGAGGGACCCTATTGCTAGAATGTGTATCTTAGAACTCTACTTAGGCAATAAAGCATCTGCTTGCCCCACAGTCTGTTGGAATCAGTGGTTCCCCAACGGGAGCCTCTTACCTCCAGCACCAGCCACAGCTGTCCACCCACATAGTGATCCGCTCTGTAAAACATCCCATAAAACTTTACAACGTTGGGGTGATTTGGAAGAAATTGCAGAATATTGTATTCTGCCTCAATTTCTTCATCCATATCCTAAACAGGGTAAGAAACAAAAAAATCCATGCTGGGTTAAGAGTACTGGGAAAGAAAAGATACAGATATGACAACATGCTCAAGTAATCAATTAATAAAGTATACTAACTATGTATTTTAATGTTATCATTCCTCTATCTTCAAAATACCTAACAATGGACATTCAAATCCCAATTTAAACCTTCTGTGTTGGTATATCAATATAATTTCCTTTTGGTGTTGTCTTTTTTTTTTTTTTTTACCCACATTAGGTACTGTATCTTTTTCATTGCAAAGGTCTGAATTTTCAAAGCAGTTATAGAGAAGTGGCTTGAAGGACCCAGCGTAGGACAGGTCCCACACAATTCCCTATGCACAGCCACATGACCTTGGCTCTGAAATAAAACGTCAGCCTATGATGATCGTATAGTAGAAGTCTGGGTCGCTTTGTAACTTTTAGAGAAACCAGGAGTAATACATTACTCTTACCAAAAGAGTAATTTCTGGAGTAGTTTCCAAATCAAAACAAGAGTACAATGGACAAGAAATAAAAGTCAAGGAACTTTTAAAACTCCAAACAAACTCTCTTCCTTCAGAGTGGCTGACAAACTGTGACCATTTGCAGACTTCATGCCAACTTTCATGACCATTATCACTCAGATCAGGAAAAGAAACTGAAAGCTCAATGAGCATGGGACACTGGATTGTGGTCCCAGTTCACCATCATGACTTACACTGATGGGGTCCAGAATTTTCACTGCAGCCAGACTCCCATCTCTCTTGTTGGTTACTTTGTAGACCTTGCCATAGGTGCCTTTACCAATGGTCTCTATAATCTCCCAGGTGTCCATGGGGTCGGGAAGGGATTCAACTCCAAGCATCATGGGGTTGTAGTGAAATAATCCATAAAGATGTTTCCTGGTGGAGAAAGATTTTTTTTATGCTGACAGATCACAGGTTTAGAGATAGTGGACTTTGAAATAAAATGTATTTTATTTCTTAACCAGTAGCCTTGTGTTACTTTTTATTTTCCTCCTGTGTTTTAAGTAGCCTGAAAAAAAAAAGACTTAGAAGCACCTTAAGAAGACAGATTTTAACTTTAAAAAAAAGATAGACTAGAGAAGGGACACAACTCTGGCACACCCTAAAAACAATTCTGTAAGTGATTATATTCACACTGCAAGAGGAAGTAGAGGCTCCAAGAGGAGGTGCTAGTCATGACTGGGTAGTGGCCTTGCTAGGCAGGGAGTGGTGGGAAAGTAGCTAAAAACCACAGGTCTGAAATACTTGTCTCCAGGTCAACTTGACTGGAGTTCCCTGATGGCCCCTGGAAACTCAGGTGCACCCTATGTGTGAAGAGTCAAAAGAAGAGTTGGTGCGTGTACCAAGCACAACACTCACTGCTGATGGCCCTGGGGGCCTGTGAAGAGCAGCCATGCTCACACCCCACCTTTCAGCAAGAGCCTGGTGTGGGCATCACACCGAGGGGCTGACAGGAGCCATAGACTCCTCCTCCTTGGTAAGGACTCTTGTTAAGGCTGTGTCTAGATGCCCCCCAAACCCTCATGTGGTCGGTTCTAGAGTGTGTGGCCCTGGGATTGATTCATGGTGCAAAGCTAGGCTCAAGGGGACTAGGGTTAAGGGAGTGAGTGCTACCTGCCCTGAGTAGCCTGGATAAGGTATAAGGGATAGAAAGAGCTGTGGTGGTCCTTTTGCTTGCTTTGCTACCTTCTGCCTGCCATGAACGGTTTCTCCTCTGTGATGCCTGTCTGCCATCCAACTTGCCTTGGAGCCAGTGAACTATGGACTGAAACCTCTATGAACTGTAAGCCAAATAAACTTTCTCTCCTTTAACTTTGAATGCCAGGTATTTTGTCTCAGCAATGAGAAAAGTAATTAATGTTTATCAGGACACCGCTTGAGAGCACAGGTTCCAACAGCAAGGGGCAGGTGAAGTCTGACTCTATGCCAAAGCCCCTTCAGGTTCCTGTACCTTCAGACTGCGGGTACTTCCGCTTCTCAGCCCCCGGGAGGAACAACCAGGCTCCACAGCAAGAACATGGCAGCCAGCTCCTAGCCGTGGCTTAGTGTCCACCAGAGGAAGTGCCTTGTGCTGAGCATCGAGCTTGCACAGACTTCTCTGGGCTGCATTTTCCCAAAGCAAAGGCCTAGGGGCATGGAGTAAGAATGCACTGGTTTTGGTTTTGGTTTTTTACGCTAATAGGAACATTGTAAAAATATTGAAAACCATTACAAATACAAAATAAAATAAAGTCCAAAAGGGCACCCTATTCTCCAAGGGGCCTGCAGCCACAATCTGAGGGCCAAGGGGAGTCCCGCTGTCCCCAAAGGGTGCTGATGGGACAGCTCAGGCCTTGGACCTGCTGGTTTCAAGACTCTCCAGAGCCGCAGCCTCTGCGTCCATCCAGTGTTTCACAAAATGAATCTTTCTCACTGCATGCTCCCAATTTTTATCAGTTCTGTACATCATCTGTGCTGTTAGCTATTAAATACTTTTTAGATTACTTGCTTTTTCACTTCAGTGTCTTTTAAGGGCACTTTATAGCACTACCCTAAATGTAAAACCAGCATCATTTGCCACATATCCAAGTTAATGCAAAAAGATGGTTAGGCTATAAACAATAAAGAATTATTCAAGTCCAGCCAGAAATGCTGCTCCTGGACTCCAGCCTAAGACTGATCTTTCATAAAAAAGGAACTTACGAATGATGGGGAGGAATTTAAACCTGGCACAAGTGTTTCCACTTATGTCATCAAAAGAACGGAAGGGGATTAGTTAGCAAGGGATCACTTTGCCGTGATGTGACTCAGTATTCTTTGGTACAAGCTCTCCAGACCTCTGGTCACCTGAGAACATTGCTGCAGGCTGGGCTTCTGCAAGAGCAAAAGGCGACCAGGTGCAGGTGGCCGTAGGGCAGGCCCAGAGACACAAGTCCATTAGCGGAGATGTCCTGACCTTTCACCGACCGGTGTGACTCTGCACCCCATCAGCAGGGACACCGGCATACGGATTCAGTGCAGGGACACAGCAGTGCTCAGGCCACACTGCCGGCACAGTCCTGGCCCTGCCCTGCCCAGCCGTGGGATGTGGGCCAGTGACTCACCTCTCTGCCTCAGTTCCTTCAGGGTGGCAGTGGCTGCCAGAGGTGGTGCTGTCCATTCACCAGGCTGTGGCTCAGATTAGCACAAAGAGCTCAGTGTCACTCGCCACTGCCTGGGGACCAGTGCAGCCTCACAAACCTTTCCCTGCTCTTTCCACTTTCAAGCACAAACTGGGCGAGAAGGAAATGAGTTTTTCTCCAGTCAGTTAGCTTCAGACAAATGACGGGAGGTCACTGAATATGGCAGCAGGAAAGGCTGATGGAGGCTATCGAATCGAGGGGTTTCCTAAGATTTTGGCTGTGAAACATTTCTGTTAAGTTCATCTTACTTCAGATGCTGGTACAGACACTGAACAAGTGGCACAGCTCTGGCAGAGATGGGCTGGGGACCAAATGTCTTCCCTGCTCCCTCCACGGGAGCTAGCGATCCTGGTTTGCTGGGACTGCCTCTGTTTTGCTACTCAAAGTCCCACAGCCTGGGAAACCCCTCAAAACAAACCCGGGCAATTTGTCGCCTTGGTTCTAGGGCCTTCCAAAGACAGTCACCTATTCAAAGAACCGTAAGAAAACTTGTTTACTCATGTCTCCTTCACCTCAAACCATGATGGCTGACTCACGCCCCTTCCTCAATTAATATTGTCAAGTCCTAACCCCCAACACCTCAGAATGTGACTGTATTTGCAGGTACAGCCTTTAAAGGGATAGTTAAGGGAAAATACGATCGTATGGGTTTGGGGAGCTACTCCATATGACTGGTGAGTTTATAAGAAGGGACTTGGACTCAGGGAAGACCATATAAAACACAGGGAAATGACAGCTCTCCACATGCCGAGGAGGGGCCTCAGGTGAAACCAGCCCCACTGACACCTTGATCTTAGACTTCTATATCTCAAAACTGTGGTACTTGGTTAAATAAATCTCTGTTGTTTAAGCCACTCATTCTTTGGTTCTTGGCTATGGCAGACCTAGAAAACTAATACGCCCCCTTCTCTTTTCTTTTTTTGTTCTTTTTTCCTATTTTTTTGTTCGTTTTGCTTCTGTTTTCTTGTTGCTATTGTTGTTGTAGTGGTGGTGGCAGTGATCATCCTGGGACTCGAACTCGGAAGCTTCACACTGAGCTATGTCCCCAGTCCTCTCTCTGTGTTTTCATTTAGAGACAGGGTCTCACTAGGTCCCTCAGACTGGGCTCAAACTTGTGACGCTCCTGTCTCAGCCTCCCAGAATTCTGGGATTATAGGTATGCTCCACTGTACCCAGATCCCCTCCCTTTCACAGATGAGGAAATTGAAGCCCAGACTGATGACATGGCGGTGTAGGGGCAGCATAGGGATAGAAGCGCCAGCTTCCCTACATCCAGTCCCAGGACCTTTGCTCCACAGAGTAAAATGGAGCCAGCTGGTTAACAATGATCTCTTCTTTCTGACCCACTGCACAAAATATAGAAAAGTTGTATGAGGGGAATGTTCCAATCCAATGGAAGCTAAGCTTCCACAGTCCTAAGGAACAGCAAAGTGCTCCCCTGAAACAGGCACAACTTACCCAGAGGGCTTTGCTTACAGCAGATGCCAGTGATGGGCAATCAGAAGGCGACTGCGCAGCTCCACCACCCTGTCCATCAGGTATCATCTGGGCCTCGACAGACAAGGTTAAATAAAGGTGCAACAGGACAGACGCACTACCGACAGCTTTACCTGGCTTCTCACTTTAAAATCAATACCTGACTCTGTATACTCTGGGTGACTGATTAAGCAGTCAGCCCCAACAGCAGCTCTTCATACGGCCCTATAAGGGTGATCATCTGGTCCTAGACAGCAGCCCAGGCAGCCCTTCTGACAGCAAAACAATGCTCCTGGCCAGAACGTTACCTCTGAGGGTGGACAGCACTTTTGCCTATGTCTGTGTTTGGAGCAGGACAGAGCGAGAGCAAAAGTGTCATCTTCCCTCAAGGTTGACATGAAAATAGCGAACAGGTACAGCAAAGGACGGACAGGAGCACCTTGCTGTGAAAGGGATGATGCCTGGGGCCTCAGGACTCTGCAAAACCCTTAGAAGCCTTCAAAGAGGCACTGGGGCCACCTACTGTCCTGCAAATGGGGATCCAGGCAGCTCTTTGGACATAAGATGAGAGACCTCAGAAGGCTGGAAAACTCAGGTTATAAGCTACAGTCTTGAAAGACAAATAGAAGGGCTGGGTCTATCTAGGCAGAGGTCTGTGATGCTCTTGTCTTTGCAGGACCGGAGGTGGGAAGGCAGAGTCTGCAAACCGACTCGAAGTCCTTTCAGCCCAAATGTATCTCTGCTTGCTGCTGTTCCTCATGAAGACTTGGCCAGCACACTTCATTTCCGCACGTAATAATGTTCTGTAAGCCAGCACCACAGATGGATTTCCCATCAAACTCTCAACCCTCAGAGCAAGATTCTGCTGCCCTCCTTATTTCTGTCATCTAAACCCTTCCAGTACCAGGAATAGTGAAGTTATTAGCAAGGCAGAGGCCCTCACCTAAGAAAGACACTTCCGTTCAGTCAGTAAGGCTAATATAGACAGGAATGTGGGATAAACATTTCCTATCTTTATCATTCTCAGTCAAGTAGCTAAGAAACATCCAAGGTCTTCAGTTTTTAAACTGCTGTCTAGTTAGATATTTACTTAGTCAAAGATTTTACTGACATAGCACCTTGGACTTTAAGAACAATTGTCTTTTTTTTTTTTCCTTCTCTTTGGATGACAAACTTTTAAAAGTGAGGACCGCATCTCTTTATGGTGTTTGAGAAAGCGGGCTCTCAGGCACGGTCTCTCTGCTGACAAGAAGAATGCACTCTACACAGCTCAGCCTCGCAGGGAGGCGTCTTGCCTGACTCCCAAGGAAGCAGTGCCTTGCCCACATTTGAATACCAGCCTGGGGAAGCCTCTCAGTCCCATGGAGGCTAAGGCTCCACAGACCCAAGGAACGAAACCTTTGCTCCCCAAACAAGAGCGACACACCAGGAGAGACTCCTTTATGGTGAAGCCAGTGTTGGGATTGCAGTGAATGACTTCACACTGCCTGAGTAGTTCCACATCGGGCTGTAAACTAGTAGCTCAGCTGCTTTATCTTGTCAAGATTGAATGTCTAAAGACTTCCTAGGGGTTTTGGTTTCCATTATCAGCAGAAGACATACTTCTTAAAAATGAAACTGGGCATGATGGCACACACCTGTAATCCCAGCACTTGGGAGGCTGAAGCAGGAAGATCCTTGTGAGTTCAAGGCCAGCCTGGGCTACAAAGTGAGCTCAAGGCCAGCCTGAACTGCATAGTGAGACACTATCTCAAAAAGACAAAAAATAAATAAATAAATAAATAAATAAATAAATAAATAAATAAAAATGAGCTATAAACCAGTCTATGGTTACATTTGTCAGACTTTATACCATATTTCAATTCCTAAAATTTTGAGCATCACACAAAAAAAAACACATTGCAGTTTCTGATGGAAGAGCACCTCCCTAAGAAATACTGTTGCTAAAAGAGTTAAACCTGAATCTGACCAAGCATTTTCCATTGTAGAGGAATAACAAAGGACCATGAGTAAAACAACTCCATGGGGGAACACAAGCAAATTCCAGTCTGTAAGGAACTCTCCAAGACAACTGAATAACTTACAAATAAAAATAAAGATTTTTTAAAGGAGCATCAGAATGAGAGAAGCTCAAAATGTTTTTTCAAATGTGAAATAAAGTGTAGATTGACGCAAAAATCTGAAAAAAGAAACCACTTATAAGGACATTGGAACAGCCATCACTGAACTGCTCATATTAGCAAAGCATTGCCAACCATATTTTAGTTGTGATGATTGCATTCATCATCATGTTGGTAGTTTCCCTGTCTTTTAGCAATAGACATGGAAATATTTATGGGTGAAGTGATGTCTGAAATAATGTAGGAGAGAAAATAAAAAGGTCCATACATGAGCTGGATGTGGTGGCACATGCCTGTAATCTCAGGACCCTGGTAGGCTGAGGCATGGGGATCACAAGTATCAGCGCAGCCTGGGCAACTTGGAAATTTAGCAAGACTTTATTTCAAAGTAAAAAATAAAAAAGGGTGGGGATGAAGTTTAATCCAAAGGCCCTGGGTTCAGTCTCCAGTATCACAGAAAAAAGTAGCAGTACTCACAAAATAAGACTGGCTTGGCCATACATGGATAATTTCGAATCTATGCACATGGATTTGCACAATGATACTCCATCCATTTGTATAGGTTTTTCAATTTCCATGATAAAAAGCTTTTAAAATCTGTGTAGCTTACAGAGATGTCAGTGTACACACTGTTATTCACACACAAGGTCAATCCTACTTTCCATGTCCCACCATCAACCTAACGCAATTGTAAGACGTTTCAAAGTCTATGCAGGCAAACACTTTACTCTTGTAGGAAACAGGAAACCACTAATATGAGATCAACGAAAAGTATCCAGGCATTTGGCTCCTAGTTCTGGTCTGATTGTTTTGCCCTCACTTTGCACTGGGGAATGTGAGTATAAAGGAAGAAGATTATAGCACCCATATGCGGGCTGTCAGAAGTCACCTTCCCCGTCCACCTCTCTCCTGCTGGGACACAGTCAGTCCACCACTGGGGCCGACATCCCAGCTAAATACAGAGCTGTAGTTAGGCAAAACTACTGAACTGCTGAATGGCACAAGGAAAATCAGTAGTCAGAGGAACACAAGTGACCTTCTCTGCCCGTGGACTCCTATTCCATCTTCCTGAAAGAGGAAAAGAGAAAGAGTATTGAATCAATACCAGACACTGAGGTGAACAGAGAGACTCAGCATCGCAAAGCTCTGTGTCATTTTCATCTTGACCCTGGAAAGGAACTGCCCATGGCATGAAAGTGAGTCCGTCCAAGGCTGGGCACACGTCACGTAAAAGACAGAGAGGTGCTTGGAGCCCAGCGGGACCACTGCCCCTTAGCAGCCCGTGGGAAGCCTCGCAGGGAGATGAATAGTCTAAGCTGAGCCCTGGCGCTAGCAATGGAAGGAACCCACAAGACAAATCTCACATGCTGCCCTTAAATCGGTGTGTTCAGTGAAGGAGGAGGGAGGCGCTCTTGATAAATTCCCTGCTTGTTCACCCATGGCCTTGCAGAGGCTCCCAGCACCGCTCTCCACGCTGGATCGGAAGCCACAGAAGATCCCAGCCCTCCGAGGGCTGCCAGGAGCGCTGAGCGTCCTCCTTCACACACGTGGCCGACTGCGTCCTGCCCGTTGCCTACTGCTTTGCCTGCCATCTCTTTGGGCTAATCAAAAACTATACTTGCTCCAAGGTGATGGTATCGCATCTTGCTTTCTTTCAACCACAGGACATAAATCAGCCAAAGCAACCATGAACTACTTATGTGTTCCATGTGTACGTATTCGATGCCATCGTATGCAGCTACAGTAGGTTCTACAAAAAGGCAAGGCGGTAGAATAAATTGATTTCTGCTCTCAAGATTCCAAATTTGTTTAGAAAATCTTTATGACTTCTGGGGCAACGTGGCAAAGCAAATGCAGGTATTTCCCTTCCCTAAAACAGTAATCAAACAAAAGAAGGGGCATAACTCTGTGCCCCAATTTTTGAAAAAGTAACATTTAAGGAAAGAGAGAACTGCAAGATCCCAGGAACCACGGCTGCTCTGAACTGGAGTTTGTCGGGCCTTGGAAGATGGAGTTCTGGGAAAGCGCCAGCATAAAACGGGCAGACAGAGGGGCTTGGTTAACACCAGGAAACGAGTCCAGGCTCGGTCGTTACGCTTTCAGTGGGAACTTATTCAGAACATTTTACATGCATTTCTCAACACTTGGATTTTAAAAGGA
>NW_004955449.1:4503371-4505034 GCF_000276665.1 Chinchilla lanigera
CTTGCCAGGCAGGCGCTTTGCCGCTGAGCTAAATCCCCAGCCCCTAGGCTCTGTTCTTAAACAAGAACATTTCCGAAGCTACGGCCACCAGGTGGAATGACCACACAGGCCACCCTAAGCAACGCTTCCGAAGGAAGAGCAAAGCTGGTCCTATCAATGCCGACTGGCTCTGGTGCTTGGTACCCTAGAGCTAAGGCAGAAAGGAACAGGCCTCACAGACAGGCATTGCCCAGCAAAAGTACTGAACGCCAAGGCAGAAGAAGACTTTTGCAGGACCCAGCCATACCACACACACCTCTAAGCCAACCCCAGAAAAACAAACAAGGTGGAACAAAAGTTCAGACTTCTTTCCAGTGTATGTTCAGCACTAGAACCACATAAGCCACATGTACAATGTTCTGGGGAGGGGTGAGGAACATTTTTATGTTTACCCAGATCGTTGCTCAAAAAATAAGATAACACTTTCAGACATGCAACACTAGGTAACTCCATGAAATCTTACTGAAAAAAAAAAATTGCTTGAGCCCAAAATCTAGCAAACCCAGAGATAAAGTCTAGCTCCGGTAGCAAGTTCGGTAGGAAGAACAGAACTTATTTATAAAATCTTTAATAATAAAGCTTTGAAACCATAAAAGTTAAGTGAAAGAAATCAGACCCATATGTTTAAATATCATTTGGTTTCTCTTGAGAAACCCAAAGGAAAGAGGAAAATAGAAAATAGATAACAGGATGCAGGGAGACAGATCTTTTGCAAAAGGAAAGGGAACCAAGGGATGGGGCGAGGGAAGAGGGTGGGAAGAGTAGGGGAAAGGGATAAAAAAGAACTAAGATGTATTACACAGACGTACCAGCTCCCCACAGGAATGTAATCATAACAGACTGCAAACATGTACCAATTAAAAACATTTTAGAAATAAAAAATAATTTAAAAAATAAAGCTAATCACTAGTGTATAGTATGTTGTAAAAAGGGAAATGTTATATACTTCAGTAAGAAAAAAGAATAATATACCATATCTAATAGTTCTGGAGAGAGAGAGAAAAATAAGGGTAGAATTTCCTGACATTTCTTTATTTTCTAAAGATGACAGCCAAGTGTTTGGGCACGTGGTTGTACTCCCAGCACTCGGGAGGCTGAAGCAGGGGGATCACCATGAGTTCAAGGCCAGCCTGAACTACATAGGGAAACCCTAATCAAAAAACAAACAACAAAGAAATAAAGATAATAAATCAAGAAACTGATTATTATCCTATTTGAAATTATTAAGTTAGCAAAGCAAAATGGCAATGTTAACAATAAAGAGAAAATGCATACATCAATTTTGTCACCCATTTCAATAACTAGTCAATAGATAACTGACAGAGGCTAAAACTATTACATGAAGTTATTGGATAAATCAACATACCTAAAAGAATGGGTCATAAATGCTTGATATTACCCCAAGAAAATTACACTTACTCCCAGAGACATACATACACCAAACAGAAGACAGTTGTAGGGTACGGTAAAGCAGTGGATGGGGGCAGGGGAAGGGAGAAAGCATTAAGACCAGAAAATGTAATATAAAACACATTAAGATTGAAAATCCTCGGAGCCGGGAATATAGCGCAGTGGAATCGCGCCTGCCTGGCAAGCACGAGGTCCCGTATTCAATTCCCGGTAC
>NW_004955449.1:4506242-4516214 GCF_000276665.1 Chinchilla lanigera
GCCTCTGAGCTCTCTCCCCAGCCTCCTCTCTCAGATCTTGATTCAAAGGAAAGTTGAAACTAAAATTAGAGTATCTGTATGTAAAAAATAATGATATTAAGGAATACTACCTCCCCAAAAGCTTGGGAAACTGGGCCAAGATAAAATTTTACAGCAGTAAACATTTTATAAACAGCTGGGGATTTAGCTCAGAAGCACAGCGCCTGCCCAGCAAGTGTGAGGTTGTGAGTTTGATTCCAGGTACCAAAAAAAAAAGAATCTAAACAGTTTATAAAGTAAATAACAATTTAAAAAACAATAAGTAAACATACTGTTCAAGAATTTGACAAAATGATATTAAAACTCATCTATAAAATTAAATAAAGTAAAACATAAATATTCTGAAGGGAGGAAAGGATTAGAGAATTTAAACCAAATAGATATGAAGGTACGCCACACTTACCATGATCAAAACATTACGCTACAAGATGAGATTAAAACAGGTCAATGAAACACAACAGTATCCAAAGGTAAGGAAACAGCATTTATGATGAGTAACATTTAAAATTAATAGGCAAAAAAATGAATTAAATAGCACCATTCAATAAATAGTGCTGACTTAACTTTCAGGTTAAATATGTTAGAAAGTAGTTAAGCCAGGACTTGAAAAAATTCAGCATCCCTTCAGGATTTTAAAAGAAACTATCAACAGACAGTTTAACCTAAATATAGAAGGAAATATCTTTAACTTAATACAGATGTCTAAGAAAGCCTACAGTTAACATCACACTTAATGGTGAAAAACCAAACATTTTACTTTAAGATCCGGAACAAAGCAAGGACGCCCGCCTTCATCTCTTCTATTCATACTGTGGCAAGGCAGTGTAATAACACAAGAAAAAGGAATTAACACCATCCAAATTGAAGAGTAAAAGTACAATGGAGCTTATTTGCAGATGGCATGATCATCTGTAAAAATCTAATGAAATTTATTTGAAAAACTACAAGAGCTAATTAAAGAGTTTATCAAAATTACAGTAAAAGATCAATATTCAAAAATCAATTGTATTTCTATATATAAGAAAGGAAAACCTCTCTGCAAATAGTGCTGAAAAAATTATATAGCAATATGAAAATATGTTCTTATGCCACATACGAAAATTAACAATGTAACAAATAAAACTCTTAACTTATAGTAAAACCAGACACAACCTAAATTATCTAATAAGTTATGATAATTATACAAAATGAAATACCATTTAGCCAGGTGTGACCACTAAAAGAAAAAGATAAACTTTGTTTACCTTCTTGTAAACAAATATGTCAACTAATATGGAAAGAATGCCAGATTTAAATTGAAGGTTTTTAAGTGTTTATGATAACTTTTGTCCACATAAAAGAATATTTCCACATACAACCATTGAAATATATATATATATATATATGCAAAGGACTACACAGAAAGTTTTTGTTGGTCTGGTTTGGCTTGGTATGCTTTGGTTTGGTTTGGCTGCCAGGGCTCAAACCAAGGGGCTCCCACATATAAGCACACACTCTAGCACTGAGCTACAAGCACAGGTCCCACAGAAATTTTATCGAGAAATAAATACCAGGAGTTTAAAATGTTGTGAAAAAGCAATACTACTTTAATTATTAAAATGTATACCTTTCTATACTTGTCATATTTTTGCTGATATACATATTATTCTATTTTAAATGATAAATCTAAAAAAAAAAAAAAGCAAAAGCAAGTAAGAGACCTCTAGGAGGAGAGGATTCCGGCACTGAGGTCACAAGCCAGCAGAAATCACCTGAAGCCGTAGAAGTGCACTCTGAGAAGAAAAGGAAAGCAGAAGCAGGAGGCAGAAAAAACCACATTCAGGAGTGCAAGACACAGAGGCCTGGCGAGTGGGATTGCTACGAATCCTATACCCAGGCCTCTGATGCCTGCCAAGCTTTGTTGTTGGTTCTTGGATTCCATAAAATTTCCTAGTGCATCCTTCTCAGAAGCCCCCTTCTCATGATCTGATTTGAGCTGATTTTAGTCCCTTAAAACCCCAGAATGGGCCTGGCGTGCACCATTGTGGAATACCCTAAATAGAACCTCAGGGAAGGGCAGCCTTACCGTGTTGAAAGGAAGCAACCTGTAGCCTGCTTGTGAACTTCAGCAGTTAGCCAAGCCTAGCAAGTGGGAGTTAAATAGAAACCTGTCCAGCAACATTTTATACTCAAAATTTATGATGAGCATTTCCATTTCTGAGCACGTGATTGAGACTGTTCCTTCTAGATCTACGGTGTGTTGTGTCTGAATCACACATCCCAGGTTGCTTTCAACCCTAGAAAGCAGCTCTTAGAAAAAAAAAAAATTGAACAGAGGACATTTATATAAATAATAAATATAATATTCACCCAGAGAAACACAAAATAAGAAAACACATACCACGCAACTATGAGCAAACCAGAGAATAATCCCAAACCAATAATATACAAGCAAGTGCATCATAGGACGGTCTGGACAGAGTAGGAACTGGGTTTTTCACGACCTGCCTGCACACTGCCAGAGAGGGCCTGTTGTAGTACAGATCAAGCAACATCTCTTCTAGGAGCCTTCCTAATTTCTATAGAGAGCCCTTCCCAGTCCTCATTGTGGCCCAGGAAGTTATATTTGTAATGCCATGAAAAATTATTGGAGTTTTAGCAAGTTAATTTTAATCTGCCACTTTTAGTGCAACCCATGGCGAGAATAAAGACACTAAAGCGTATTTGTAGTTATGGGGAGCCAAGGAGTCTTTAGTCCGACCACAATGATGGTCATCCTGAACAAAGGCCTCAACCCAAGGCTGAACCCAGGTTTTATTCATTCATGAAGAAGGGAGTGGCTTGAGGATGAGTAACTGTGAGAACCATGGGAAGCAGGTGAGTGTCATGAGCTGGGTTAGGTAGGAGGCCTGAAATCACCTCTGCAAATACAGAGAGAAGGATCTGCAGAAAGAGTAATCTGCATAACACAACTGAGATAGTATCTAATGTTTTGGGGTTGGTGCTTCAGCTCTAATGTGTAATCTTTTAAGCCCCCAGAAGTCATAGACTATTCTGAGGCTCATCCCAGCTGACAGCATGGAGCATTGGCTCGCACATCCCTCCTCATCCCAGCTCACTCGGCTCACTCGTGGGAACAACGGGGGCGCGGGGGGGGGGGTGTGGATATATGCCTGCCCACTTCAAAGACTACCATCAGCACTTTGGTTAGACCAATATGCATTGCTTAAAGCCAACTGAAGAGATAAGGAAAGGATCCTAGCCAGCTCTGTACATATCAATACATGGAAGTAGGGTCAGGCTCAGCCAAAATGGAGGCAACTGTTTCTCTTCTAAGGAGAGTCTCCTAGATGGTCCTCCACAATTTTCTACAAGTGATCCTTCCTTAAGATCTCATTGATCAGGAACTCTTTTTCTAGCGGTTATCACGCTACCCAGTGTTCATTTGTTCACACAATGACCTTCTCTACCTGAGAACAGAAGTCATGACTTACTTAGTAATTTTTTCCCTACCCAATAGACAAATACACATTATGAAGTGCTCAATGAAAGCTCAATATGGGAATAAATATCAACACTTTAAAATCCAATGACGTTTTCCTAATAAGAAAAAAGTTGTAGTTTCATCGAATACAAAGAAAATAGAAATCAAAGTATTGCAAGTTATACAATACCCCTACCCAAATACCATCACTCTTAACTTCAAACATCACTGCAGACACACACAGCTATGTTTCTGTTTGTTTCACAAGGCAGAAGATCTGACTTCTAGCCCAGTGGCTCTGTTAAATTGCTGTTTCAAATGTTTCTCTCAGCCATACAATTCAGTGCCCCTATTAGTCCTCGTTGTCATCTGCTACAGCGTTAGCCGTTGTTTCGTGTCTCTGTCTTTCTAAAACATTCCCATCCCTCACTTGCTTTGCATCTTCCTTTCTTGGTTCCTTTCTGCACCTCCACTGCCTGCATCAGATTCCGTTTTCCCCATGAACACGACATTCACCCAAAGCCCTTCCTTCAGTCTCCCTCTTCGCATCTAAGACTTTAACCGTCATGTCCTGGCAGATGGCTGCCTCTCTCCAGCACAATTTCTTCTCCCAACCTCCAGCCCAAGATCACAGTTTTGCCTTCCTTGGTTGTAGTTACTCTCTGTGAATTGCAGTCCAAAAATATTAAATGAAAAAGTCTAAAAATAAACAATTCCATTCTGAGTAGCATGATGAAATCTCATGCCATCGTGCTCCATCTCACCTGGGACATCAAACATCCCTCTGTTTTCTGTATCCACACTGTATATGTTATACACCCATTAGTTATTAGTAGCCATCTCTGTTAGCAGATCAAGGGTCAGTATTGCAGTGCTTTTCAGAACACTTATGTAGGAACTATGTCATTCATGACACTTCACAATGGAGTTACTGCATTACAAAATAGAAAGCAATAAATGTCCCATAAGGAGGGAACAAGCTGGGTGTGGTGATGCACACCTATAATCCATCACTCTGGGAGAATAAGGCAAGATGTCAAAAGTTCAAGCCTAGCCTGGGCAATTTAGAGCCTTAGGGAGACCCTGCCTCAAAATAAAAATAAAAAAAAGGAGGCAGGGGCATAGTTTAGAGTAAAGGTCTTAAATTCAATCCCCATTACCTATCTCCCACCAGAAGAAAGAAGAAAAGGCCGCAATCCCTCCAGCCAGAAGGATCCAGGGGTAGCAGTTCCTTCCTTAAAGAGGAAACTAGAACTGAGCACACAGTGGTGGGCAGAGGAAGCAAATGGAACAGCAGGAAAATGGAAGGTGCAGGACAGGGGCTATGGCTGGAAAAATTTGGAGAAATTCAGCAACTCTCGTAAAAATCCCCCAGCAGCTTATTTAACGGTGGACTCAGGGACCATTCTCTCACTTCTGAGTCAATAGCAGGTGGAAGAATCTGTATTTTCTCCCACTAAGTGATCCTACAGCAGTCATTCTCCACTCCCACCCCACCACTGCCCCTCCTACTTTAAGAAACACAATAAAGATGAGTTAAAGGCATGCTGGGAACAGAATGTTATTATTTCTCATATAATCTCATTTACTTCACTACAGCACTGATCACTACTAGTAATACTATTTCTACATCCACATTTGTTTCCTCACTGTTGCTTTGGCCCATAGACTATAAAGACAGGTGGGGAGGGCTCTCAGCAGGGGCTGTGGGGCATAGATGAGGAGCCAGAGGAGGGGCTTGCAGGGAGAAGGAGAGAACAGAAAGAGCAGATGGGCCAGTGAGTTTCAAGAAGTGGAGTGGCGCTGGAGCTAAATGCGCTTGAGCAGGTAAAGAGGGAGGGCTAAGGGAAAGTCTGGAACTTTGTCTTCAGAAGAGGAATTGCAGGGAGGGCTGTCAGATCAGAGGGGGCTCTAGGCAAGGATGTGGACGCAGTGGCCAGGATTTGAACCACACCGTCTTTAGGCTATAAGCAAGGATCCTAAAGGCACCTGGGAGGCACCATTAACCCTGTCCCCAGAGCTGCAGTTCGTGGGCAGCTGGACCCAGGGCTGCGGCTCAGCTTGGGATGGCTCTGAGCTTCAGGCCTCCCAGGCCCACAGAGCTGGCAGAGAATGCTAAGTGGTAAGGGCTGGACATTTTTTAATGGTTCATAGAAAAATCAGATAAAAGTCATCATTTTCATGGGCCGGTGATAAAGCTGTTTGTCACTTTGGTCTCTTAGCTTTTGCAAAATAGCTTCTGTGGATTACAAAGTCTCATTTAACCACCTAAAAATAGATTTCATTTGCGGAAATGACTAAACTTGACAAAATCCATAACTGAAAGAGCGTTAATAAACAGAACCCATTCTGTGAAATCCTTGCTTTTATCTAGTGAAACAATCCTATTCTTCTGTGGAGAAATCAAATGCTCCAGGGCGAAAAGTCAACAAGCTGTACCACAGATCAAAATAGAAGATGCTGTGATTTGGTCACAGAAGGCTGTCTGAGGATGCAAGGGAGAGCTTTCAAATGTATTATAAGGTTTTCTCATTATAACAAGTTCCAAATTACTTCACAAATATATAACTAATTAACATTCATGTAGGCAGTAATTTCTGTCAGCTCTACTCTAAAAGCATATTCCTGATCCACGTACTTGTCACCACTGCCAGCCAGGACTACATGAAGCTCCCAAAGAAGCCATCTGAGCAAATTAGAAAAAAGTGCCCCTGCTGCAAGGAGGTGTAGCCCCATGTGAGGTGCACGGCTTGGCAAGCAGAACCTATGCTGGACTTGGGACCACTCCCCACCTCAGCCAGACCCCTGCAGCAGCACACTACCTGCAGCCACCCTTCTCTAGGGAAGGAAAGGCACCAAGCTGGAAACCAGGAGACCACACTTGAGCCACAGGCTTGTACTTCTGCAATCCTGGCACACCTCAAAGTCTCTTCACTTCTTTGTGCCGCGGTTCCCTCATCTGAAAAGTGAGATGATTGAACTAATACGGCTTCTCAAGGTTTGCCTCAGGTACTCGGCACTGTGCTTGTTCAAACTAGGGCTGTTAACCTTGACTCTCCAAGGAAGACACCCATGCAATGACGTTTGGCAGAGGTTCACAGATCATTCCAATTGAGGCAGGAGATTAGGGCATGGCCAACCAGCTGGGCAAGTGGGCATGACCTGTCAATCATGGAGACCCAGGACATATGCAGAAAAGCAGTTCCCAAGCACTGCATCTGGTACCAATCAGAAAGTTCTATCTTTAGTTCTTCTGGTGCATGACCAAGCAGGTTTTTGATAGGACAGCCTAATATCAGCCTCAAGAATAGGGGATACAAAAGACCTCTGCCAATGGCCGCCGTAGCCACTGTGATCTCTTTCTTGGTGGCCCAATCACTCTGCAAGTTGTACTTTTTTTTCTTACCTTTAATTCTCTTATATTCTGCAGAGCATATTTTCCTTACCTTTAATAAATGAAAACTTCACTATCTTTTTAACTTTTCCAGTTCTCTGTTCAAGACAGTAAGAACCTAGAAAAGGCCTCTAGAAGGAGCCCATAGTACCCTGGAACTGTGGTAACACAATGATCCCTGCCTGGATGGCCAGGTTCCTTTCTCTGATGGTCTATGGACTTTAAACTTCAAACACATACAAATGCTGAGAGAAGGAAAGAACTGTGGTATGACAGAATTTGTCTGATACTGTTCAAATTGTTGGGTTAACCAGACTCACAAATTAGTCATGAGGTTGCAGTCACTAAGGAACAATACATGCCCACAGCCATGACAATGATTAAGATTTCTGATTTTCAGCGCTGTGCAAAAGCTTGGGGAAATCTTAGTTTTAACTGCCTTAAACCTCTCTGAGTGAAATGTATTTTTAAAAACGGCAAATTACTGATGACTAATACCCTTCAATTTGGCCTCAAGCTGAGAAATTCTGTGCAGAAATAAATTGGTTTATAATCCCACAGGTCCTTTCTATTATAAACTGCAGGTGGCAAATCAAGTGGCTGTGAACTCTGCTGTGTGTGTGTGTGTGTGTGTGTGTGTGTGTGTGTGTGTGTGAAAAATCAATACTTAAGACAGGTATTTCTCCTACACCTGTAATGAGAGTTTTACAGCCCAGACAAAAGGCAGATGCTAGCTGTGAGGACTTGGAAATCTAGGTGATGCGTGACAGGATCCCAAGGCCAGGGTGGCTATCACCCCCTCAACTGCCCACCCACCAAGGCAGCTGTCTCTGCCCTCTGCAGAAAAGCAATCTAAAGCAAGCACAGAAGAAAGCTGCAAGGAAAATAACTGCAACTCACATTGATGACCTATTTTCTGAATCCGGCTTATGTGAGATTGGATTTTCACTCCTTAAAAAAAAAAAGCAGATCACTTCAGGCCCAGATAATGTTGACTTTGAGGAGTTCCTTGATCAGAATGTATGATGCATTGTCAGGAAAGGTCTTTCTTCCCACTCCGATTCCAAGTGGTGTTAACCTCAGGTGACCATTGTGGGAGGGGCTGACAAATCCACCCAGTCTTTGCAGCTTTGCTTTCCTATTAGCCAAGATTAATGTGATGCTAATTGGTAGTGAGTGAACCTGATCTATTTATTGTCTCCTACCAGCACTTGCGGCACTGTCAAGAACATTCCCACAGGTCCCAAGTGCAGGTCATTTAACATGCTCCCCAACTTGAGGTTGCAATGGCCTTGTACTCCAGATGCTTCTCACTCAAAACACATCATGTTTTTCCAACTTAAGGGTCGATAACACTGTACACTGCAGTTGGGCTCACTTTTCTGAGCTGCAAATGCACCAGGAGAAAATATGAGCTTCTGGCCTGTATTTCTTAGGAAAGTTGACTGTCTGGCAGGATTTTTAGGGTGCCTGGCTGTGCAAGGGAAGTCAGGAACAGGAAGCAGGGCCTGCTTGTCTTCAGGGAGCTTCACCATGGCCAGCAAATGCAATGCATAGGCCCATGAGGGGTAACCAAAAGGCAGCAGGCAACAAGCACCAAACAACATATCATCCACTGGGTCCATGAATCTGAGGAAGAGTCATTTCAGGCCAGGATCAAGACTTGAGCTGAAGAACTTCCAGCAGTGGGTAAAGCTAGATAGGGTTTTGAAGGAGGAAATGAAGATTAGAGTGGATGAGACAGGAGGGAAATCTAGAGGCAAGAAACAGCACCCAGGGGATGCAGAAAATAAGAATGTGGTTGAAACAGTGATCTTAACCTTTTGGGCACCAAGCACTCATTTCATGGAAGGCAATTTTTCCATGGATGGGGTTGGGCATGGTTTCAGGATGATTCGAGCCCTTTACATTTACCATGCACTTAGGCACAGACAGAAGTCATTAATAAAATAATGGGCAAGCTACGTGAGGACTAAAGTAAGTGTTAGATTCTGACTGAAAGCCTGCCACCAGATGCAGCTGATGAGTACAGCAACTCAGTTTTAAAAATTTTTTGTCTTTTTTTTAAAGAGAAAAAATTTTTAAAAATTTCAAAACAAGGTAATAGGAGGGTAACAATAGTTGATACATTGCCTATTATTATCTTTAAATTAGTTACTCAGTGTCTTCATTATGCTGAGACAAAATACTTGACACCCAAAATTAAGGAAGGAAAGGTTTATTTAGCTCACAGTTTGTGAAGGTTTCAGTCCGTACTTGGCTGGCTCCAAGGCAGAGTGGCTCATGGCAGAGGGCAACAGTTCACGGTGGCAGAAAACAGCAAAAGCAACAAAAGTAAAAAGGGAAGAGCAGAAAGAGCAAGGCTTTTTCCCTCCCTTATATTGTGTGCAGGCTGCCCACCCCTGGGCAGGTATAGCACTCACACCCATAATCCCAGCATTGAACCATGATCAATCACAAATTCTAGAACCCACCCCCATGACTGCATACCATTTGGGGGGATATCTAGACACAAACCATAACACTCAGAGAACAAGATATCAGCATTTAATTATCCAAACAATATTAGCACAAACCTTTCTTTTCAATGAACTAAGAGAAATTAGTAGTATAACTATCTTAATTATCTTTTATATATATTTTTTGCTGTTCCTTTCTTTCTTTTCTCCATTCCCCCATCCCAGTTTCTCCTTTCTTTTGAAGTTTCTTTCCATTTTACAATATCTATTATACATCTTGGATCTTATTTACTCTTTCAGCTTCTCATACTAGAAAGACATGATGTTTACACATGTGTATCTGGTTTACTTCATTTATAAATACTGTCGAGTTGCATCCATTTACCTATAAAAGTCTCCATTTTATCTTTCTTTATGGCTGAGTGGTTGTGTTGGTTTGGTGCTTATTTTGCAAGGGGAACAACATAATACAGGACACATATTTCATATGATTATTTATAAGTCACCCAAAGAACAGTATACAAAAGAGTGCAGGAAATCTGTCCACACACTAAGACCAAGGAATCCATCTGAGGGCCTGGATCCCACAACAATGTCCTACACAAGTTGAACTGAAT
>NW_004955449.1:4517064-4663104 GCF_000276665.1 Chinchilla lanigera
ATCTTTTTTATCCAATCCTCAATTAATGGGCATATGGGTTGCTTCCAAGATTTAGCTATTACAAATTGTGCTGCTCTAAACATGAGTGTGCATTTATTGCTGTGCTATGATGTTCTCCAGCAAACATACCCAGAAGGGGAATAGCTAGCTCAAATAGGACCTCCAATCCTAGTTGTTGTGGTGGTTTTTTTGTTTTGTTTTGTTTTGGTTTGGTTTTTGGTACCAGGAATCAAACTCAGGACCTCACACTTGCCAGCTAGGTGCCTTGTAGCTGAGCTGTGCTCTCAGCTCCAGCCCTAGTTTTTTGAGGACTTTCCACACTGATTTTCACAGTGGCTGCACCAGTCTACACTTCCACCAACAATGGAGATGGATTCCGTTTTCCCCACAGCCCCATCAGCATTTGTTATTGGTTCATTTCTTGATGATAGCGATTCTTTCTGAGGTGAGATGGGATCTCTGTGTTGTTTTAATTTGCATCTCTAGAATGACCACTGATGTTGAACAGTTTTTCATATATTTATTTGCTCTTTGTAACTCTTTATCTGAGAAGTGTGTGTTCATCTCAGATGCCCATTTTTGGATTGGGCCTTTACATTTGGGAGGTCTGATTTTTTTTTCTTTCAGTTCTTTATGTTCTTAATAGTAATTCTTTGTCTGAGGAACAGCTGGCAAACATTTTTGCCCACATTGTGGGTTGTGTCTCCACTCTGTTGTTGGTTTCTTTTGCTGTTCAAAAGCTTTTTAATAAGGTGAGACCACAGTTGTTGATTCTTTGTGATAGTTCCTGTGTGATAGGGGTTTTATTCATAAAGTCTTTGCCTACACCAATGTCTTCAAGAGTTTTACCTATTCTATCTTCCAGCAGATTTAATGTTTGTGTTTTAATATTTAAATCTTGGATCCATTTAAACTTTAGCTTCGTACATGGTGAAAGACATGGATCCAATTTTAATCTTCGGCATGTGCAGAACCAGTTTTTCCAGCACTATTTATTTAAGAGGCTCTTTCTTCCAGGGAATGTGTTTGGTACCTTTGTCAAAAATAAGGTGGATGAGTATGTCTGGAGTTGTTTCTGCATCTTCTAATCTGTTTCATTGATCTTTGGGCCTGTTTTTTCATTGCCAGTACCATGCTGTTTTTATCACGGTATCTTTATAGTATAATTTCAAGTCAGGGATTGTGCTGCTCCCTGCCATGTGTTTGTTGCCCAGAACTGCATTTGCTATTCAAGCTCTCTTCTGGTTCCAAATGAATTTTAGGCTTGTTTCCTCTAATTCTGTGAAATATGCTATTGGAATTTTGATCAGAATTGCATTAAATCTGTATAACACTTTTGGAAGTATGGCCATTTTCAGTATATTGGTTCTTCCTACTCAAGGGCAAGGGATGTCTTTCCATTTTCTGATGTCTACTTCAATCTCCTCTTTTGGATTACTGTACTTTTCAACATAGAAATCTCTTGCATCCTTTGTTAGATTGATTCCTAGGTATTTCATTTTTTTGGATGCTATTGTGAAAGATGTTGTTTCCCTAATTTCTCTCTCAGTTTGTTATTCATGTACAAGAAGGCTATTGATTTTTGGGTGTTGACTTTGTATCCAGCTACTCTACTGAATTTGCTTATAAAATCTAGCAGTTTTTTAATGGGGTTTTTGGGGTCTTCTATGTACAGTATCATGTCATCTGCAAATAATGATAATTTAATTTTGTCCTTTCCTGTCATTATTTCTTTTATTTCTTTCTCTTGGCCAATTTTTCTGGGCAAAGTTCCCAAGACTATGTTGAATAATAGTAGAGACAGTAGACATCCTTGTCTTGGTCTTGATTTTAGAGTGAAAGCTTTCAGTTTTTGTCCATTTAGTATAATGTTGGCTATTGGTTTGTCATAGATGGCTTTTATCAGAGTGCAATAAAGACCATCCATTCCAATTTTCTGTAGAGTTTTTATCATGAATGGGTGCTGGACTTTGTCAAAAGCTTCTTCTGCATCTATTGAGGTGATCATATGATTTTTGTCCTTAACTCTGTTAATATGGTGTCTTACATTTATTGATTTACTTATGTTGAACCATCCCTGCATCTCTGGGATGAATCACATTTGGACATGGTGTATAATCTTCTCAATGATTTGCTGCATTCTGTTTGCCAGTATCTCATTGACTATTTTTGCATCTATGTCCATTAGGAAGATTGGCCTGTAGTTCTCTTTCTTAGTTGGATCCTTCTCTGGTGTTGGTATCAGAGTAATGCTCACTTCCAGGAATAAATGTGGGAATATTGCTTCCCTTTCAATTTCATTAGTTTGAGAAGTAGTCATGTTAGATCTTCCCTAAATTTCTTATAGAATTCAGCAGTGAATCTGTCAGGGTCTGGGCTTTTCTTTGTTGGTAAGTTTTTAATTATATCTTTGATTTCATTGACTGATATTGTTTATAGGATTTTTATCTTATTGATTCAGATTTGATAATTCATATGTATTTAGGAATTTGTCCGTTTCTTCATCATTTTCCATCTTAGTAGAATACAAGTTTTCAAAGTAGGTGTAGATGATCTTTCGGATTTCTGCAAGGTCCATTGTGATTTCACCCTTTTCTTTCCTAATTGCATGGATTTGAGTCTTTTCTTTCCCTTTTTGATAAGGTTGGATACGGTTTGTTAATTTTATTTAACAAAGAGTCAGAGAACTGACTCTTGGATTCATTGAGTCTTTGTATTGTTGTTTTAGTCTTCACTGCATTAATTCCTGCTCTGATATTTATAATTTCCTCCCTTGTATGAGCTTTTGGCTTAGCTTGCTCTTCTTTTTCTAGAAGTTTGAGGTTCACCATTAAGTTGTTTATTTGCACTTACAGCAACTCACTTGCCACTGTAAGGTCTGCCACCAGGTGCAGCTTAGTTGTTACTTGCCAGTAACTGACAGGGTTTCGATATGAGTCTGTGAGCATTTTAATTATTATGGTCTCTGTGCAGTCAAACCTGTCTGCTAATGCTAATCTGTATTTGCAGCTGCTCCCTGGTGCTAGCATCACAACCTCAGTTTCATCTCAGATCATCAGGTATTAGATTCTTATGAGTGTGCACCCTAGATCCCACACATGTGCAGTTCACAGGAGGGTTCATGCTGCTATAAGAATCTAGCGCTTCAGCTATCTGACAGGAGGCAGCGCTCAGGTGAAGTGCAAGTGAAGGGGGGTGAGTACAAATACAGGGGTCTGGCAGGTAACTGTATGAGGCTGAAAGAAATAAACAACTAGATGAGTAAAAGACTGAATGAATGACTGAATGAATGAATATCATTTATTCACACAATACAGGTAATTAATGTATCTAAGAAATTTGTGCATAAGATTCATTTCTCCAAAGAGCTAGAAACAGGGGCTGAGGATGTGCCTCAGTGGTAGAGCTCTTGCCTCGCATGCACAAGACCCTAGGTTGATCCCCAGCACCAAAACAAACAAAAAAGAACAAACAAACAAAACAAATAAAAAACTCAAAGAGCTAAAAACAGGATTTCATCATCATAGTCATTCATAAGCATATTGTGTATGCTTTTAAAATTTTAAATTTTTAAATTATTACTACAAAATATTCAAAACTAGTAAAATGCTTCATCTCTTCATGGAGTACCAGCCATCAATAGCCAAATATTGTATAGGAAGGTAAAAAATAAAACAGCTAACTTTTGGGTTTCTTTTCTGGATAATTTTTCCTAAGAACATCCTATTACATTTTATTCTAAACAGATGCATTTTTGGCAGAACCAAATAATCCATTTTCTGCTCTATTTTAATCTCCACATTCTCATTTCATGGATTTTATCCCTCTATTCCAAATGACATTTTAAGTCAAATAAAAATTTACTCAAAGTCATCAACTGGTACTTTAAAAAAATCTTAATGGTAGAAAGAGGCCCTCTGGAGATTAGGCCTGCCCTGAGTAAGGTCACCATTGAAAAGCAGGGCAAGAAATGCATCCAGTATAAAATTTTTTAAATGTGCAAACTGGAGTTTGCTCATTTTATGATATACGCATGTACATGTGCATGGTACTAGGCACATACAGAGCTTACCTATGTTTGAAAGGACACAAAAAAAGAATGGCTGAAGGGTGAGAGATAGACTGAGGATTATAGTTTTGATGGGGGTCACATTCCTCCAGGGTTGTTCCCATACTTTATACTTCTATCTACATAAAAAAAAAAAATCACCCATCATTTTGAATACTATAAAACTACTATACTATTCCCAGATTACTTCCCTAATCATATTTTTGATAAGGTCATATTGAAATACTTTGCATCTAGTATTTTTAAATTAATGCTTCTAACATACTCCCTTATCAAAGTACAGAGTGATCCATTCTGTCAGCATTCAGCAGTGCCTCAGAGTGGTGATACAGAGCAGACTCTTTGTCCCCTGGGTATATAGCATGAGCACTGCAGAAGAAAAATACAACATGCTCTAGGAGCCCAAAACAACAGGCCCCTGAACTGTCAGCTTATTAAAACTCAAAGATGGTTTATCATTAAAAAGTAATAACACCCTGTGCAAGCATACTGTATCATTTTCTTGACACTCTTGCAAATGGCATCTCACCCAATTCTTACAGAAATCCTGGAAGGTAAGAAGAGTTGGCCCTCTTGCCTTCATCCCACTGACAAGGAAAGGGGATTAAGTGGCATGGGCAGGTCTAGAAACCAAGCATTCAGCCTCCAGGTCTGGTGATCTACCACAGCTTGTTGCTCTCCAGCTTTGAATATCACTGTGTGGAAAACGCCTGTCCTCTAGAAGTTGGTTGGGGAAAAGTAAAAGCAAGTAAGTTTTTCCCACAGATGGTGACACAGACACCTGCCCAGCATTTGTCCTCAAGTCACTAAGTATATTCGTCAGCTTTCCTGCTGCTGGGACACAATCCTGGACACACACAACTTAAAGCAAGAGAGGTTCCATTTAGCTCACAGTTTCAAGGGATTCGGTCCATGGTCAGCTGGCTCTGAGACAGAAACAACCTGGCAGAAGAGCATGGTGCAACAAAACTGCCAGGAAGCAGAACAAGGGAACAGAGCCAGAAAAGAAAGGGCCGGGGACTATACATATCCATGACCCACCCAGGCACACCCAGAAGTGTGCTCTACTAATCCCCTAGGCATTTCCAACTCCAGACATGTTAACATATTATGGTTAATGGCCACGCTGGCCTAGAAGGCTCTTGCTGTTTGTACAACTATTTGGGTCTCTAAAAATTCAGAGCAAAAATTGATTTGACATTTTAAAATTGACATTTTAAGTCAAATAAAAATTTACTCAAAGTCATCAACTGGTACTTTAAAAACAGCTAAGTGTTTGTCACGACATTCTGGATGACATTCTTAGGCAGTGACCCTGTGAGGGGCAGTAGTGTGTGACCTTGGTTTTATCTTAAACCAAAAGATTGGGCTTTTCTGAACTGAGCAGCCGAGAGACCAAATGACTATAATAAAAACTCGTTATTGTTTTGTTTTTCTGCCAAAATTAATATTCTTCAGAAAAAAGTAACTATTATTTTTTTCTAGGTTTTTTGTTTTTGGTTTTGATTTGTTTGTTTGCTTGCTTGCTTGTTTTTGCAACAGTGTCTTATAGTTTTTCCCAGTTTGGCCTTGAACTCCTGGGCTCAAGTGATCCTTCCACCTCAGCCTCTCAGGTAGCAGGGATTACAGACCTACTCCACTATGTCCTGATTTTTGCACTCTCTTAAATTCAAGAACACATTATTTCTTTTTCACTGATTATGAAATGGTACATATTTATAGGTGAGATGTTGAAAAATACAGAAAGCATAAAAGTTAAATAAATAAAATTATCTACAGTCCTGTCCCCAAGAAAAATCATTTAATATTTTAGTAGCCTTCCTTCAGATTTTTTTCTAAAATATATGTGGGTAAGTGTGGGGGTGTTATTGTATGTGTATGTCTTACCAACGTTGACTATATTTTTTAATATTATCTTTTAAAAACATTATATTGGTAGGTTTCTACATCAACGACAACAGTAGTACATAAAAGGAGCTATGCCTACTCTCAGAGTATCAGAATCAGTTAGGGAGTCATTTTTCAAATTACATTTTCCCTTCCACATTACATCTCTCTTCTACCACATCAAATTAAGATTTCTTGGGAGACTAGTGCTGTTCAGATGGGGAGAGCACCATGTGCCTCCCCAGTGAGAACCACCAGTCCACATGTGACTGCCACCAACCATTTCTCTTTGCACTACATGGGGACACCAAAATTTAGTTAAGCCACCCAAGATGAACTTTTTTTTGTTTCCAGTTTTTCTGGATTTACAAAATACCACAATCAACATCTTAGCCTTCATGTATGCATACCTAATGACTTAGGCTAAACTCTTGGGTGTTTAGCTACTGGACAAAAGAATTTGACATTTGTAAAGCTTATGAATAACAGCATGGACTAGATCAAATGATCAAGAAAATAAAAAACTTTAAATACATGAACATTTCCCACATTGAATAAGAGCTGTTTTCAACCCCTGGTTTTCTAGGTGAAGGACAATTGTGGCCTGTCTCTTGCTTTCTTAGGTGTCAGACCCTCCAGGTTCTGTGCACACACAGCTCCCAGAGATGCGGCCTTACCTAGTAGTCTATGGTGGTCGCAGAGATGCTGAGACTTTTTTGAGGAAGACTAACTAATTAGCCTTCCCCTTTCTCCTCATTACCTCTGGCACTCTGTAAATGCCCACTGGGTCTCTTCAAGGAGCAACTTTCAACTTCCAAGTCGGGATGGAAAGGCTAAACGCCAGGATACAAATGTGTCCACACCCAACTCACACCTGTTATTTTCAACCAGAAAGGTTTCCTTGGCAACCACCTCCATCACTGCCTCCATGCCTCCTGCTCACTGAACCCTCATATTAGCAAAGAGCAAGGCTTGTTTATCTGGATCTGCAGTATTCCTGTTCCCCCCAACACACACAAGAATATTTCTCCACGCAGAAAGGATGGTGTCTCTGCTTACCCTCCATGCTTGGTGTCCCAGTGCCTGGCAAGACTTCCCAACACATGTCTGCTACATGAATTAATGAGATTTAGCAGCCTCCAATTTTTAGGCAAGACTTAAGAAATTCATAAGCACTTTGAATATTTAAAAACAGACTTGACAAAATCAGTTTGCAAACAGCCATATGGCAGTTTCTTCACAAGAGTTGTTAAAATTGAAAATATTCTACTTTCTCCCATCCCATTAGAAGGATCAACAATGTGATCCTCTAAGAACTGAATACAGAGTAGCTGTGCTACTTCTCCAACCAGACTATAACCTGGGGACTGGGTTTCTCAGCAGAGTTGGAGAGGCTGCACTCTGCCCAAAGTCACTCACCCAAGGACACAAGCAGAAGCTAGAATCCAGCCCACACTCTGGTCACCAACATCTGCCCGGAGACAACGGTAATTTTTTTTTTTTTCTAATGATCACCAAAGCCAAGTTGTTCAGCAAGTGGTACGGCCTTTCATGGTTCACCCACAGGCACTAGGCGGGTCCTCCTCTTCCTCAGCCAAATGCACCAAACTCCTTAAATACACCTGCAGCCCAAGCAGCGCAGCGCACTACACCGAGGAGGTTGTAATTGATCGTTGTATTTAAGACTACTAGGAGGGTGAGAAACTCCCAGCAGAACTATGATTTATTCATCCGGGAACAAATAACATTTTAGCAATTGAAGAGACTTCAGATAACAAATGCTTCTCATTGAATAGGAAAAGAAAGGGCTCAGAGAGGTCATCTAAGTTACTGGACTCAGAATAGTACTCTTAGGCCAAGTCAGATATAAATTTAATTTTGCATTAACCCAGGCCTTACACAGCCCCTCACACATCCTGCAGGACCAGCTATTAGGTTCCCAGCTGAGCAAGTCTAGTGATAAATGAGCAGCTTTGCAATTTAATTGAGATTTTAAACTCCGACTGGGCCATTACATTGTACCAAATGATTTTCCATATCTCTTAACATCAAGATCCCCCCCAACTTTCAAAATTAACTCTAATAGAGAAGAAATAAATCAAACATTTATAAGATCTAGTAGATGTCACAGTGTTCTTTCTCTGGCAGCAGTTCTACCTCTTTTCTTGAAAAAAGATTAATCATCAGAGCAACTTAGTATAAGATTGAAATTCCTCATTTATATTATATTAAATTTATATTACTTGCCACTTCTATCAACTCTACAGGGGCAATTTTCTGTACTGAATTATTTATATTCTCTTGTAATGGGATATCCGATAAACTTTTAAACATTTATACACACATTTAATTCAAAGATGAGTAAACTAATACTGAAAATGAACATCTGAAGAGCATGGCCGAGTCTGCACATGTGTGTACCAGCTACTCGTGTACATCCCTCTCCTGATTATTGCTGCACGGTAGGCCCCTGGGCGGGAATGATGGATGAGTAAGTGCATTACAGTTTGGGAATTAAAATGGCAGGTCAGCTAGTGTTCATAGGAGCAGTGAAAGAAACAAATTATCGAATTATTTGGGTACTCCATGAATTTTAATGCAGCTGACCTTGCTCTTGCTGTTTCTATAGAAAAATCCTTGACGGTTCTGGACTTCAATATTAAGACTCTTTAATATGAGCATATTGTAATTTGGTGTTAACCGTAAAGATTTCCAATCAAACATACGCTTTTTAAAAAGAAGATGAAATATGCTTCTTTAAAGGACCAAAAAAAAGAAAAAGTTATGGACTGGTTAACTGTTAGCCCTTCGGTATGAGTTTTCTAATTGCTGCTGTAAATTAATACAAATTCATATGGCTCTGGAGGTCGGACCCCTGACACGGGTCTCGCTGGGCTACACTCCAGGCTTGGACAGGGCTGTGTTGTCCCTCCTGGGGGCGCTAGGGGAGAGTCTGGTTCCTTGTCTTCCCGCATCCCCACCTGTATTTCTTAGCTTAGATCCCTTCTCTCTCCATCTTCAAAGCCAGCAACATAGCATCTTCAGAGCCTCAGCTCCCTTACTCACTTCTGAGGACACTTGTGGTTACCCCAAGGCTACCCAGATAACCCAGGGGACTCTCCCCATGTGAAGATCCTCAACATAACTGCATCTGAGAAGTCTTTTTTGCCATGGAAGTTACATACCGAGTCCAGGGATTAGGACGTGGCCATCGTTTGGGGAGACCATTATTCTGTCCCTCTACCTCCTAAATCTGTGGTTGGCATTTAGGCTTGTGCCGCAGCGTCCTGGAGAGGCAGCACAGAAGTGCTGGGTACAACACATTTGGTGAGTGACAGAGACCAGGGTTGGAATCCTGGCTTGGGCCCCTCGCTAGCTGTGTAAACTTGGGCACAGTGAACCTTCTGAGCTTCAGCTCTGCAAACCTATAAAGTAGGGCTACAGCGTCCCCTTCACTGTGTGGCGGGCAGGACTGAAGGAAAGCACAAATAGAGCTCGTGGCTCCCCGTCTGCACGTTGACAGGGTGCCACAGCTTTCAAGCCAACTACATGCCAGTTTTTATGATAGTAACATGAGGCTGATTACTGGTAAATTCAGTGAAGAGAGGCTTCTCTGGCCCAGAGAGTGAAAGGTGAACAGTAGATTCATGGATCTTCTTTGTCAGCCAACACCTTGAAACACTAGTAGGGCTGCTTGCAAACCTGCTCTGCTCCGTAGCTTAAATGGCAACCTGATTTAAGGCAACGGAAAAGATTTCCCTTTATCTCTGATTTGCAGTTACCTCTCAGGTGACGTACTCATAGTCAGGAACTACCAGATCATGTTTAAAGACTGAAGAAAATGATACATAATGGCAGAATTCAGATAAAGGGCAATTGAACAATGCCAAGTTTCTATCTTTAAATAATTTTATGATTTTTTTAAAATGTAGAAGCTATAGATGCATAACAAATGGTGAATTGATAAGATTGAACAAAAAAAAGTTAATTATTCAAATGTAATAAATTAGGGCGTCCATGAATTATTCTGAGATTTGGTTTAGAAGATGGTGATATTAAGAGACTCATGCCTGAACCCTGCCTATACCACTTGCTTGCTGTGTGACTTCAGGCAGTTCACGTTACCTCTCTGGGCCTCATCTGTGAACTCACAGGATTACTAGAGGGATTAAACAAGTTTTTCTTTATGCATGCAACAAATATTGATCTTTCCTCTGTAGCAGATACTAAAACAAAAAGAAAATAAAAGCTGAGCAAGATTTGGTTGTCTCCTTTTAGCAATTCTCAAGCTAATGAGGAAAGTGAGAAAGACATGCTGTTTTTATAAAATTTCTCCCTTAATTTTGTAATTTGTGGTATAATTTGTTACTTGAAGTATAATTTACTTAAAGTGAGTTCACATCAGACAGGTAGCATTCAATCTAATTTTGTGCATTTTAAGAGAAAAAAATATTCCAACCAGCCCATTCTCAACCCCTCCCCTTTCAGAAGTAATCATGGATGACATTTCCATCCCCACAGGTTAATTTTGCCAGTTCCAGAATTTTGTGTGGACTCATCCGGGACGTACTTATTTTGTGCTAGGCTTCCTGTGTTAGGCATAGTCTCATATTGACCCGTGTTGTTGCATTTATTGTAATTATTGCTTGCTTAGCTGACTACTGTTTCTTTTATGAAGCAGTGCCAGCTTACCTGCCCCCCTGTTGATGGACATCTGAGTTCTTGCAACTTTGGGCCTGATGAAGGCAGCTGTTAGGAACAGTCTTTTACAGAGCTTTTTCGTGTGTGTAGAGATGCTTTTCTTTCTTGGACAAATACAGTGGTACCTCGGTTAACGAACTTACTTCTTTCCTGGATTCTGGTTGCAAACCGAATTGGACTAGAGCATAACCAGATTCAGTGGTTAGGTTCAGTGTTGACGTTATGGGGAAATTTGATTCAGTTCTCATCCAACCTGGTTTGTGGCCAGAATTCCAGAAAGGATTAAGTTTGTAAACTGAGGCACCACTGTACCTAGAAGTATAACTGATGGGTCAGTCTCCTCTTTTGAGAGTAAATTCTATTTGAGATGAAAATAACTCTAAGAACTGAACATTTCTAAAAAAAAGAAAAAAAAAAAAAACTATTGGAACTAAAATCCCCCTTCCAAAGATTATTTAAACGTATGTCCAATTTATTTCACTTTATCTGAATTCTGCCATTATGTATCATGGTGGCAGGGTTAGGAGGAAATGCATAAAACAAAGCCATTTGGGGGAACTCAATAGTATAGTACCAAGCTGTCTAGCTCCCTTTGGTCCTGTCATCAAGTGGCAATTACTCTCCAACTCTCAAGTCACGTTCTCCTTGCCCCGACTACAGGTAGGACCCAGGCGTCGCTGCCTAACTCTTTCTGGGTCACAACGTCCACCCCACGTCCGTGCCACCTGATTCTTGATGCTCTTCCAGGAGTGCAAGGAGCCCTGGGGGGCATCTGGGTGGGCTCTGCTGTGCCCCTCAAACTCCAAAGGCCTGCTCTGAACCCACCTCTCCCAGGACTGCCGAGGGTACACAGGGACACAGGGCCCGCTGTCGCAGGGTCTGTGCCCAGCCTGGCTCTCCCGTCTCCAGGTAAACACTCCTCAGCTGGAGTCCCCACAGACCATGATCTCTCCTACCTCACCCTCCTGTCCTAATAGAAACTGTACTTTTGTTATCAGTGTTACAAGCTACTGTGACTATAGTAACATTTTAAAATGACCTGTTTTGAAAGAATGGCTATCATCAAGAAATCAGTCATTAACAAATGCTGGTGAGGCTGTGGGGAAAAAGGAACCTTTCTCCACTGCTGGTGGGAGCATAAATTGATACAAGCACTGTAAATCAGTATGGAGATTTCTAAAAAGCTAAAACTAAAATATTTGACCCAGCTATTCCCCTTCTTGGTATCTCCCAAAAAGGTTAAAAGGATCACTCCACAGCAGTATATGCACACCCATGTTTATAGCAGCACAATTTGTAACAGCTAAGTCTTAGAAACAGCCCAGATCCCCATCAACAGATGAATGGATAAAGAAAATGTGATTTTTATATGCAATGGAGTACTACTCTGCCATAAAGAAGGACGAATGAGACATTTTTAGGTAAATGGATGCACCTTGAGACCATACTGTCAAGTGAAATAAATTGGACACACGTTTAAATATCACATTGTTATGTGAGAAACTGAAAGCATAAAAATGGAAGATAGATACTCAGAAGAAGGAAGAAAATGTTCGCATGGGAAGGGGAGCAAGGGCCCAGGGAAGAGGGAGGGGAGAGGGAAGGAAAGGAAAAAGAAAATAGAAGGAAAAATGAAAACAAAGGTTTTGTAAATAAGAAGAGGAAGAAGGGTTGAATGGAGGGGAGGGGAATGGGAAAAAAGAAGAATCAAGATATATTATGTGCAGGTTCAAATTCCCTGCAATGAATGTGATCATTATGTATATCAAAAGAGTACCAACAAAGTTAATTTAAAAAATAAATCAACCTGTTTTGTTCTTTACAGGCACTGGAGCAAGGACGGTGCCAGTTTGATTTCACTTACAACTCCTTCTGGAGGGATTCATGGGTCACGGTTCCTCTGTAACACTGCCATGGCCTTAGAGGAGACCCTCAGGTGGGAATGCAGAGGTAAAAGACAGGATCACTTTCCTCACCCCAAGGGAAAGACAGCGGGTGGACGCAAGCCAGAGCTCTCCACGAACTGGTCTGATCAGAGTTTCCTAGGAGTCACAGAGGTCCTGGGGAATCGGGGACAGAAAGGGAGGCCTGCGGATGCGGTTCAGAAGAGCAGGCGGGAGGCCCTGGGTTCAATCACCAGCACTGGGGATAAAGACAGACAGAAAGGAAGGGGAGGAAGTAGGGGAGAGGAGGGGAGGGAAAAGAGAAAAAAGAGGGGGTAAGGAGGAGAGAGAAAGAGGTCGGGGGGGGGAGGTAGAGAAGGAGAGAGGGAGAGAGGGCTTGAGGATGAGAATGAGCCCTGTAAATGAGGAGAGGGAGATCACAGTTGGCCAGGTCTGAGTCAGGACTTCCTGCTGGGAAACACGCCCGTTCAGCCCGGTGGAATGGGCTCCCATGGGAAATGGGATTGTTACCCCGGGTCAGAAAGAAAACGGGTTTTATCCAAGCAGGGTGTTAAGATTTGCAGCAAGTTTACGGGGACAGTAAAGCACTAAAGCAGTGTCCAGACTCGCAGAAACAGCTCCAAGGAGTCTGATTTCCATACGCAGATCCCAGCCCAAAAGCCCCATTGTCTCTGTCCTGGGCACACACCGAGGCTGGCACCAGGCACAGAGCAAAGTCGAAACAAGGGCGACTTCTAAACTGGTGTTAAAATTTTTTAAATATTTTACATGCAATGTGTTGTTCAGGAGAAATGAGGTGTGAAATAAAATGGGATTGGTTAGTGCATTCAGGTAAGAACGCACAGTCCAGATCTGGGAGAAACAAGAGGGTCTTTTCTTGGTGTTTTTTTCTTTCTTGCAGTGCAGGAAGGAGAGCAAGATCACAAGCATGGTGGACTAGCAGCAAGTGTTCACAAAAGCTGGACCTGACGGGAGAGCCCCCTGCTGCTGTGGTAGGAAGGTAGCGCTTATGGTGATAGTTCAGTGAGGAAAAAAAAATGACAATAAAGAAAACAATGTGTAGGGGTAGAGATGACCTTTGGCTATAAAATTAAATATGTTCTATAACTCTTTTAGAATGTCACATCTTTCCCTTACGACCTTATTGGTGTCCATAGCTCAAAACTATAAATTGTGCCCAGAGCTCCCTGGGGGAGTGGACAAGCCCACGGTTCTCACCCCTGCTGCACACACTGTACTCACCACCGGACCGTGACTGCACGAGACCCGGCTTCCCTCTCACAATCCTCCCTTAATTGGGCCACAGTGGCTCCGAGGCACCTTCCACATGGCTGTTATTATTGATAACAGCAATAGCATCTTGATTATACAGAAATGATTCTACACAAGTAGTTCATTAAGGATTGCAGCATGTTTACTATTATTTACTATGCAGTTAGCAGGCCAGATGCTTGGAGCCGGAAGCTATCGCTCTACATGAACAGATTAGAGGAAAGTGATCAGCACCACACGTTTTATGCCCAAGCATAACCTGAAAGAGAGCACGTAATGGATGCACGTTAAAAATCCATTAATGAAGACTGCTGCTGCCGTCTCAGATGCCAGGGAGGGGAATAAGGGCAGTGCCACACCAGTGTGACTGCCTTGTTTCTGGAAATGGCGGATGAGGGGCCAGAGGACCTTTTCCAAGTCAAATCAACATGGGACAGAAAGAGTGCTGCAGGCTGGAAGGCAGGAGACCAGGTTCTCTCCCTGACCACCTGCCAAATCATCCCAGCCACTTGAATTCAAAGTAGCTTCTAAGCCCCTTTAGGGAGAGGGACAATGACTGGCGTGATTTTTCTTCCATTAGACTGGTTTTGAAGGAAAAATAAGTAGCTCAAAATCTGTATGTGATCTGAAGAGCACAGCAGACGCTGGAAATTCTGGCTAGTAAGAGAAGGAAGCAACACACGGGTGGCATGTCTGGGAACAAGCATGTTAGGACAGCTGGTAGCAGAGGTGGAGGTGAGGACACAGGCAGACCTGCCTGTGCGGAAGCTAGCGTGAGGAGCGCAGTAAGACAGTTTTGTACAGGTGTATGAGTTAGAAAGGTCATCCTGACATCACTGGGAACAGGAAAGCTGTAGGTTGGAATGGTGGGAGAGGGGTGATCCTCACCTAGCTATAAGAGTCTACTTAGGGAAGCTACCGCGGTCCCTTCACTGACCTGAGGCTCAGTGTCCTCATCACAAAATAAGGAGTGCGTTAGAGATATGTAGCGGAAATATGTCTTAGATCCACTCTGCACTAAAAGGCGGTTTCTTGGCTCGCATTGCAGAATTGCCCAGGGATGGGTTAACCGCAGGCATCACTCACAGGATTCAGTCAGAGCCTTCCCTCACCGCCATGCCCTCCGTTTTTCTAACAAGATCTCTCCACACGAAAAATGAGATGGCCACCAGCAACCCAAGGCGTACGATCTGTAAAATTAGTTCCCTTGCCAAGTAAACGAACAACTGCAGAGGAAATCAGCCCAGGGATGACTCTGATTGGTCCAACTTGGGTCTTCTAGCCCTGAGCCAATCCCTATGAGTCAGGAAATGGATCATCGTACCAGAGCACTGGTCTGGTACAATGTACTTATTTGTAGCTGCTGCTTACTGCATGGGTTCCAGATGCAGTTCGTGGAGATGGTCTCAGTTCGCCCTGGTGACGGCCCTCTGAGAGCAGTATCGAAAACTGAGGCACAGAGCGGGTGCAATGACTTATTTGAGGCCACCTGTGGGTCAGCCATGGAGCCAGTTCCTGTGGCCAGCAGCGGGGCTCTGGGGTCTGCCCTGCCCACCACTGTGCTGCACCCTGCAAAGACCGGGGCAGAGCGTGCCTGGTGGACGCTGACCAGGGTGCTGAGGGCTGAGTCAGAGCCGTGGTAGAAGGAGAGGGACACTGAGGGATAATGAACACAATAATGACTTTTCCCTCCTGTTGATGAAATATCTACATGTATTTGTCACCAAGAATTAACTTCATTTTCCAAAGCTTTAACGAGCAAGGAAATTGTATGTGAATATAGATATTCTTTCACTCGGATTATGACAATGATGCAAATAAAAGCTAATGTATGCAAATCATTTAAACATTATAAGTCTTGTAAGACTTTCTGACCCCTTTTGATTGAATTCAACTGGCATAAAAACAAGTAATTGAAGTATTAAGAATCAATTAACAGTGAGCTGGCTGATTGTCATTACACCTTTAATTAGCAGTACTGGTTTCAGTATCACAGTGCAATGCTTTGCAGCTATAAATGAGTGGATTGCCCAGCCACCAGCTGACATTTCAAGAACCTTGATACATCATCACTTTTTCCTGCTACTAATTAAGATTTATATCTCCCACTGTATTAATATTGCAGAGGCCTTTGTGATGGAGGCAGAATTTTTCCACTGCTTTTGTTTCGGTGGGGCTTATTGATTACAGCACATGCTGTCTAGGATCACAGGGTTATAAACTCCATGCTGAGGACTCACTCTGAAGAGTGCTTGCTGAAAAGTCACTCAACAAACATGTGTTAAAGGACTGCTGTGCACAAATCACCATGCTAAATGCTAGGACAAGGAAGAAGGAGGGGATGGAAGAGGAGATGGAGGAATAGCATGATGAATAAGGCACTCACCCCAAATTTAAGAAGCTCATTGTTTCCTAGGGAGACACACATGGTTCCAGACGTTGGACACGTGTAACAGAAATCCATTCAGTTCTTTAGAAGGTAGCTTTGATTGTCATCTCTTTTTATTGATTAGGAAACTGAGTCACAAAGAAATGACATAAGTTGCACTCTGACCTTGAGCTCAGGCTTTGAACTCAGACTGCCTAAGTTAGTGCTCACCATAATCACTACCCCATAGGTCAAGTGGGATCTGAACCCAGGTCCGCCGGTGCCCAGATGAAGCACCCTCCACCATACCACACTGCATCCAAGGCTGTGCACCTCAAGGAGGAAGCTTGGCAGGTCTGCCAGCCACCCAGGTCAGGGATCTTTCTCCCCCGGAAGAGGCTCGCTTCAGAGACTGTGCCTTTGCTTAGAGCCCTTGAGAGCAGAGCAGCTCGACTTCAGAACTGCAGTTAAGCTTGGCTTGAACTGACACAGTCTTGGAGCCATTACACTGAGAGTCTACAGGCAATTCCAGTGGATCCCAGGAAAGAAAGATACCATAGATACCGGAAGCTGAATGGGCGCTAACGATCAGAAACTTTAACATTATACTCTCAATTTTGTCTCATTGTTGAACTGTTTTCTGCTTGAGCTGACTTAGAGACCAAATTGCATGGAAGAGTTTGGGGAAACACAAGTTCCAGATCATTATGAAGAAGGCGTGGGAAGTCTGGCTGACAGAAATTAAGCTCAAAAGCAGAAGGACCTGACCACAGAGTCAAGCGCTCCATCTGCATGAGAGAAGAACCTTCATGAGACACTTCTCTTTACGACTCTGCTGTTTCAAATCTCTGGGAGGCTATAATATTAATTAAGCAAGTTTTTTTTAAACTTTTGAGTTTCTTAATTTAAAAAAAAATTCTCCCTACTCTCTCCAGTGAGCCCTTCCTTGCCGCTTTGCTGCTGGTGCTGATAGCTAAAGGTTCTCTTCCCGCTGGTTCTGCAGCTCTGACTCAACTGCCAACCTCCTGACTTTCAGAAATCTCATTTCCAGGCCCCTGCTGTTTTCCCGTGTGATGCTGATTGCGGGCTCTGGTTTCCAGGCGGCGCACAAGCTCAGAGTATCTGCCGGCTTCCTGCCGCACAGTCTTGTTATCAGAAGCTCTATGCTTGTTCAGCAGACTGCTGCTCTACCAGCGCGATGTTCTTCTCACACCATGTGGTCAGGGTGGACAAACATTGCGCAGTCCCAGTGTCGGGGCCATGTGACAAAAGAACCAGAGCTCACCTTTGCTGTGCTTGTCCTTTTGTCAGCTGCTGGTCTCTAGACCAGCAGGAATTGTAAGCACAGTTTGGGAAACGGTATTGCCTGGGATTCTGTGGCTGGAAGGTGCTCCGACAAGGAAAGCAGCCATTGAGTGCAGAGTATCCTGGAACACAAGCAGTCCTCATAGGTGTCATTTGTCAAAGTATTTTCTTCTCTTTGTAGCTTGCTGTTGAGTTTTTATCATGAGTGTAGTGATTTTTCAAGGGCTTCTTCTGCATCAACTGGTGTCATCAGGTGCTTTTCTCTAGATTGACAACAGGGTAGAAAATACTGATTTCCACACTGACCAGTCTTGGATTCCCAGGTCAGTCTCACTTGGTTGTAGTACAGATTCTATTTGTCTTCCTTATTGCTAGATTGTACCTGCTGGATATTTTGGTGAGGACTTTTGTGTCTATGTACATGAGAATACTGGTCTGTATTTTCTTTTCTTATACTGTCTTTATCTAGCTTGTTTTCAGGGTAACACTGGCTTTATACAGTGAGTTCAAAGTATTTCTTCCTTATATATTTATTTGTTTGTTTGTTCATTTTGTTTGCAATACTGGGGATCAAAACCAAGTCCTCATGCATGATAAGCAAGTGCTCTACCACTGAGCTACACCCCTAGCTCATTTATTTGTTTGTTTTTTACTTTGATACCTGGTCTCCCTAAATAGCTCAGGCTTGTCTCGAACTTACGATCCTCCTGTCTCAGGCTTATTTCCTGAAAGAAATTGTATAGGATTGATTTCTTCTTTAAGTATTTAATGGATTTAGCCAGTGAAACTTTCTGGCTTAAGTTTTGTTGTTGTTGTTTTGTTTTGTTTTCCCTTATGGATTCAGTCACTTTTACTAGTTGAAAGATTACTCAAATTCTCTATTTCATCTTGAGTTAGTTTCAGTAGTTTCTGGTTTTCTGAAGAACTGTGTCATTTCTCTAAGTTATGCTTTAAAAACCAACAGCAACAGAGAAATTATTTCTCCCAACAACCTGAAGGAGCCTGGAATCAGACTTTTCTCTTGCTGAGCTTTTCATGAAGCCACTTCCCCAGACTGCAACCTAGTGCAACCCAAAACCAGGCCAGATTTCTGACCTACAAAATCTCTGACATAATAAATGTTTTAAGCCACTGTTTCTAGTAACCTCTATAGTATAGAAAGGCAATAATTTTTTCCCATCCTCTACCTATATGACTATATTTGAAGTTTCTTATGGACAGCAAACCTTAGGCAATTTACAATTAATATAACTATTGATAAGCTAGATTTAGGTTTACTTACCATTTTATAATTTGTTTTTTGTTTTTCTATATTTTATTTCTCTGTCAGGTCTCTACCCCCTCATATCTTTTTTTAATTAGTATTACCTGGAGTTAGTTTTCTCTTCTATACCTTCTTTGGGGTTATCCAAACTTCTTTTAGTACTCCATTTAAATTTTTTATTTAACAATTTTTACCATATCTATTTGTATAGCTTTTTTTTTTAAATGGCTGCTGTGGTGACTATAATTTAATCAATATTCCACTGTTATAGTCAGGGTTTGCAAGGGAAACAATACAGGACACATAATTTATAGGATTATTTATAGGACTCACCCAAAGAGTCAAGTTCAAAAGAGTGCAGGCAATCTGTCCACACTCTAAAGACCCAAAGAATCCAGCTGAGGACCTGGATCCCATGGCAATGTCCTGCATGAATCCAGCTAAAGACCTAGAGCCCATGACAGTGTCCCCTATGAGTCCAACTGGAGGCCAAGAGCCCAAAACAATGTCTCATGCAAGTCCGTATCACAGATCTGTGCTGGGAAGGCCCAGAGGTCAGTGGTGAAAGCTAGAAAGTCTGCGCCAGTGGGATGAGGATCTGTGCCAGAAGGAGTCTGCACCGGAGCCAGGAAGCGACACTCAGGGCAAGGACCAGAGCTCCCCCAGAAGATACCACAGCCATCCTGAGCAACAGTGAGGTCCCAGGCTCCTCTGATGATGAGAACAGCTGAGATCATATCAGGAAAGCCAGCATGACAAGCTCCCTCAGGAGAATCAACAGCCCCCTAACAGCTCCTCTTCTCCTTCAGTTCTCCTTTTCATTTCATTGGCAATGATCCTCAGGCGGGCCTTCCACACCCAGCACCACACTGATTCAGTTCAGCGGGGTGCTACAAGGGGCCCACCAGTTGTCAACCCACCACACACTGGAAATGGAGAAACTCAAGCAGACTGTGAAGCACATGAATTAATATTATGAAAGGAAAATGGATATAGTGGGAAGGGGTAGGAAGACCTGAATGGAATAAAAAGGAGCCTGTGGCCCATTGTTCCACCTCAGCCCAGAATGCCATAGTGCCAGCTGCTCTCTTATATGGCCAGACTGACAAATACTGAATCTTTCTTGAGAGACTATTTCTCTCATGGAAGTAGGCGGGGGTTTTTTATTATTCTGGCCAGAGCTGTTGTAATCCAGAAAGCACTTTATAAACAATATTTATTTTCCCTACCTCTCTGGTCTCCCACACCTGCTTAGAGGTGGGGTTTAATGTGCTCTTTTAGAAGATGACCCCCATTTCCCGCTGGGAACCCAATCAAGGCATCCTTCATCACTGGGCTGACCACACACACTCACCAAAGGAAGTCACCCCAAGAGGAAGGGTCAGGTGAAAATGGCAGTTCAGAGCCTAGTCAGGTGAGCACACGAGGACAGGCTGAATTAGTCCTGCAGGGCCCCAGTGCAGATGCCAGCAATTTTCCATCATTCTGAGTCCCCCGCAGACCCCTCTATCTGCCGCTCCTTCACTCCTGAGTGAGGTAAGGCAGCAGCCATGATTTCAGCCTCTTCTCTGCCCCCTACAGTAATTCTGTTCTGTCCTGTGCTCAGAACCTGTGCTCATCACCGGGCCCTAACACTCTCCTCACCGGTACAGATACCAAATTTCTTGAGATTCCAACATGGAACAGCGAGCTCCACATAGTCCCTGAGACAGGAGAGGGTGCAAGAGGTAACTAAGCAGAGAAGAGCCATACATGCAGCCAGAGAGTAGCTGTTCGGAGGCCTCCTCCTCAGCCAGACACGGGCAGCACCTGAAGAGCACCATGTGGAATATTTCAAAGTCTTGTGACAGAGGTGACCTTAATCAAATCTACTTAGACATGCTTTAAAGGCAGATGGGGAGGCTCCGGCATACTTCCTCACTACCCTGAGAGGTGATTCTGATGACTCTGACCCTAAATGTTCAGGGAGGGTGTGTTCCACGCTCTTATATTGTTGATCCTTCCCATCAGCTTACACTTGGGGACAAGATGAATGAGTTAATTACTGAAGTAAAATGAGTAATGTTTAATTCTCTTCCCTCTATGAAAGTCAAAAGGGACATGTTTAGCATACTTTGCACAGAGAACACACATAATTACTTAGTACTAAAAAGATTAAGCCCCCAAGATTTAGTTATGACAAACTGTGCTGCTATAAACATGGGTTCACATACATCGCTCTGGTATGATGTTTTTAATTCTTCTGAGAAAATACCCAGAAGGGCAGTAGCTGGGTCAAGTGGGACTTCTAATACTAGTTTTGTGAAGAATCTCCAGGCTGATTTCCACAGTGGTTTCACCAATCCGCACTCCCACCAGCAGAGGAGAAGGGTTCCTTTTTCCCCAAAGCCTCTCCAGCATTTGTCATTGGTTGATTTCTTAATGATAGCCATTCTTTCTGGGGTGGGATGGAATCTCAGTGTTGTTTTAATTTGCATTTCTTGAATGGCTAATGATGTTGAACATTTTTTCATATGTTTATTTGCCATGTATGTTCATCTCAGATGCCCATTTTTGGATTGGGTCTTTGAATTTTGGGGGCCAATTTTTTAAAAATGCTTTATATGTTCTAGATATGAGTCCTTTGTCTGAGGGGCTGTTGGCTAAAATTTTTTCCCAATTCATGGGTTTTCTTTATACTCTGTTGGTGACTCCTTTTGATGTGCAAAAACTAAAAATTAAAAAAAAAAAAAAGAATAAAACCCAACAGGGCAAACACTAAAAAAAAAAAAAAGAAAGAAAGAAAGAACGATTAAGCCCCTAATGACAAGATGGGGTAGCCTGATCTTCTCCCATGGCCCTGTCTGTCTGTGAATGGGCAGCTCACACGTGGGAACTGAAGTCCCTGTTTCCCTTCTTCCCTTCACAAATATCTACCAGTCCACTCCACAGCAGGCTTCTTGTCATGTGTGCGGATATTTGTGGTCTGAGAAGACTCTGTAAGAGTTAGAGAGCACTAACCAGTTGTCCATCCAAAGCCATCCTTCCTTTGCCAGGTAGTAGTTACAGCTGGGTAGGAGCTTACACTGATTTCCCAGCCTCTACTGCAGTAATGTGTGGCCATGTGTCCGTGTTTTGCCTCCTGGAAAGTGAGAAGCGATGTGTGCTGCTCAAAGCAAAAGCTCTCAAGAGTAGACATGCTGCACCCACGCTCTCTGTCCTCTGCTCTCCACCATTACATGCAAAACTGGAGGGATGGCAGGGCCCCAAGAGGGGAAGGAAGTAGAGGAGAGCCGTTCACTGGCCAGGAATACCTGCCTGCACTGTTACAAACATACAGGTCTATTATGCTCAAGCCATGACACATCCCAGGGTCCTTTTTAGCAGTCAAGCTACCTTAACTGGCACAGAAATTAATATCTTGACATGGAGAAGTGGCCATCACTCTATCTGACCCACTCTGTTTGGAATTTGTTTAGCAGTTTAGCTTATCTTACTGATGGCAAACATGGCCCCAGACCCTCACCCTCCCCAGCTCTCTCTTCTGTGGCCCCTTAATATGCATTCCTGTTAGAGGTGAGCCTCTCTGTCCCAACCTTGGGTTCTGGGTTCAACCACATAACTTGCTGCCGTTAGCAGCAAATGCAGCACAAGTGCAGGAAAAGCACATGCATGTGTTTGCCTTCCCTCTTGATCCTCTGACTTTGCCACAGGAACAAACCCAGACCTGCATGCTGGAGGATGAGACACAAAGGACAGAGCCGAGCTGCCACAGCTGTCCTGGCCAAGCCCCCAGACCTGTAAAGGAGACAGCCATCCAACCTATAAAGTCAGAAGCAAAACTCAGTATTTTTTGCTATAAGCCACTGAGGTCTTGTGGTTATTTGTTATAGAAAACATCATTGTGAGTGTAATTAATGGCGCATTTACTAATGCATATACACCCGTGTTCTCATGCTTTATAAAGCTGAGGTCCTTATCTTGTGTCAAACCATTCCAAAATCCCTGAAGGCAATTTTCCCATTTCCATTTTATATAGTAGGGCCGGGGATATAGCTCAGAGGCACAAGCACTTGTCTAGCAAGCACAAGGTCCTGCGCTTGATTCCCGGTACAAAAAAAAAAAAAAACAACCAATTTCCATTCTATGTATGTGTAAAAGGGTTCAAAAAATATCTAATCCAAGTTGCCCCAGCTGAAAAGTGTCGGAATTGAGGTTTTAGCTCTGATCTTTGAACACTGTGTTTCAGCTACAAAATGTTTAAAGCTTGTTTAAAATCTTACTCAAGTGTTATGAACACAAACATAGGCAGGAGCCAGCAGGAGAGACCACTCCGTGTCCGAGAGTTGTCAGGAAGGGTACAGATCGGGGTCCTGCCCGGCTATGCCCCATCACACGGGTTGCTGCAGTTCAACATGGCCCAGGGGCTGCCATGCAGGAATGGAACCAGGGTGCCATACTGCTTGATTTTTTCAAGAGAAGTCGGAAATCTAAGATTATATGTAAATTGCTCTCTCTTTAAATGTTAGCTCTATTTTTAAAAATACAGGGCAGGCTTAATAAAATACATGTGCAGTATTTGGCCCACAAGCTGCTAGCGTGGAGCCTCTGCCTACTACCTGCACAGCACATTACAGTTTAGCAAGCAGTTCGACACCCATTACGGCATTTCTGTCTTACAAAAGTCCTATGAATACAGGCAAAATAGATATTATTAAAATATCTATGAATGTGGAAACTGAGAAATCATTTGCCAAAGTTCAAATAACCAATTAGTAAGGGTCACAACTAGCATCTGCAGGTCTGCAAGTCTCTAACCTACTTTATTCCTTGTTCTATCGTTGGCTGAGATTCCCTAGTTTGAGGCAAGAGGATAGAAGAGAAGGCGCCATTATTTCGGGCGGTGATTGTCTAGTCTAGTGGCCCAAGCTCGGCATTCTGTGCAGATCTTTGTTTAAATTATGGAACTGATTACAGTCATTCTCCCAAACAGTTTACTTTCCCTGCTTATTTCTTTTTCTAAGTGAACCATATCTGCTGACTTAATTTATAAAAGTCCGTCTGCCCATCAAATAGCCTTAGGGTACAAAAGCAAAGAAAATTCATAATTAAAGTATGAATAGAGTTTTAAAAGCTAACAGAAATAATGATTTAAAAAGTGCAGAGGCATCAGATCTATAAATTAAGCATAAAATTACACTGTAAAATAATTTCCTCCTTGTATCCAATCAAGGTGGCTCAGCAGACTGCAAAGACAATATCCTATGCAGCAGACCATCTAATAAATAAATAGTCCTCATCAAGACAGGCGTGTAATTTCTGCATAGGAAAGCAGTACAGTCTTTACTTAGTTACTCCTCCGCCACTTCAGCAAATTTATATTTGAATGAGGAGAAATAGACAGAGTGTGTGGGAAGCAGAGAAGCTGAGTAGGTGTCTCCCACAGTTTGCAGCTGACCTGGAGTGGCCACAAAGCTTCCAAAGGTCAGCAGCACGTTCCTGGAGTCATCACTGTTTTGAGGGCTCTAGTTTTTCAGATGCACCTAAGAGGCTGAGGTGAAGAATACTGTATGCCACACGGGAGGTGGCGGGGACACACAGGCTGACCCGTTCATACCAGCCAGGTAATCAGGTCTGCGAGAAAAGCCATCACAAACAGCGGCATTTCCATGAATGCTAATGGGATCTTAGACATAGCAGTTTATAGATGCAGAGGAGCCCACAAATTGCCCAAAGTTGATGCTAAGCATAAAATGTCCTCGAGAAATTATCTTGGTGAAATTTCAGTCTTTTTTCAAGTCATTTTGATGTCAAAAAATATTTTTAGAAGATCTCTAAACAAAAAAAAACAAGGTCTTTTCATAGGGCCAAAGTGACTATTTTCATCCTGCCAAGACAAATGACTACTCAATAAGCAGAATTTGCACCTCACACTTTAAAGAATCATCACCAAACTCTGTTGGATATTAGTGATGTTCTCTCCCTCCTCCCCCTCCTCCTCCTTCATCTTCTGAAACTCAGGAGAAGATATTCTACAACATCTCAGTGATATAAAAGAGTCCAGAGAAGACCTAAGAGCTTATATAAGTGATTTGTAGGAAAAAAAATATGGCTGTGGATTCTCCACCATTAACGTCCCAGAGTGCTCAGCTTTGGAGATGGACTTTCTTTGGAGAAAGATTAAAAGTAACAGCTGGGATGAATCTTCTTGTGTGAAGCAGCTTAACATTTTACCGTCTCGCTAAACTTCCATCATCCTCAGACCAGATACCTTGGGCAGTTGCTTCCAGGAGGCTGGAAGCTGCCTGCATTGCGCGCTGCTGAGCCAGCCAGTGTCTGTGCCGGCTGGCTGAACACACATATTATGTGGAATGGGGAGAGTGGAAGGTCAGGCTCCCCCCTCCCCAGGCAGCCTTGGCACCAGAGAAATCCATCAGTGTTTCTCCTTGAAAGAAACAGGCTGGTCACTCACAAAGTCTGGCGTGCCCCGCACATCCCACAACTGCCGTGACAGACGTTACACAAGCAGAATTTGGGATTCCCGCAGAAGATTCTCTTGCTTATGAAATATTGTCATATTTGATTTTCCTCGAGATAACCACCTCTGAAACTCTGTCTGTATCAGTTTCTCTAATAAGAGATCACCAGAATTTAATGAGAGTTTTGTTAAGTTCCACTTAAATTATATCCAATTTGAGCCTTTTAGCTCCAACCCACAGTCCTTTTCACAGTCCTTTTCAAGTACACTGAATCTCTGACAGCAACGTTTGAAAACCAGCTGTCTCCTCTGAAACTGTCCTTTTTGTACCATGGAACCTTCTCTTATTATTCATTCCATGAGCACCCACCAAAGCCAGCCCTGTGTACCCAGACCCCATTCCCTAGGCCTGGGGAGACACAGTAAGCAGGGCACCATCTCCTCCCACCCCCCAGGACATTAGGCAAGAGACAGACTCTTGTGCAAATGGCTCTTCACACCCCTGTCCTACCTTCAGCTCCCGTAGAACAACACATTTGTGTCCTAGTCTTAGTTTTATCTAAAATCTCTGAATATGAAAGATATATTTATATTTACCGACTGAAAAAGTTGAAAGATACTGACATACATGAAGGCGACAAGCAAAGTCATGCATAATCCCCTCAGTCAAACACAGTGGCTGTTAAAACACAAGACGGGGCAGGGAGAAAAGAAGACACAATCTTTCCAGGACTTTCCAATGAATGTGTGGACACAATTACACATCCTATTTTGTACAGTGCGTGGATGGAGAGAGAAGGTCCAAGAGCAAAGAAGAGAAGGAGAGAAACAAAAAGAAACGGCGACTGAAGCAAAAAGACAGTGGTGGAAAGGGACAGAGACAGAGGCATGACAAGCAGATGAGTGTCCTTAAATCATTCAGGGTCTCCTTCACTGGATTACCAGCCAGACTCAGGGTACAGGCTGGCTGTCTTTCTTTCTTTCTGTCTTTCTTTCTTCCTTCCTTTCTCTTTCTTTCTTTTGATTTTTTCTGAGACAGGGTCTCACTATGTAGTTCAGGCTGGCTGTGAAGTCACTATGTACTTACTTTAGGTGGTGTCGAACTCACAGCCATATTCCTGCCTCAGCCTCCCAAGTGTTGGGGTTATAGGAGTACGCCACAACCTGCTCTTTGTTAATTCTTTTTTTCTTTTTTTATTTTAAAGAGTAAAAGAAAGATAACATAGTAATAGGGATGCTTACCGAATTACAAAGTGGTAGGAAATTATCAATGGTTGTTGTTTTATGTATTGTTATATACAAAACAGTACATAACAAAAAAACAAATAGACAAATAATAGCGAGCTACAGACAAAAGCAGTAAGTTATTATCAATGGTTGTTGTACTATCCTTTGATATCTTCAAAGTTGTTTCTAAAGAAAATAAATAGAGCTATACATGAGTGACCAATTGAATAATCATTAAGTATTCTCAATGGTTGTTGTAGGAAACATATTATAATTAACATGCATTCATTTATGAAATAGCATAGGAACAATACAAACATTACAGAGTTATGGACAGATTAGTAGGAAAATATCAATGGCTGCTGTAATACATGGTGTGTTAATTCTTAAAAAGTTATGAATTTAGCAGCCTTTAGAGAATTGAGAAAATATGAATAACTTCTACTATGATTTTATGTTTCTGTACTGAAGGTTGATCCCCAATCACTCTATCTACCACTGAGCTACATCCTCAGGACCCAGTAGGGAATTTTAACATTATATTTTAAATTTTATTTATCTTTTCTTTATGCTTATACCTTCCTATCTGGTGAACTTGTCACATCTTCTCCTGTTTTGACACTAAACAGGCATATTTGGCAAACAGGCAAAGAAAATCTGTTTACAGTCTGGCATAAGGTTCTGGCTGAGCTCCGGGTCAGGGCTGGAGAAAGCAGACTAAGGGCACTGGAGTGTGTGAGAGTTTCTTTTTTGATTAAAAATACAACCAAGGTGTGTGTCAGAGCCAGGAGAGCCACACTGCCAAATAACTGAATTCTTGATGTAGGAGTTTTGACCTTTAAGTGGGCAAAAGCTGTTTTCACTCTGGATAGAAAAGGTTTGCAAAGTCTTTGACCCGCTCCATCAAGGGGCTCTCACTGCACGGATATGCACCCCAGAAAGGTTCTTCATGTTTTCGGCTGAGCTTAAGGAATTACTCCCAAAACAGACAGTGACTGCCCTGAGCAGCCAGGTGACTCACAGGATCTGGGGTAGTGGGACCAGGACCACAAAACCGTAATCCCTCTCCCTGGGCCATGGCATCTGTCTGACAAAGCCACCGCTGGCAGAGAGCGGAGATGTTTCCAAGTGACACCCAGCCGCACTCGCAGCCAGCACCATCCCGCCCCGCATAAGGCCCTTGCCTCTGGGGAAAGTGGGCGCCTCTCTGCCCCCTTGCGAGGAGGGCAGGCCAGTCCAACAGCCAGCTCCCTGCCAAGCCGTAGGGAAGGAGAACACGCGGAGCTCCCAATGCACCTGTGACGATACGCATCGGTGACTATATGCAGTGATTCTGTGGTCATTTAAAAATCATAATATGCAGCCTAGTGGCAACACATGTGATCCCAGGTATCCAGGAGGTTGAGGCAGGAAGATTACAAGTTCGAGCTCAGCCTGGGGAATTTAGCAAGACCTGTCTCAAAATAAAAGGAGCGGAGGATGTAGCTCAGTGGTACAGTGCTTGCCTAGTATTCTGAGTCCCCAGCAACACACACGTGCACACACACACACACACACACACACACACACACACTAATCATAATACAGCTCACAGAAAAGGTCAACGTATCTGTCAGTGGGCCGGGTAAGCCCTAACCCATTGCACTGGGAGGGTCAGGTATTTCTTTATTGCTTCCTGATCACACATTCTCCATATCTCCCTCCCTTCCTCTTGTGTGAAGACAGCCAGCAAAGGCACCCAGCTGGCTTTGCTGCCAGCACACTGGCATAAATCACCTTTAGAGCAGTGACAACACAGAGGGTAAGGAGAGCAGTGTGCCTCTCTGTTCTCCCTCTGCCCTCCTAACCTTGCTCGCTCAGGCTCGTCCTTTGATAGCACCGATGTGGCTCCCATCAGATGTCCCAAGCCACGGCAGATAGAAGATGAGAAGAAGGGGGCAGTGCTCAGCCTCACCCTGGGCAGAAAAGGGACTGAGACCTTCCCCTTTTACCACCTACCCATCGCTCGGAATATGCCACAGGGCCAGCTAGTCCTAGCAAAGTCCAGCTGCCAAAGTCCTAGCACACAGAGGGGCCTGCTTGCTCCACCCGCATGGTGGCTCGCTCTCGGACTGGGCTGCTCCGGGCCACTCACAGACAGCAAGGTCACATACAGCCATGGGGAAGGAACTGCCCAGCTGCAGGCGCCCCCGCAGGGACAGCGGTCAGGGCAAACCCTGTTTCCGCAACAGACCCGGGCAGGAGACAAAACTCGGTGTTTGCACTAAAATTCACAGCTGTTGCTTAACATTTGTTTTTTGACACGAATACATTAAACAAAACCTGGGGAGGTGCACGGCAAATAATTCCCAAGAGTATTTTAAGTCAAACGTATTGAAATGTCACTAAGTTTAACTCTTTTTGTGCCACAGTTGACATAATCAAGATCATAGATGAGCAGATGGAGCTACCCTCTTATTTTGAGGAAAATTCTTCAGGATGAAAACAATGTATGACAGGAAGAGCACCGCCCCCACCCCCAACACACTGGACAGGCCCACGGGCCAGGCTCCTGGGCTGCAGGGCACAGCTCCGGGCTCCTTCTCTTACCCGGTTTTGTTTCTTTCAGGGCCTTCACTGCTCACCTCCGATGCTGCTGCAACCAACAAAGAAAAAAGCAGAATGGTGACCGCCGCCTCACACCTGAGGCCCTCGGCTGCCAGCACCCGCTGGGGCCACCTGGGACCCTGGGGTCACTCCCTCAGCTCCTGGCCAGAGCAGCAGGGCCTTACCTGCCATTGTTCATCCTGACCAAAGATGAGAGACTAAGCTTGGCGAAGTCCTGCTCCCAAGTAAAAGGAGGAGAAGAGATGAATAATGAATAAGTCACCAGAACTGGAAGCGGCTGGCAAGTAGGAGGCCTGGGTGAATAAGAAAAAGAAATGCTGAGTAGAAAGGACCACGCTTTCTTCCTAAGGCAGCTCAGAGAGAGGGGGCTCGTGTTGTTGTTCGGAAACCAAGCCTCGGCGCCCACAGACTAGCTTGGAATGGAGAAAAACCAGGTCTTGGGTTCCAGAGAATTCCAAGAGGTCATACGCCAGACTGCGCACTTGGTTTCTGCATTTGGCTGACAGGTCTGTGGGTTCTGAGGAGTAATCTGTCCACGTCCCTCTCTTCCTCTTTGTCCCATTCCTAGGGAAGTTTACTTTCAAAACAGCTCACTGTCGCAAGCACAATCACTCAACCAGTACCATTCACTGAGTCTTTCACCCATGGGTCCCTCCCTCAACAAATATTTCGGAAACCTCTCTCTGTGCTGCTGCTGGGACAGAAAAGAGAAAGGAGGCCCAGAATATCTCCAGGTAGGCTGAAGTCCTGTGGTGCTACCTACGTGTCCCTGTTGGTGGCCCACATGTTGTCAGGCAGCTCATTTAAAAACAGCTCACCAATTAAAACTATTCCAGGTCCTTCTTCCCTCGAACAGAGAATTGTACAAGACAAACCAAAAATGGTGCCAGAAATTTATTTGAAAACTGTGGAGTGAGGGGGTAAGGGGAAAACTGGCTCTGCAGAGTGAACTTAGGCCAAACAAAAGAGGAAAAGAGAAAAAGCAAAAATAAAAACACACCAGGCTCCTCTGGCCTATAGTCTCCCTCATGCCTCTACACCTGGTGAGAACCTTGAATTCTACATACGGGTCCTGAGAATCACTGGGCGCTGCCCCGGAATCTTGCAATTGACAGGTCAGGCCCACTTCTCCAGCCAGCTTTGCCTCGCCTTACCACCTACGTCACACACAGTGGGCTTTTCCCCTGAACTCAAGTACATGCCCAGAAGGCCCCTCACCATCTCTCACCATGTCTCAGCCAGACTCCAACACTTGCCCCTGAGCCTGTCTCTCTCAATGGCATCTCAGGGTTTCCTGTCACTCAAGTTTTGCTTGAAGTCATGGTGCTTTCTGCATTAGAGTGTATTTGGGAAACAGAACCAGTTATTCCAACAGACCAAGTTTTGTGTAGACAATTGCTAACCAGGTATAACAGATCCAAAAAGCACACCAGGACCCCTGAGGTAAGCACAGAGGTAGCAACTGCAGAAAGTGGCCTCCACCTCAGGGCTGGGGGATGGAGAGGACTGTTCTCACAGAACCTACAGTCTCCAAGAGGGGCCCACAGAGCTGGACGGGAACTCTGAGGAGGAGTGACAGCCAGCAGGTGCTGATCCCGGAAGCGTGGTGAAAGCTGGAACTTGGAACTAGCCACTGCTGCAGTGTGGCTGACAGGAACAGGAAGTCTACATGGTGGACCGTGTCCCCTGTCCCCCTGCAGCTCCTTTCAGCAGAGCCGACTGGGCTGCTAGCTGGAAACGCTCACTGAAAGGTGGTCTGCATTAAGACACTGGTGGAGCGGCTCGAGGTCATTGGTTGGATGCTTAGGTGCTACAGAAAACTTCTACACCTCACCTCCAACCTGCCACCAGATCCTCTCAGGTCTACCTTCCAAATATGTCTAGGGTTTTACTGATTTTCATTCTAGTCTAAGCACCAAGTCTTACCTAGGTTACTACAACAGACTCCGTGGGGCAATCCTTTGCTTCCCCAAGAGTCTGTTTTACGGAGACCAACATGATGAGTTAGGCAAGGCTGCCCTTGCCACTGACCTCTTCCCTCACTCTCCTGTGGGGGCCTGTGAATGCCAACATGGGCTGAAGCTCAAGTTCTCTCAGGTATGTATTCAAGTACATATTTGCGTGTAAGCTACACCCATCCTCCTGTATACTTTAAATCATCTCTAGATTACTTATAATACCTTATACAATGTAAATGCTGTGCAGATAGTTGATACACCATATTTTTTAGGGAATAATGACAACAAAAAGTGTGAACATATTTAATACAGAAGTGATTTTTTTTCCTAATGCTATTGACCCTTGCTGATTGAAACCGACAGATACAGAGGATCTGTATACCACAAACCCAGTAAAAACTACAGAAATTTATGGTCCCATAGTTCTATAAGCCAAAGTGTCAGTGAGGTTGGTTCCTTCTGCAGGCCTTGGGGGGGATGTAGACGTTGCTTGCTTCTTCTAGCTTCTGGCAGTGGCTGGCAACCTTGGAGTCCCTGGGTCTTGTATGTGTGTCCCTCTTATGGTTGCTTTTGTTTTCCCATTGCCTCTTCTCAGTGTTTTTGGTGTTTCTGTGACCATGTCTCCTCTTATAAGGACACCAGTCATTGGGTTTAAGCCCCACCCTAAGTCTAAGTAAAATTCTTAGTTACATTCGCAAAGACCCCATTTCTTATTTATGGAGCTGACAACAGGGGCACACCTTTTGGGGGCCACTCTTCAAACATGGCAGTGACCAACTTATAACACGACCAAATACAAGCACATCAGCTCACTCCTCTGCTCAAAATCCTCCCAGCGCCTCACCCTGAGTAGAAACCATATGCCACACAATCTGGCCCCTTTGCCTCTCCGATTGCCTCTCCTGATCCTCTCACTTTCTCACACCCCAGCAGCTTCTCTGTTCCTCAGCTCTCAGGCTTTCTACATGCTGTCCATCTGGAGGGAAAATCCTCTCTCTGGACACCCGTGGGACTCACTGAGATACCTTCAGATCTGTTCTCAACAGCCATCTTCTGGGCGAAGGTTCTTCAGACCACGCTAAAGGAAACCTAACCCAGTGCTCATCCCCTCCTTCCTCACCACATGGTCAACAGCATAACACACTATGCATCTTGATTTTTATTGTTTGCTCTCTCCCACTATTAAAATGTAAGCTCCATAAGGACAAGGATCTGGGGGTGACCTCATTCACCGCTATGCCTAAGATCCTTAAAATAAGGCCTAGCACCAACAAGCCCTCAGTAATTACACTTTAAAATGCAGTGCATATGACAGGAATTGCACAAAATGGAGTTTGGTAGTAGACTTTGCCAATGATTAGTGAGCCCTGTAGATTCAAGAGTGCAGGCCAATCCTGGATCACATGCTCACACCCTAGCAGGGCTAAGAGAGGAGCTGGCTTCTGGTTCCGTGGTAGATGGATAAGTCCAGCTTTCCACCAAGAGTCACTCCAAGTAACAAGGAGGACTGGATATTTAGCAGCCAAACACCCACCTAACTCCAAGGGTCTAAGACATAACCAACCAAACCAAAAGTGTGATTGCTCTAGGAGTCTTGGAATTTAGATCAAACGCCTTGAATTATATTTCTAAATATTCTTTTTTATTTGGGGAGGTGCTAAATCTATCTGGGCACTTGGCTTGCAACCTACGTGGATTCCAGGTGAAAAATTGAGCCTTGTGTCTCTGATTCATTTCTGTATGAATCATATTAATATTTGCAAAGATCTGTGTGAAGCCCCAAATTATACCTTTGAAGACAGGAAGTATAATTTTACCCAGAGTCACCTGATTAAAACCCCAAACACACCTGTTTTCAAGCTGAGCCTTGCACCAAGTCATTTTAAATAATTAAGTCTCCAAGTAACTTGCAAGTTTAATCATTTAAACACAAAAATTCTCAATTTAATGGTGTGAGGCAAAAATCTTTCTGAACAAAGAACATTCCAAGTTCATTAACAAGATAAAATTTTACTTTGTCTTAGAGACTCAGGGTCATCCATAAAAGTGTCAAAAAATGGCCAAGTCTAGAATAGATTTAAGACTTCAAAGATGCTTTGATAACACACTAAATGAGTCAGAAAGTTGGTTTTGAATTCATGTGACTTCTAGTACAGTGATCCCTCACCTATGGCGGGAGTTACATTCCAGAGACCCCCGCGATAGGTCAAAATCAGCATTACATTTATTTTATTATTTGTATATATTTTAAGGCTTTATAAATCCTTCCTACACTCCTATAAACGCTTCCCACACTCCTGTGCACCTTCCTGTGGAGACCCTTCTTTCCAAAACCTCGGCTTCCAGCTGGGGTGGCGCCTGGGGTCCCCCGGGTGAATGGCATCTCAGCTCGGAGGGCAGGAGGGGAGCACGGGGCAGGTGCGGATGGAGGGCAGGAGTGGGCCGGAGCCGGATGAGCAGTGGCCAGCCCGGCCGCAGCTGCAGCCCAGCCGAGCCCAGGGCCCCTCCTGCACCGCTTGGGCCGCCCAGGCAAGCTCCTAGCATGGCGGTGGGGGCCAGGGGCGGTGCCACGCCCCTCCTCGCCTATAACCAGCGCCCACCGGTGTGGGTCCACTGGCAGTAGTAGCATACTGCATTTCCATTGTGTACAGTATGGTATTCATCTGCTGATGAAATACATGTAGTATTTTATTTCAATTCAATATTCTTTTAAAATGTTTGAATTAACATTTTCATATTGTTTTAAATTTTTAGGCAAAAATGATTAAATCATAAATATTATATAAATACCTATATACCACAAAATCCCGCAATACAATATAGCGAAAACTCTGCAATACAGAATTAGATATATTTTTTTAAAAACCCATGATTCAGTGAAGCTGCAACAAGTGAACTGTGATACAGCGAGGGAGGACTGTAGTTTTTCTGTCTCCCTTCTTGCTGGCACCTGTCATCTTTTACTGTTATCAGTTTTCCTACCTGTAGCATCTTCTGCCATATTTATCTGCTGCTTAGACAACTTGTTTGAATTACATTTAAAGTGTCTTAGTTACTTTTCTCTTGCTGCTGAGGCAAAATACCCAACACCCAAAGTTAGAGGGGGAAAGGTTTACTCAGCTCACGTTTGTAAAGGTTTCAGTCCGTAGTCGGCTGGCTCTAAGGCACAGGTGCACGTGGTAGAGGGGTGACACAGAGGAGAACGGTTCATGGCACCCACAAGGTAGCAAAGCAACAAGAGATCTTAACAGCGTGTCTTTCTGCCCCTTTTATATTCTCTCTAGGCTGCCCCGCTTAGGGTGGGTGCCAAACCAATCAGTGGACTGACTAATAGTCACACATGCTTGATCCTAGCATCACACACTCTAGACTCAGCCACCTCTGATAAAGCCCCGTCTAAGACTGCATGAGGTCTTGGGGGAACATGTAGACACAAGCCATAACTGAAGTTTGAGTAAATGAGTTCCAGATGGAGTCCTGAGAGATTTACATTTGAATAAACTAAAGTTGTTCCTATCTTTTTTTGAAAATCGGTAGGGTACAAATAAAACAAGTGAAACATTTTGTGACATCACAAGGTACACTGTTTTTTTTTCCTCCTTGGTGGCTCTTGATTGGGTCCTCCACTGGTGAGGTTGGTGGGTGGTAAATTTCCCACTAGGGTGACTTGGTTTTAGGTCTGCTTCTCTCTCCCTCCATCATCATGGGCACCACTTGGAGGGAAATATAACCAGTCACTTGGATTAGCTACTAATTGAAATAGCTCAGGAAAAGACTTGCCAATGATTGTGCCAGAAGGCAGAAAGTTCCTAAGAGGCAGAAGATGCTATTACAAAAATTTCCTCCTTCAAAAGAATTACTAAAAGCTTGGCTGTGAGGGGGCCACTGCCCACGAGGGGACCTCGGCTGTCAGATCCACGCTTCTCAACCCGGGAGAAAGGGCTCCCAAGCACAGCCCCTTCCTCTGCCTTCCCCTGCTCGGCACCATCCAGCTCCTGCACTGCTCTGTACCAGGAGAAAACCCCCCGCCCAATGTTTCATTATTATCCTGGGGAGCATTTTCAGTGGGTGAGTGAGACTCCAACCCCTGCACTCCTTAAACTGCACAAACCTCAGCTGCTCCGGGAGCCTGCTCATTGGCTCACAAAGCGCCCTGCTGCTTTGTTCCCCACATCCCCTGGCACAGGACTGCTGAGGCACTGGGTTCTCCCCGGCACCAGGCAGGCTGCAGAAGCCTGCAGGGAGCAGCGGCTCCATCCTCGAGCAGCACAGTGTCCTCACCCTCTGCTCCCCAGACAGCCTGGCCTGGGGCTGCTTTCTGCCCGCCCCTCTGGGCAACTCAGGCTTACCTGACCTCTTCTCTACAAGCTCAACACAGACGGCGTAGAAAAGAGTTGAATCGCTCCAGGGTCTGTGTGTTGTCCCAGTTATAATGCCCCATGTCAACATGAAACACTACCCTTCCAGCAGCCCCATGCCTCCTGGGTTGTGGTCAATTCTAATAAATGGTCAGCTTATGTTTGTTTATTTTTCTTTTGCTACAGTAAAAGTAAAGAAAGCTCTTTTCTTTTAGCAGGTTCTAGACTCTGTAGTATTTATAAATATTAGAGGCTCCATATTTCCTTAATGACAGGAAATTAAAGAGTTTTTTCTTCTCACTCTATCAGAACTATTTTCCCTTTTCTTATTGGGGAGTTTCCCCCTCTCTCCTTATCCTGCTCCTTGTCCTTTGTTTTGAGGCACATAGATGCTACTCAAGAAATAGTCATTGGTTGAATGAATGGAAGGATGGGTGGATGGATGGATGATGGATGGATGATGGGTGGATGGATGGATGGATGGGTGATGGATGGATGAATGGATGGATAGATGAATGATGGATGGATGATAGATGGGTGGATGATGGATGGATGGATGGATGATGGAAGGATGGATGTATAGATGGATGGATGGATGGATGGATGATGGAAGGATGGATGGATGGATGATGGATGGAAGGAAAAATGTCTTCATTGTTGTCTCCAGAACACCATCAGAACATAGAATCCTCACGATGCTTCATGGCAGCTTTTCTTTAGGAACTTGCCAAAGGGGCATCTCTTAGGCCCACTTAGAGTTCACATGATATAATGCATTAATGAAGACTCTTTTATATGCTTGTTGTATAGAACAGTGAGGGGAAAGTCTGGTTGCCAGAGTCACAGTGGAATTTCTCAGTGAATGGCCCGATGGTTTTGTTTCCAGCAGCCCCCGTGGTGTCTACTTGCTTCTGGAACAGCTGTGCAGTTTGGGCCTGGTCAGGAGTTCAAACGGCTCCTCTGGGGCCTGGAACCAGTTCACGTCGAGCTTGTTCTTCTTCATGAGCTGTTAAGTTTTGTGATCTTTTAAAAAGCCTTGGCAGCTGCTGGCCCTGCACTGAGGGCTCCTTCCTGGGTGTGCTGGGTGCCGCTGCCCACTGAGAACCCTTCTAAAACAGTGGCCGGGCTGCTTCCCCCACCGAGTGCTGAGCCGGGGGCTGAGTGCTGCAGAAGCAGGCCAAGCTCTGGGGAGCGTCACGTCCCTGACCTCCAGCCCCTCCCTTCCTTCTCTGCCTTTCCTGGGGCTGAGGTGGGCTTCAGCAAACAGTTCCCACTCTCCAACAGAGCTGTATGGGCCTCCCCTCCCTTTCTGTGTTCCAGTTTCATCTGCAGCTTCTTAATTGCAGCATTAGCATCTCAGATCTGACCCGGCTCCTCACACAGTGCCCCTCAGTCCCCTTAGTGCCTGAGAGAAGACAGGCTGTGCACATTAGGAAAAGAATGAGTCTCCCAAGGAGGAAAAGAGGCCACGCGTGTAACGCGCAGCGCTGGGCACAGGACTCATGTGCTTACGGTAGTTGTGTTAGGATATTTGCACAGCCTTAAAGTGGCTCCCCATATATGAGAAAAAGACAGAGAAATGGGGCATGGTAACACACACCTGTAACCCCAGCACTCTGGGAAGGCTGAGGGAGGAGAATCACAATTTCAAGCCCACCCTGGACAATTAAGCAAGAATCTGTCTAAATTAAAAAATCAATAAATAAAAAGGGCTGAGGCTTTCAGTAGGAAGGCCCAGCATTCGCTCCCCAGTGGGAAACAAAACAAAAACAAAAGAACCGCACAGTGATACAGTGGTACCCTGAATAACACACACATCACCTGGGAAACCGACCGTGAGGAAACAATGACGAACGCACAGGAACATGCTAGTCAGACAAAAACGGCATTTCCTCACTTTAGAAGCGGATATACTCAGACTGGAACTGCACAGAGAAGGTGGGCTTCTCTGCGCAGATGGACAAAGAGGACATACAAACTCGTTAAGAAACGGGGTCCAAGGAGACCAACATCATAGGAGGCGGATTAAGGGAGGCGAAACAGACATCACAACAAAACGCGATAGCTGACCCTAGAGTGGGTCCTGCACTGGAAGTGGGGAAATAATAGAAAGTGCATGAATAAATCAACTAACCAAATTGACTAGATCAAAGTACTTTGCTTAGCACTGTATCGTGGTTATGTGTTAGAATAATCCTTATTCTTTGAAATGCATGCTAAAATATTTAAGAGTAAAGGAACATGAGGAATGAAACTTACCCTCAAATTATGCAGAAAAAATGATATTATACACATATAAAATCTGCATATGTGTAGGGGGCGATGAATCTTAGCATATTATTTTAGATAAAATAGTTTGGTAAAAGCCTGCATGGTGCCTTGGGAAGCCTCCCGGGACAGTGCAAGAGCTAATTCTCCAGATCAACACTGTCCAGGAATGTCTCCCCAGGATAAGGGGGCACCTAGGCCTAGGTCATCCTCCGTGACCCTGCCTGGGCAGTTCCGACTCCTGGCCCTAGGTAAACATTGTAACCCTAAAGGAACGCATAGGTTGTGAAAAAAGGAGATAATGGGGGGGAAACATCTATCATGGCTGGACATGCTACCTGCAACTAACCTGGGGTCCAGCAGGCTGAGAGAAACACCATATGCCCACCGGGGTCAGAGAATGTAACACCCCAATCTGTTGTCAGTGGAAACCAAAATATATAAGGTGAAACAAAGTTAGCCATGCGCCCGCTTCCAGATTGGCAAAGGAAGTGAGGGTGGCTAGCCTCAAATTAAACTCTGGTTTGTTCTCACTGGACTCGGGTTTCTTGTGGAATACAGCCCATTTAGTGCAAGGGGGAATTTCTGCCGTAACATATGGAGCAGGAGAGAGCCACAAATAAGAAAGCAACTTTTTCGGAAGTTTGAAATTACTCCAAATGAAAAGTTCTAGAATATACAGTCACCGCAGTGATTCTGATTCTCATATGTCCTCACTGTCCAAACCAGAGGGTGACGGCGCTAGGGCAAGGAAGCCTGGTCTCTCAGAAGCCACTCAGGCTTATCAAGGGGCATGAACCCAGAAGTATTTCGAACTTCCTATGATTCTGAAGCAAACTCTCCTTGACTACAGCCACTCTTGGGAACAGGGAACCTTGTGGGAGAAAGGTATCACAATGAACTAAACCAGGGCTGAGGCAGGGGTGGTCTGACTATAGCTAAGTTTGACCCATGGCTCCATTCTGCCCAACCCCAGGTCCAGTACTAGGGCTTTCTAGAGGACAAAGCCCAATCTGAGTATGAAGCACCTGCATTGTAACAATGGAGGCAAATACCACACATCTGCCCAGTGCTGCAGATTTAGGCATCTGGGATTTCTGACAGGTCAGCAACTGGCCTATTTGGGATCTATTTCTGTAGGGTTGCTAGGAACCCACAGCCTGGGGAGGTATCAGTAAAATGGAAGCACCCATGAAAACTCAAAGAAACAGAAGGCCTGGGGCTTTGGGAACACAGAGAAGATGAAGGGTCTTTACTCCCTCCCAGCACATTAACTTCGGGCAGATCCTGGAGTAGAGCACAGGAAGTGGAAGAGGCCATTACAGCCTGCATGGAGGCGCAGAACACATCCGTAGACATCCTGGGACTGGCAGGTCCATGCTGCAACACTGGGAGAAGAGCTGGGAGGAGAGGGAGGCCAAGAGGAGTTCCGGTGTTTGTATGCAATCCCGCATATGGTGCTGCTGCCCAGGACCTCCTGACACATCATGGGATCTGCAGTGGGTGGAGAGGAGGGTGAGCTGCCTGCTCCAGTGCTCTCAGTGTCTCAAGCTGTCTTCATGGAGGGAAATGTTCCCCAAATGTCCAGCTCTAATGCTGCTGCAGGCTGCGTGCATGTGGAATCCAACTGTACTTTCATCCCCTGAGGACTCCAGTGTCACCCGTATGCATGCGTTGCCCATGAGCCATTGCTCTTTTCCAGCTAGGGAGACAAGTCCAAACGTTCAAGAGCAGAGGGTGGACCCATGCTAGGTCTGCTGCGCTGGTTTCAAGCCTGGTCTCATTATATGCGCTTGGTTCGTGATTTCCATTCTAAGGAATCATGTAGTTACCCTTAGATCATCCTGCCATTCCTCTGACGGCCTCCTGGCCTGCCTCCAACCCCCTCCTCAAGGCTGCCGCCTTCCTGGGCAATCCATGAGGTTATGGGAATCATTTTGTTTTAACCCAGTTGGATCCCAGCTGTCACCAACTCACTGTGTGACTTTGGGAAAGTGTCTTTCACCGTCTTTTAGCCTTAGCTGCCTCATCTATTAAACTTGGTCAACAACTATTTCCTCAAAATTTTGCCTCATAAGAATCAGCCCCTTCCTACTTCTCTGTAGTTGAGGGTCACAAGTAGTGGCCCATGATTTGCCATTTGGAAAATCACATTTGTAACTGGTTGTTTTGCTCCTGAGTTCATATATTGATCTCAGTTTGAATATTCAGTTAATGGAAAAGACTTCAAACACAGCAGAGACTCTCCACAGATATTTTTCAATGGGTGGTGGGTTTTAAAGTGTCTCTGGGCCTTTTAGAATGGATGGCAGACAAGTAGCCTGCATTTTGCATGAGAGATTAGATTAATTACTGGTGAGACTTGGCTAATGGGGTCTTTTGTGAACTCCCTCCCTAAATGAGAAATCTTTAACTTTTCACAAAAAAAACTCATTTGTGCTGCTGATTCCTAATATTTCTAAATAAATACATGGCCTCTGGGATTTTGTAGTCAAATAAGCCAAATCAAACCAAGCTGCTCTACCAGAAAAGATTTGTTTTCTGTGAATCTACAGGAAGAAACTTTTAGAATCAGCTGAGAATCACCATAAACAAAGAGTAGCTGCAGTTGGCTGTGGAGAACTTTCAATGGGCCTGGGCTTGGGGGCGGGGCTCTCCCCCACTTGAGCTGAAAAGCTTGTTGAAATAGCCAACCAACAAATGCTGGCACCTTTCAGAGCTCATAGGCTGTAAGAAACAGTCTACTCTCAGGATCTCAAATTGAATACCTCGCATGGAGACAGAGTCAGGTATTGGTCTAAGGCAAAGAAGATAGAGGTCATAGAGGTCGGTATTCTGTCCTTCCTCAACTTGGAAGGAGGTAACAGTCTGAGGAGGTAAGAGGAGTGTGAGACATGGGACACCTTAGTCATGGCAGGCTCATCCACCAGCAGGGGCCATTTGAAAAGAGCTACACAAAATGCTGATAGGAAGACATGGAGTGGTAACACAGGGCTTGCAGAAGTCTAGAGAGGAATCCAGAAGTGATCAGAGTTCAGGAGTAGCCCAAAGAGTCCGCTGGTGGGACCTGCTCCAGCAGAGTCTCCAGTGACCTTGGAGAGGATGACAGAAATTTTCTTCCTAATAGAGCTTCCTTTACTGCTCATTTTTTCAAGCACTTTCACAGCTCTTGAAGCACAGGGCCAGGTGGGACTTGGGGAGCCTGGGTGTCTTCTGTAGCATTAAATGACACTGAATGGCTTCCCAGTGGACCTTGAGCTCCTCACCTATGGTATTTTCACTTGTCAGCAGCTCCACTGGTTCTTTTTAGAAACTCTGCAAATGAATGGTTTTCTCTAGCCCCCCTCCACATTGTGGCTCAGGATGTTCTATCTTGACTGTGGAATGGGAGACAAAAATCTATCTTTTGGCTTTATAAAGGTATCATTCTCTTTTTTTTTTTTTTTTTCCTTAAAATTTAGTAGAAAACTTCAAAAGATGAAAGAGGGACAGAAATGGTTTCAGGACATAAAGACAATAAAATTGTAAAGGGAGTGCTTGGCAAAAGGTGAGAGCCAATAAGATCCAATTTTCTTTTCTCCTCCAGCTGGCTTAGCACATCCTGATCTTTGGCCTCCTCTTAAACGTTTCCATGCTGCGTTCTCTCATCCATCCTTAGCCTGTGTGCCCTGCCTGAGGGAAATTCGCTTAGGCAGGGACCTCAGCCCACTCGGAAGCCCAGGCCTAGGCAGAGAAAGCAAGCCTCCCCTTTCTCAAAGGCCTCAGTTCTCAAACTGCAGCTTGCAGGAGAACCACAAGGAAGTTGGTGGAAATCCCCGCTCCTCCAGACTCGGCAGCTCGGAAGTGGGCTTAGTACAGGAATGACATCGGACCTCCAGATGATTATAACTCCCACCCTGCTAGATGTCCAATACATCGAGCTCTTGTTCCCCAAAATCTAAGAGTGAATTCTGAGGAACAATGGAGGTTAAGAGTAGGAAAATTTTATTGAAGGAAAGACAGCTCCCGCCTGAGAGGGAAACAGGAGGAGACTGGTAAAGTGGGTAGCCTATGAGCCTACTTCTCAAAGGAAGTTTCATAGAGCAAAATCATGAGGTAGGTCTAAAGTGGAACAAAACTATGGGCAACCAATGAGATTACAAGGAGAGCCACATAGGTAATATTGATCCAGTGGGGAAGCAAGTCACATAGCAAGTGTAGTTGGAAAGAACAGGACCTTTCCAGGAAGGGATGGGTCAAGGGGGTCTTGGTCCCCCACCCAGGTGACTGATACTTACTGATAATATTGATCATTACTGTTTACCCCTTGGAAAAGTATGTAGGTAGTCATTCCATCTTTGTCTTCAATGAATGTACCTCCACCCGTAGTTGTAATGTATTCTCATCCTCTGCACTGACTCCTTTGAGGGGCTAGCCCAGTCTCACTGCCTCTAATATTTCTTCCTAACTTAGCTATTTATAACGGGCTCAGAAAAAATGAATTTTAAAAGTCTTTGTAGATAATTGTGATCCAGGTTAAAAAAAAAAAAAAAAAAAGAAGACACTTTCCAAAGACTGTTTTAAGTTTCTATCAGCATAATAATAGAGTCACTGAGAATTGGTACTAACTACTTAAAGGGGCATAGAGTCATTTTTCCTGCTACTTCTGTGCACTGGAAAAGAGTCATCCCAGCATCTGGACCCTCAGGAGTCCCCTGGTTCAATCTCCCTACTCAGGGGTAGCTCTCAGGGAGCGTAGGTGGTCCACAACAGCTGCTGCCTCTTTTCAACCATCATGAGAGAGCAAAAATCCCAGCCTCCCCTGCACAGCCACTCCAGTACTTAATTGCCCTTCAGCTAAAAAGTTCTTCCCTCCATTTAATCAATTCTCTCATTGCAAGACTCATCAACTCTTGCTCTATTCTCTGTGGAGACAGAAAAACAACAAGTTAGCATGCAATTTCAAACCCTTCATTGAATCACAGTGTTGGAGCCAAAAGAGATTGCAGATATTATCTAGCACTGCCCCATATTCTACCCATGAGGATGCTTGCCCGAAGATATGTATATGCTCAGTTCATTTTAGCTCTCAGCATCTGCAAAACATCTGAGGGAGGCTATCCAGAATGTAGTTGGCTGGAGTAGCCCCTATACTGCATATTTCTATCCTACTAGCACTGCGTTGCCTTAATTTTGGGGACTACGCAAGTTCTCCTAGCGTTTTCTGTTCCAGAATATCTATATGAAGTCCTTCATTGTTCCTCCAAAAAGATGTCTTTTCTATTCCTGTAAACCTTTTAGTTACTTTACCAAATGAAATTGAAAGACACCCAACTAAATTTGAGTTTCAAATAAACTAATAATTTTAGCAAATAAAAATATAAGATGTCTAGTTAAATTTGAATTTCAGATAATGAACAATTTTTTATTCCCCAAGCAATATTTGGGACATCCTTATAATTGCTGTTGTTATTTTTTTAATTCAAATTAAAAATTGAAATTCAAATTTCACAGGGCATCCCACACTTAGACTGATTCTCCTCATTCCAAACATTCTAATCATGAATCAAGGACACAGAGCTCCTCACATCTTTGGCAATTCCTCCTATTAACTAAGGACACTCCTATCTCCTGATCTTTATTTTCCACTCAAAGTTCCTTCTGTTAGAAAGTTCTTCTCCCAAATCTCTGAGTGACATAATCCCTCTCTTCAGGTCACTCCTGAAAGCATTGCTTTTTATAGAAACTCTATCATCACTTTTCAACTTCTTCCTCTGATTAATTTTCTCTTGACGCTTATTACCTCTTGACAAAGCATACATTTATCTATTTGTAAATGCCTATTTCTTCCTTTAAAGTAGAAAATCCAACAGGAAGCACTTGGCTTTATCCAGTGCTACATCCTTAGCATGTGGGCACCTATGTATTAATTATCTAACGTTGCATTAAAAATAACCCAAAATTTAGTAGTTTAAACAATAATAATTTATCTTCTCTTACTGTTTTTGTGGTCTAGAATTCACAAGTTGCTTCTCTAGGTGGTTCTGGCCAAGGGTCTCTCGTAAGGTTCTATTTGGTGCTGACAGGGGTGGTAGATATCTGAAGACTTGTTTGTGGTAGGAAGGCCTACATCCAAAGTGACTGGGAAATGCTGGACACTGGGAGGAAGATTGAATTCCTTTCCATGTTAGCCTTTTCATACGTCTGCCATCATACCTATACTATCTGATGTAGTCTTTAAAGTGCAGACTGTCAAGCTGGGCATGGTGGCACACACCTGTAATCCCAGCACTCAGAAGGCTGAGGCAGGAAGATCTCTGTGAGTTTGAGGCCAGCCTAAACTACATAGTGAATTATAGAGTGAGACCCTGTCTCAAAAAAAAAAAAAAAAAAAAAAGAATGCAGACTGTCACCTTTATATTGCATGAATCACCTAGGCCAGCACAGATTCTATGTGAGAAGGGATCTATATTGATTTTCTATTGCTGCATAACAAATTACCACAAAATTAACACCTTAAAACTACACAAATTTACTATCTCAGTTTTGTATGTCAGAAATTTTAGTGGGACTACCCTCTCTGATCAGGATGCACAAGCTGAAAACAGAAACAAATACACTACAGAGAACAAATACCAACATTATAAACCTAAATCTAAACATATTAAGAATTACATTAAATGTAAATAGTCTGCATATACCAGGTAAAACATTCTCAGGATAGTTTTGAATGCCCTAACTATGTGCTATCTCCAAGAAACTCACTCTGCGTATGATAATGGAGGTAAATTTAAAATAAAAGGATGGGACAAAATATACTACCCACACATTTATTTAAAAATCTCAGTGACTACATTAATAACAGAAAAAGTAGATTTCAGCAAAGAAAATGACAAGGTATAAAGAAGATCTTTTCATGATGATACAATGGTTATGGTAAAATAAGACAAAAAAAAATCCTATCAACAGAGTTCCAAACATGCAGGAAAAAAACTAGGAAAACTAAAGAAGTATATGAATCCACAACTACAGTTGGAGTTTTAATACTCTTTGTTCAGTTATCAATAGAAAATGAGTACACAGAAAATCAGCAAAGTTATAAAGAGAACAAAAACTACCATGACTCAATTATATCTAATTAAAATTACTGGAATACTCCAGTCAACAACAGCAGAATTCTTTCACAGTGCACATAGGACATTCAGCACGACAGACCATATCTTGGTTTATAAAATAAATTTTAACAAATTTAAAAGAATTGAAATTATGCAATATGTGTTCTCTGGGCATAATGGAACTGAACTAGAAATCAATAACAACAACAAAAACTCTTCAAGCACAAAATGCTTGTATTAGAAAAGAAGGAAAACCTCAAATCAATAATCACAGCTTTCTGAAGAAATCAGAAAATGAAGGGTAAAATAAACCAGAGGAAGGGGAAGGAAGGGAATAAAGGGAAGAGTGGAAATCAATGAAATTAAAACAATAGAGAAAATCAACCGAACAAAGATGTAGTTCTTTAAAAATAGCAATAAAGCAGATAAACACCTTGGAAAACTGAAAAGAAAAAAAGGGAAAAGGCACAAACCTCCATATCATGAATGAAGGAGGATCCTGGTTCCAGATACATTAATAGGGTAACAAGTGAGTGCTGTGAACAACTCAATGCTCATGAACTCAGAAACTACATACACTGGGCCAATTCCTCAAAAATTCAAGCTACTGTACTAAAAACCACTCAGTGAAATAACCCATATAGTCTTGAAACTACTAAATAAAATAATCATATTTTAAAATCTGAAAAAAAGAATCTTGAGGCCCAGACTGTTTTACTATTAAATTCAACCTAACATTTAAAGAGGAAATAACACCAAGTCTATGCAATGTCTTCCCAAAAATATCCTTTTTGAGGCTGACATCACTATGATATCAAAGTCTGACAAAAACATGGCAAAATTACAGACCAATACCCCTTATAAACATTGATGCAAAAACTTTCTTGAAATATTAGTTCATTGAATCCAGCATTATAAAAAATAATAATAGTATACTATGATCAAGTGGGCTTTATCCTAGGAATATAACACTAATTTCAATAATTAAAACTCCATCCAGTATCAGTCGATACAGAAAAAGAATTTGACAGAGTTTATTCATGATTAAAACCCTCAGCAAATAAGATGAATAGAAAGGAACTTCCCTAACTAGTTACTTTGCTCATATGATTGGGAACAAAGGAAAATCTGCTCTTATTAATCTTATTTAACGTCACAATGGACAGTTTATCCATTTCAGTTAAGTGAAAAAAGTAATGAAAGTCATACAAAGTAGAAAGAGAAGCATACAAAGTAGAAAGAATCAGTGGAGTAACAATAGACAAATATATATATGAAAAACTGTCCCTATTAGCAGATGTGATTGTTTACATGGAAGATCCCAAGAAAACTACAGGAAAAAAAATCCAGAATGAATAAGTGTATTTGATAAGGTTGCATGATCCCAAGACAATATACAAAAATCACTTGACGTAGTGGCCAGGGATATAGCTCAGTGGCACAGCACCTACCCGGCAAGCGTGAGGTCCTGAGTTCGACTCCCAGTACCAAAAAAAAAAAATCACTTGATGCATAAATGCTAGCAATAAGCAATTGGAAGTCAAGTTTTAATACAATTTACAAAAGGAATTGCAGATGTAAATCTAATATTTAGCCTTACATTGTTTTTTTTGTTTTGTTTTTGTTTTTTCTGGTACCAGGAATCGAACTCACAACCTCGCGCTTGCCAGGCAGGTGCTGTGCCGCTGAGCTAAATCCCCAGCCCCTACAATGTTTTTAAATTTCTGCAGTAATAAGGCATTTAGAAGTTTGAAGTGATAGTTCCAAAACAGATAAACTAAGCTGTGGTGTTAGAGGACACAAGGCGGTTGCCCTAGGGAGGGGAAGTGTGGACCCCCAGTATAGGTCATGGGGATTCATGTCCCTGATGGCATTCTTTCTTAACTTGGTGGTCATGTTTACTTTGTGAATCACTCACTGAAGCAAATTATTTTTATTTTTTCTTTGGTATTGGGGATTCAGCTCACAACTTCACATTCACCAGCCCCACTAAAGCAAATTATTATGGATTGTGTATTTTCCTAAAAATTTATTAGACATCAAAAAAGTCTTTAAGTCGGGTGTGGTGGTGCACACTTGTGATCCCAGCACTCTGGAAGCTAAGGCGGAAGGATCATCGTGCATTCAAGGCCAACCTGGGCCATGTAGTATGTTCAAGGCCAGCCTGCACTACATAGCAAGACCTTGTCTCAAAAAAAATTATTTAATTAGTAACAATAGACAAATATAAAGCACTATCCTGTCCTGGAACGTACATAAAACTGCATTTTGAAACTGTAAATTGTGTTTGGCATTAAGCAATTAGACTGTAAATTGTGTTTGGCATTAAGCAACTAGCAGAATAGGCTGAAAAATATATTAACTTAACCTCACCTAATTTACAAATATGATTAGCCCTCCACAAAATATTTCATAAAATTTACATCAGCATCACCCATTTTTTATTACCCATCAATGACAGTATCCACTGTCACTGTAACTGACATTGGTCCCCTTTACAAGCCACTGAGGATGCTTTCACTTGGGGAATGGTAGTCTTTGAGGCAGAGAGTGGAGATCATCCTGTATCTGCAAGGTCTGTCTGTCATTTGTTCAGTTTGGTTTTTTTCAGCACTGATGAACCCCCCTGCAACCTTCTCCCCTCAGCCCTAACATAGGTACCTGGAGAATGTCCTTCAGATGACCCTTGGATGTTAATGTATTCTTTACAATTACAGAGTTTTTTTCTTTCCTTTTTTGAGACAGGGTCTGTCTATGTAGTGAAGGCTAGCCTTGAATGTGCTTATGTAGCCCAGACTGGCCTTGAACTCACGGTGATCTTCCTACCTAAGCCTCCCAAGTGCAGGAATTACAGGCATGTGCCACCATACCTAACTAAAATTGCAGAGTTTTTTGAAGTGCATTTTAAATGTACATAAATGGTTTGGACTATAGATCTTATTTGCTTTTCTTTTTCACTCAACATAATGTTTCTGACAAAAAATATGATAAATGTTTAATATTTTTTAAAAATTTATTATAGTAAAAGACACACTACCAAGAACAATGGGATGAGTTTGAAGTGAGGAGATGTATTTTGAGTATTTTGAGTGGGATTAGTGACGATGTGTCTTTTACTGTAACAGCTTTATAAAATTTAAACATTCATTGTATTTTTATCATACTGTGTTGATCAAATATTTACAGCAATTTCTGTCAAATAAAGATATTGTGGTGTGTCTTTATTCACCTTTTTCACTGTATCTAGCACTGTGCAGCTTCTGGTTCTTCTTCAAAGTCAAAATGAAAGGTAAATGTTATGAATCAATTCAGGACATCAAGGGAGCCATGACTGCACAACCAAAGATGCTCCTGAAAGAGGACTTCCAGAACTGCTTCAGAAAGTAACAGGAACAATGGGATAACGTCAAAGGGAGGGCAAATATTTTGAGGGAAACTAATAGCAATGTGTCTCTTACTGGGATTTTAAAATTTTAAACATTCACTATATTTTTAGCACACCTTGCGCTAAAATGAATGTGAACATATTCTCCGTTGCTATCTGGATGTCTAGTTCATTATTTCTGACAGCTATAGAGTTTACTCAGTATGTGCTTACTAGTTTTTTATATGCCTTTTCCTTTTATATTGAATAACAAACAAACAACTGCAGAGAATATCCTCCTACCCATCCTTTGTATGAAAAGTTGCTCTGGAATATATATATACAGAGTTGGGACAGCACTATCACAAAGCATCAATGTCACAAAGCATCAAAAATTCCCAAAGACACAATCCCAAACACCATAATCCTGAATGTTGAAATCCTGAAAGATCAAAATCTCTAACATCTAAAATGCCAAAAATCACAACATGGAAAGATTAAAATCCTGAATGTTAACATTCCTAAAGCTTCAGTTCCGAAACCCACATTTCTCATTTTTAATAAGAGACTATATAAGAAGAAAGTTGAATTTGGAAGAAGTGCCTCTCAATACGGTAATGATGAAAACTCCAATTTAAACATGCATCATTTGTTGGCATTGGGATTCCTTCCAGCTGGTGAAATTCCAGGAGATTTTAACTGAATTAAAGCTGCGTTTGCCTGAAGCAGCCAGTGAAGTTACTGACTGATTCAAAAATAATTACTGCACAGTAGGATAAGGGGACACTTACGCAACAGTGTTGCTGCTCCATCACTGGGATTGTTGCAGCCAAATCTTGTACACACTGTATACAAATACACGAATACATGTAGAATGGATTTCCACATATACAAAGCAACACATAGAACAGAAGATGGGAAATACAAAGAGGAATGCTTGTGTTAATCTCAAATCAGAAGAATTTCAAAAAGAAGAGAGCCACACAGAAAATGAATGTGAACATATTCTCAGAGAGCCATAAACTTCAAGGAAAAGAGCAGTTAGCTATTCATCCCCAGCTAAGATTTCAAATTATAGTTAATGATGGTGAAAGTTAGCCAGCTCTTTTTGTCTTTCTCTGTGTAACTGCTCAGAATCTAGCCCCATATACTTTTTCACGTGTTGAAATTTCATGCGCACGCATGTGTGTGTGTGTTACTGGAGACTGAACCCAACAAAACTGAGCTGCAGCCCCAGAACTTTTTTATTTTGAGACAATCTCAGTAAGTCACTAAATTATCCAGGCTAGGCTATCTATCCTCCAGACCTGCTATCCTCCTGCCTCAGCCTCCCAGAGTACTGGGATTACAGACATGTACCACCACACCCACATCCACCACGGTTTTTGATCAGTCTAGTCAAAAGACATGCTGTCCAACATGGTACTGTACTTTGAATAACCACAGTGAAAAAGCTGGCTGCATACAATTACCAACCATGATGATATACATTGATACATTCTACTTTTCAACATATATCTTTATGAATAGGGTTCATCTGTTTCTAAATGTTATATCTGTATGAGTGACCATCACTAATACACCTGAGAGTTTATGCTTGCAAAAATATGTATGTTACTATTGCCTATTTTATTGTGGAAAGTAGCCTACAAATTGTCACGTTTTATGTGTTTCTCAGATAAATCCCCCTTTAAAATGTAAATATGTGTTTTTAAAATAATTTAAATTATTTTTTCCCCAAGCTATATTTTTTGGGATTTTGATCTTTTAGGATTTGGGGCTTCAGGGTTATTAATCTTTCAAGACTTTAACCTTTGGGACTATAGTACTTGGGCCTGTCTCTCAGGATTGCAAAAAGCATGCGTATCTCCCTCTGCTAGGGATAGCCAGCATGCTCCCTATCATGGTTTCTTCTTGTGCTTTTAGTCTGTACTTCCGTGGTTGATACAGAGACTGAGTTTTTCTTTCATAGATATAATAACCACATCAACTTCTGGGTCAATGAATTGCCTGTTCCTATCCTTTACCCAGTTTTCCACTAGGCTTCCAGGTAATTTTTACCAAACAGGTCTTTTTAAAAGCACATAGTATAAAGTACACAATTTATAAATCTGACACCAATATAAGCATTTATTTTCCATGAATAACACTACAAGCAAAACTCAAAGTAAACAGATAACCCAGTGAGAAAAGATATTTGTAGCAACAAAAGCATGAAGGAAATTTTCACTTTACCTCATTTCATCCTCCCGATGGCTGAGAAGCTGGTATCTTTATAATCCCATTTTACAGAGATAGAAACTGAGAACAGAGAGGTTAAACTTACCCAAGTTCAAATGGTTAATTAGGAGAGGGAGCACAGATTTAACTGAGATTTATCTGAGCTAAAGGTGTTCACTCCTAACAATTATCCTCTATTTCCCTCCAGAACACTGGGAATGCCAGTCTTCCATTTGCCCACTTCCTCATTTATCTTTTGTTTCCTTTTCCCTCCTTCAAGGCCCATACTCCTTCGTATCAGTCCCTAACGCTAAGATATCTATAGGCTTTACTGTACTACCCATTTGTGTTCCACATTGCATAGCTAATTTCTAACCTTCCAACCTGTATCTCCCCCATTCATACCGTTTGCTCACTTTCTTGCCTCTTACTCTCTGAGACAAGTCGCACCCAACCTCCTTTCTTTGGTCGGAGAGATTGGCCTGCCTGACCCTTTAAAGGGTACACCAGCTGGCAGTACATCGTGGCACGGCAGTTGTCATTCCCCTCATTTGCTCATAAATGGAGCTAGTCACAAGACGGTCCTCTGTTCTCTCACTGTATTTTATCTGCAGGATCTCATGGAAACCATGCCAGGTCTGTATCTCTAGCTCCAGACAATTTACTGCAAGTTAGCGTGTCATTAGCACCCCAAACTGTCCCAAACTCAATTCCACGTTGCAATGAAACATTCATCACGCTCCCTACCCTGGCAACAGCTCAGTCACCCAGATGTCACCCAGGTGTAAGCCGCAGTGACAGTCCTCCTCTCCTGCATCCAATGCTTCAGGTTTTGAGTATCTCTTTTTACAGTTGCCTCATTTTTATCTCCATTTCTCAGGTGCTGATTATTTCTCACATGGACCGCTAAAATAATTTAATCCCTCCATCATGCCGCAGAATTCTTGCCCTCAGAACTCAATGAGGTGAACTTCATGCCCTTGTCAGACACCTGCGAAGGCTCACGGTTTAAACAGCAGAAAAGTTGGTGTGGTCACGCACACCTGTAATCCCAGCATTCAGAAGCCCGAGGCAGGAGGATCACTGTGAGTTCGAGGCCAGCCTGGGCTACAAAGTGAGCTCAAGGCCAGCCTGAACTGCATAGTGAGACCTTGTCTCAAAAAGACAAAGAAAAAAAGCAAATCCATATCCCTAAGCATCAAATAGAAGACAGAAGAACCAAAAGTGTAATTTTTTAACAGATTTGAAAGAACTTTACTGTTTATATCACCTTATAAGGAAAGAAAATTATGTGTAATAAATTCTATGAGCAAAATTAACATTTGGTAACATCATAGATGAAAACCATTGGTTTTTATTTCATAAATAATTAAGAATGGAGCCAACCTACTCAGGAGGTTGAGGTGAGAAGATCATTTGAGTCCAGGAGTTAGAGTCCAGCCTGGATCATACTGAGACCCTCAAAAAAAAAAAGAAAATAATAGAAAAAAAAATTCTTTGATGCAAGTATTTCTTTAAATACTGAAGAACAGTTAGGAAAAATTGCTTGGCCATGGTGTCCACTCCAAGCAAGAAGCCAATCTACGTAGACCTGGGTCTCCAAAGTGATGGGATTATCTCTACATAACCCTTCCTGGTTTATATTCCTTTTGGAAGAACTAAAGTGGAGGCACTGATCTGAAGAAAGGTAAATCTTTAAAAAGTATTTTCTCACTGACCTCTAGAATGTAATCTTACATATTTTACTTAACAACTATCAGAATTCTTTTAGACAAAGTATTTTACTTTGATACTTTCTCTTCTACACCTAAAGGCTGTAATTCCAGAACTTTTCATTTTCATCATTAGTTTTCCTTAGAACACTTTCCAAAGAGAAATATGAACAGAAAATGATTTCACATATGTTTATAAATTCATTTTTATTTAAAATCTGTTGCAGAGACGAACATTTTAGTGAAAGTACCTGATTACATAAAAAACATCAAACATAACATGTAATAAATTGAGAAAAGTGACTGGGTAACCATTATAAACAGTTCCATTTATAAAAACGGAAACAATTTAAAAACAATATGCACTTATTCATAGCAATTTTCAAATCTGACTGGGAAGATATTCTGAAGGCCCTCTCCTTGTAGGTGTGCAATGCTTCTTGATTAGGTTCGGGTTCTGCCCCTTAGGGAGAGCTCCTTTGTCTACTCTTCTTTGTGGCGGTGGCCCCAGGATCTGAGGGTGCTCCCTTCCCACCACACTGTCCACATCTGAAGCAGGCAGTTACGAATGTGCCTTCTTCGGTACTATGCATTTCTCTTGGCCCACTTCTCTTCCATACATGGTGGATTTTATAAAGTCATTTTAAGTGCTGCAGAGTCACACTTTTCTGGTTTGTTTTTGGTGGGGGTTTTTTGTTGTTCTTTTGGTTTGGGTTTTTTTGGTCTCTTTGAGACAAGGTTTCACTGTGCAGTTCAGGCTGGACTTGAACTCACTTTGTAACCCAGGCTGGCCGCAAACTCACAGAAATCCTCCTGCCTCAGCCTTCCAAATGCTGGGATTACAAGCATATGCCACCACACTCAGCCAAAGTCACACTTTTGATATTCAAATAGTGATACAACTTTATGGAAAACATAGTAAGCTTTTTATCCATTGCAGTCCAGTCAGTCCAAGTTTCAAAAGCTATATCAACAGATTTTTCTAGAGCTTCTTCTTGGATTCTAGAGCTTCTTCTTAGATTTGCTCTACTTCATTGCTTTCTAGCTTTCATAACTTTATTGTTAGGTGGATTCAACTTATTAGGACTTTGGTAAAAGTACACTTTTAGTCCCTTTTTTCTAAAGCATTTTGTCCAACTGAAAGGGGATACTACACAAAACACCGTTAGTAGACTTTGACTCTTAAGACAAATACTTTCAGAAAGGCTTTTCACCTTTTACAACGATGTCGAGTATAAACTCATTTAATCTTTGCCACAAGGTTAACTTTATTCTGTTGGCAAAAGCTTTTTCGGTTTTACCTGAGATTGTTGCTGAGAGTAGTTACTGTTTTCTAACTCTGAAATTCCCCAAACTTCTGGACTGCATTGTTTTTATTCCCGCTACAAGACAAGACTGTCACTGATTTTCTGAGCTTCTCTTTTCCATGTAATGCAGCATGTGTGCATGCAATCAATGGCAGGCAACTCATTCTGTTCTCCAGCCCCTTCCCCATATCAACTTTCTTGTCCCCTACCATCAACTCTCAAATCATCAGTACACATTTTATATTTTTTTGTTACTAAAGCCTCCCATTTCCCCATAGCACTTTTTCTACCAGTAAGGATAATCTACGTTATGTTCCAGTAAAAACTCCAATACTCTCACCCAAACACCAGGTTTAGTTTTGTTCATGTTTATGGAGCTCCTGTGGCACAGGGTTGGTTTGTTCTCAATCTGAGTCACAACTGACAGAATAGTCACTACTTAGACCATAGCCAAATACCATGACAGCTGAAAATAGGAGAATCACTCACTGGTTTAAAATTCCACAAGAAAGCACACATAACTTCCAGGCACAGCTATACCTAATTTCAAGAGGACAGAGAATTATCCTAATCTGTACCTGAAAGAAACTAGAAGTATTTGGTGAGCTGCACTGGTGACTGTCACAGACTCTAAGGTCTTTGCTTTGCTCTTCATGTACAGGGCTATCATCTACCTGAAACAGGTCTTTGTACGGTGTGATAGGACCCAATAGCAACATCACTATCGTGTCTTGAGCAGCTCAGTCTTCCCATTGCTGTGCAGCACTGTTTCAGCTGTACATCAGAGTTCATATATGCATGACTCTGCTTCTGGGCTCTCTGCTCTGCTCCTTCGGTTTATTTCTCCTTGCACACACTGCACAGTATTTTGTTACTGAAAATGTCTTGATAACAGAGTAAGTTTCCTTATCTTGTTCTTGTCTAAGAATGTCTAGACTTAACTTCGACCTCCAAATTTCCCTATAAAATTTAGAATTATCTTTGAATTTTGTATTGTTGACTTTTGGCTGCATTAGCACTGATTACAGAGCAAGCTAAAGAAAAAGAACATCTTTATAAATAACAAGTCTACCAATTTATGTCCAAATCTGTTCTAGGTCTTCCTGGATTCTTCTCATGAATGTTGGTTTATCTAAAGAAGTCATGTGACTTTTCTTCTACTCCAAGATTTCATCAGTAGACATCAACTGTCCAAGGTATAATATTAACCTTTTTTCAATGAGCAAGTATTGAGTATCTGCATATATCAGGGAAAGTAAAAACCAACAGAACTAAGAAGCAGCACTGAAGAGCTTAAGTTTAAACCATCCTCTTCATTTTTTTTCTGAAGAATCTCTGGTCTCCCAAGTTCAGACCACTACTATTTTTCATTATACAAACACCATGTGTTTATAAAAAGATCCAAATATTTTATAAACTTATTGGGCAGACTACCCACTGTTTATGACATCAGTTTCACATACTGATCTTTTTTGTTTTGGTTCATCATTTCAGAGGGTCCAACTGTTCTGGATCTTTACAAGTAACTTTCTACACATTGTTCCTCTCCTCACAACCTTAGAGTGAAGCATTATTTCGACTATTTAGATGGGGCATCAGTTTCAGTGAGATCAGTCAATGTTCCCAGGTAATACAGTTACTAAGTGACAGATGAGATTTGAACCAAGATCTGCCAGTATGGGACCTGACAAAATATAGACTAGAAAATTATAATAGGCACTAATACTTTAACAACATATGATTTTTTAAGATATAATATACCACAAAATCCATCTTTTAAAAGTATATCACTGACTTTTTAAATATATTCACAAGGCTGTACAATCACTGCTTGGAATATTTTCACCTCCCCCTAAAAGAAATCCTGCCATTAGCAATCACCCCAATATCACCCTCCCCTAAGCCCCTGGAAACCACTAATTTAGTTTCTCTGTACGGATTTACCTACCCTGGATATGTCATATATATGGCCTTTTTGTGTAGTCTTTGTGTTTAGTTTCTTTCACTTAGCACAATAAGATGCCGAGGTTTATCAAAGTTTATCCATGTTATTACATGTATTAGTACTTCATTCCTTTTATGGCTGAATGGTCTTCTACTGTTTGGATATACTAAGTTGTTTGCTAATTAACTGATGAACATTTTTTTACTGTTATGGATACCGCTGTTGTGAACATTTGTGCACAAGTTTTTGGGTGAACATGTATCTTTCACCCTCTTGGGTATGCAGCTCTAAGTGGAATGCTGGTAATGGGTAATCCTACACTTAACTTTTTGAGGAACAGCCAACCAATGAATGCATCACTTCATGTCCCCACCAGCAATGTATGAGGGTTCCAATTTCTCTACCTCAATATCTATTGTCCATCTTTTTAATTAAAGCCATCCTCATGACTAATGAAGTTGAACATCTTTTCATGTGCTTATTAGCACGTCTTTGGAGAAAAGTCTATTCCAGTTATTTGTCACTTTTAAATTGGTTTGTCTTTTTGTTATTGATATGAGTTCTTTATACATTCTGTATATTAATCCTTATCAGATACATAATTTCAAAATGTTTTTCCCATTCTATGGATTGTCTTTTCACTTTCTTGATAGTGTCCCCTGAAGAACAGAAGCTTTACATTTTGATGACATCCGTTTATTTAAGGATGGTAGGGTGCTTGTGCTCACATCTAGGAGACTACTGCCTAATCCAAGGTCACAAAGATTTACAACTAAGTGTAACAATAACTTTTGTCCTCTTCTGAGATAAAGCAAGGATTTGGAATACTTCATTTACTTCTGTCAGCTTATAGTCAACTGTCAAATAATCATATATACATACACCGAGATCCCATGTAATGCATTATTATGACCATTTCATGCAATGAATGCTTTCTTAGTTGTACTTGTATAGTGACTACAGATTTGCTTTTCTTACTGAAATTCAATCTTATATCAGGAATTATTTTCTTCTGCCTGAAGAATTCCCTATTGATTTTCCTTCCTTAATAAGGATGTTGCTGTTAAATCACCTCCACTTTCATTTTAATGTCACTATTTTGTGCTCATTCTTAGAGAATATTTGTTGGATAGAGCTTATTTTCTTTCAATGCTTTAAAAATATTTTCCTACTGCCTTATTTTCAACATTACTATTTAGAAGACAGAAGTCTTTTGGAGTGATCCATGCTTTTTCCACTGAGCAGCTTTTGCTATTTGTTTATGACCTACTGAACTTCTTGATTTTATGGCTTAAAATCTCTCACCGCTTTAATAAAATCCTGCTCCATTATTTCTTCTGATACTGTTTTTGGTATATTTTCTCCCCTCTGAATTTCTCCAACTCCAATTACAAGTAGTTTCACTTGTAATCATTATGTCTTCTACTTCTACTCATTTCCCATCTTTCTGTCCGTGTTCTAGACAGATCTTTGTGACTTATAATCCAGTTAAGAAGCCTCTCCCTAGCTACATATCTGATACTGAACAGCTCCACTGAGTCCTTAATTTTGGTTATTTTTTCTACACCAAAATTTCTAACTGGTTTTCTTTTTTTCAAATAGAAGTCATCACAATATGTGTCAAATAATTTCAGTATCTGGAATCCTTGTGATGCTGTATTTTTCTATTGATTCTGGCTTATGTGCACTGCCTCATCATATTCTTCACTTTATTTGCAACACTTTCGGAAATGATTTGGGAATCTGGATGGTGTAATCCTCCTCCTGATATTTTCCTGTCAGGTGCTGGAAAGCACTAGCAATCCATGACCAAGATCTGAGTTTGTTTCAGAGGTGGGGTACAATTAATAACTCCACTCCATCAGACCTTTTGGTGAATGAAGCCAATCTTAGATTGTCTCTAGAAAGGCGCACATCTTCATGCTTCAAGCTTTTTTTCTATGGTCTTGATACTTGGTCAGCATGACTACATAAATCACTGGGTTACATTTTCTTTCCTTGAGGTTTTTAAAACAATTTTACTCAATTCTGTTTTGATTTCATATTGTTTGTGAAAAGCTGTTAAACACTAGTGTATTTCTACTGTTTTTTTCAGTTACTTGATTTTTGTTGCAATTTTTTGTTTTGTTTTTTGGCCTGTAAGCCCTGAGAACTTTTATAGTCAAAAAGGTTTCCTAGGGTGGATCTAGAAGTTAACTATTGAAGATTAATTTTCCCAGTACATTGTGTGCTCTTTCAATATGAACTCAAGTCTTCCTTACAGGACAGTTTTCTTAGACTCTAGGCATTTTATAAAACTATTCATTTAAAAATAAATTTTAGGGCTAGGGATAGAGCTCAGTGGCACAGCACCTGCTTGGCAACTGCAAGGCCCTGAGTTCGATTTCCAGTACCAAAAAAATAAAAAAGTAAAAATAAATTTTAGATTTAAAGAATTGCATGACTAGTGCAAGGAATTCCTACGTATCACATAACCATAGTGCAATGATCAAACTAAAACTTAACATTAGTTTAATATTACTAATTAACCAACAGATTTTATTTGAATTTTGCCAGTTTTCCCACTAACTTCCATTTTCCACGTCAGGATTTTGTCCAAGATTCCATATTACATTCAGTTTTAGTTACTTCTCTTTAGCCCCTTCCAGTCCAATAAAAATTTTTAGTTTTTTATCTTTTACCTTGACACTTTTCAAAAAGTACTGCTATTTTATAGATTCCTTTTAGGTGAATTTGTCTGCTGTTTTCACATAATTGGAAAAAGTCCTGTGATTTTCTGCAGTTGTACAACATAAATGACATGGTGTACTTTTCAGTGAAGCATATTAAGGAGACAACCAGGTGTGGTGGCGCATACCTGTATTCCAGCACTTGGGAGACTGAGGAAGGAGGACTTCCAAGAGCGTGAGACCAGCCTAGGCTACATAGTGAGTTCAAGACCAGCCTGAACTACATAACAAGACCCTATCTCAAAAACAAAACGAAACAAAAACGGGGAGAATTTAACCACTTGGCTAAAGTGGTAATAACCATGTTTCTCTACTACAGTTTCTCTTTCCATCTTTCCCTTTATAATATAAATCTTTGGGGACATGCTTTAGGACCATGCAAATGCTGGTCTTTCAATACTAGCTCTTTTGCCTACCCATCTGGCATTTTGAGTCCTTTCCAGGAAGATGAGCCCCCTAATGATCTCCACCTTCTAGACCTGCACTCTCGTGTAATCCCCTCCCATCAGGGTTGATACATTTGACATGAATAACATGCCACATCCAAGATGAGGTAATAAAGGACATGGGGGCAGGTGGCTCAGTGACAGAGCATTTGCCTAGCATGCATGAAGTCCTCCCTGGGGAAGGAGGGAAGGAAAGGTGAGAGGAAGGGAGGAGGGAGGGACACTAGAACTTTCATCAAATGCACATTTCTGAGTTTCTCTGTCTTGCTCTCCTTCCTTTGAATCACTGTCCTGGGGGAAATCAGCTGCTGTGCTACCAGCCTTATGAGAGGTCCTCACGGTAAGAAACTGCAGCCTCTGGCCAGTAGATATGTGAATGAATTTAGAAGCAGATCCTCTAGCTCCAGTCAGGCTTCTCACTGTTGACCTGGATGACACTATAATTGAGGCCACAAAGACCTTGGACAGAACCACCCAGCGAAGCCGCTTCTGCATTCCTGATTCACAAACTTCATGTAATGCAAACTGTACTGTGGCATTAAGTTCTAGGGTAATTTGTCGTTGTTACTTCTGAGGCAGGACTATGTAGTCCAGGCTGGCCTTGAACTTATGGCTATCCTCCTGCCTCAGGTTCCTGAGAGCTAGGATTACAGGTGTGCACCACCACACTTGGCACTAGGATAACTTATTATATAGTTACTGGTAACTAATGCAGTCTGAAACATTTAATCTACCATGACTGGAAGCCAGAAATTTCTATGTCCATTTAATCATATTAGCTATTGTCTCCACTTCACAGATGAGGTAAAATGGGGCAGATACCGAATTAGCCTCTAAATGCTACTCGTAATCTTTTTTCTTCTTTCTTCCTCTAGCACAGGGACTCAAAAGCTGGAATACTCACCTTCCCAGATTTCCCTGCATGTAGTAATTGGTATCTAATGTTACTAATGAGATGTATATAAAAGTGTACTAGGAAAGGGTTTCTCTTGCTGAACAAAGGACAAGGTCTTAAGAAGAGGTTTTGGGTCTGTTTTCCTTTATCCTATCTGGAAAACAAGGTGAGCTGCCATCTTGGTTTCATTTGTACGGTGGCCTGAAGATTCACAGCCATCAGAATGACACCTAGCATGTGCTGACATGGAAAAGGAAAGCTGGAAATGTCTAGGGTAGGCCATGACTTCCTTGAGTAGCTGCCTGGTCCTGGTATGGCTGCCTTCAGACTTCCTTTTGCCTGAAACTACCAAACCTCTTGTTTGTTTGGTTTTTGAGACAGAGTCTCACTAGGTGGCCCAGCCTGGCTTCAGACTCAGTGATCCTCCTGCTTCAGCCTCCCCCTCCCCCTCCCCCACCCAGTGCTAGGATTACAGGAGCAACACCACACTTCTAGCTACAAACCTTTTACTTTGAGCCATTGTTTATTTTTCTGTTGCTTGAAACAAGACATTCCCAACTAACACACTGAGTTAAGAAGAGGTAGTTCAAACCCAGGTCTACTGACTCAAGCCCTAAACACAAAAGCTAATTGGAAGGTTTTGTTTTGTTGGAAATTTGTTGTTTTTTGTTTTGGTAGTACTGGGAACTGAACTCAGAACTTTTACATTACATTTCTTATTTTTATTTTGAGGCAGCATGGGGGGTCTTGCAAAGTCACTAGGTAGCCCAGGGTAGGCTTGAACTTTATCCTCCTGCCTCAGCCTCCCAGAGTACTGCACCACCATACTCAAATGCATGCATGGCCAGGTGTCCAGCCCACAGGGGTAAGCTCTGGCTGTGCAAAGAAGATACGAAAACTTGTGTTCTACTCCCCAACATGGCTGTACAATTTTTCTTTCCCAATTCCGAAAGCTAAGTTTTGGCTTCTACTCCTATCACCAAAACTATCCTTGTCAAAGAGCTCAATACTTCCCTTGTCACGAAGTCCAGTGAGTACTTTTTTGGGTTTATCTTACCCTCGCCATAGCACTTGGTATTTGTGGACTACTTCCTTTTGCTTAAAATATCCTTCCTGCTAGGATTTCTCATTCTAACTTTTCTCCCCTCCCTATGGACCACTCTCTTCCTCGATTCTTCCTCAGCCCCTTGTCTTCTGCCTGTCCTCTAAATGAAGGCACTGTCGAGGGTATTATCACAGGCCCTCCTCTGTCTGTGCAATCCATTCCCACAGCTTCAGTTACAACTTGGAGGCAATGAATTCCCATCTAGATCTTCCTTTCAGAACTTTATCATTAGCAACCTGTCTTCAGATACATCAATTACCACACACCCATGTGGAGAGCCCACAGCAGCCCCTCACTTGACATGTCTAAACCTGTATCAGCACGTTCAATTTCTGTATCCGACTCCTTTCACTGTTTTCCTAACTCATAAAATAACACTACCAACCACCAGGCCAGAATATAAGTGGTTTCTGCCACTGCCTTAGCACAAAACATCTCTCTCTCTCCTCTGGCTACTCAACTCTCTCCTAATGGTTTTCCCCCTGTCGTTCTCTACACCCACTTTTGTCCAGGAAATTTTACTATAACACAGCCATATCCTGCACTTCGAATCTCTATGAATGTTTTTGCCTCCAATGATAGAGCTGAGTAGTGTAATGAGAATCATGTGGCCCTTAACAGAAAAGATTTGCTGGCCTCTGTTTTAAACTAAAAGTCCACAAAGACAAAAATCCTTAAAAAGAGCTCAAGAAGCCAGGGTCTGGTTCCTGCCTATTTTTCTGCATCATCTCTTGTTATCTTCCATTCTGCTTTCTATGCCTCAACCATACTGCACTTCCTTCAATTTCCTGAAACTTGCTCACTTCTCTCTTAGGAATGAAACCCTAAGCCCTTCAAATCCCCTCCCCACACCCTCCCTCATTCACTACATTGCTACCCTTTCTTCAGATCTCAGTGCAAACTTCACTTCTTCCTTTTGGTCTTCCGTGAACTCCCCAAATAAGAGTCCGTTGGACCACAGAGCCTACTGCTTAACTCGCTACCATCCAGATAACCTGAAATTACATAATGTGTGTTTTCCACTCAAGTAAAAGGAGACACTTCCTGTTTTTGACAGCATGGTGTCCCCAGCATGTAGCTTAGTGCTTGGTACACAGCAGACATTTAATATGCTTTGCTCTCCTTCCTCTAATGACCTCTGTAGTCTCTCTGACACTGTCTGCATCTCTAAGTCCTCACAACTGCCACAGCCAGGTCCACTATCACCTTGTGTTTGGACTTTTAACAGACAGACAGCAGGTCTCTCCACTCTGGGTTTTTCTCCGTAGTGAAGCTAGGCTGACTTCTAAAATGCAGACCTGTTTCTGTCACTCTGCTCTTTAAAGGCTTTCCATTGCTCCCTGAAAAAAAGTCTAAAATACTCAGAACACGTTTTTGTAATTTAGATTTTATTTACTGCTCAACAGCACCTATGCTTAGAGTCAGAGTGATCCTCTTTCAGATCTCTAACTACATGCACTCTCTCAATTTCAGATTTTTGCAAATCATTTTCCCTATGTCTGCCTGAAAACTACTCCTACACCTTTCCTCTCACCCCAGTAATGTTCACCCAGTATTTGGGGCGATCTTACATATCTCGTCTCCCTTAAAGCCTCCTCACATATCCCAAGTCTGTAACACTGTCTGTCCTCCCCTTGCCCCCAAACACACACATGGTCTGTAGCATTAACCACATATAAAGCTATGTAAGTGAAGGAACTGACTTTTCTCCTGTATTTACAATATTTATCACAGTGCACAGCACATGGGAAGAGTTCAATAAATGTTTTCTAATCAATTCAATTTATATCTTTCAAAACTAAAGCAATTTTTCATAATTTCAAAAGAAAATGAAAGTTCCTATTAAATCCACTCATTAAATCTTACTGTGACTTCCAGTTCTATATCCTCAATACAAATCCAGCATGGAAAAACTGGCTTTCCACATGCCAAAGACTAAAACTAGACCCATGTCTTTCACCATGCACTAAATTAAAGTCAAAATGGATAAAAGATCTACATATTAAAACAGAAACACTAAATTTATTGGAAGAGAAAGTAGGTAAAAATCTTGACGACATTCGGGCAGGCAGAGAGTTCATGAACAAAAACCAAGCTGCATGGGAAATACTTCAAAGAATCAACAACTGGGATCTCACCTTACTGAAAAATTTCTGCACATCTAAAAAAATCACCAATAAAGTGAAAAGAAAACTCACAAATTGGGAAAAAATTTTAGTCAACTGCCCCTCAAACAAAGGACTTCTATCTAGGACATATAAAGAATTAAAAAAAAATCAGGCCCCCCAAATTCAAAGACCCAATCCAAAAATGGGCATCTGAGATGAAGACACACTTCTCTAATGAAGAGATGCTAATGGCAAATAAATACATGAAAAAATGTTCAAAATCATTAGTCATTTGAGAAATGCAAATGAAAACAACACTGAGATTCCATCTCACCCCAGAAAGAATGGCTATCATCAAGAAATCAACTAATAATAAATGCTGGAGAGGCTGTGAGGAGAAAGGAACCTACACTCCACTGCTGCTGGGAGTGCAGACTGGTGAAAACACTGTTGAAATCAGTTTGGAGATTCCTCACAAAACTAGGATTGGAAGTCCCATTTAACCCAGCTATTCCCCTTCTGGGTATTTCCCCCAAAGAATTAAAGACATCATACCATAGTGATATATGTGCACCCATGTTTATAGCAGCACAATTTGTTATAGCTAAATCTTGGAAACAATCCAGATGCCCATCCACTGAGGAATGGATAAAAAAGATGTGGTATTTTTATACAATGGAGTATTGCTCAGCTATTTAAAAAGATAAACTCGAGGCTTTTGTAGGCAAATGGATGCAACTAGAGACCACACTCATAAGGGAAACAAATTGGACCCAGATGTGTAAACATCATATTGTCTCCTTGGTGTAGGAACCTGAAAAACTAGGTACAACTCAAAACATACAATAGATGATAGGAAAGGGAAAGAAATTGCTCAAAGGAAGGAATGACTGGGATGAGGGAAAGAAGAAAAAAGGCAGGCAAAATATATATATGAACAGCTGCGATGACTGTATTGCTGATGTCTGATGGTGTACTGAAATGAACAGTTAATGCTTACAATTTTTTATATTCTGATCAATTTTGCATGCTTGTGTCTCGTGGTCTGTGCAACTGACTTGAAGGTAACAAGATGCAATGGAATTACAATGGTGAACTCCTACCATCTTGTCTAGTGAAATTCTGTATTATCTCTAATGTTTTATTGAAGAATTATTTTCTTATTCTCTTTAACAGTTTGAGCAATCCTTCATTCTTACACCTGGTAATCTTAGCAATGTAGTTGAGGATAGCGATATGTAATGTAACAACCACTGTTGATTTGTATTATTTTGTCTTGAGGCTCTGTATCACTTTGAATGTTCTTGCTTTGATTTGTTTATGTTTGTGATACTGGTATGCTGCTACTGTTCTAGTTTTTGTTTGTTTGTTTCTCATTTACTACTCTCTTTAAAACAAAAAAAAAATAAAAATAAACAAATCCAGCCTGGACTACATAACTATGTTAACCAGCACACCTAATCCTCTCATCAACACATACCCTTATATACTGCATCCACATCTCACTGTCAAACAAGGAGTTAACTTAGCAGTCTAATTTCTATCCTCTGGGTCCTAGACTGGATCTCAGGGGCACTGCAAAGTCGTACAATCTTTCTAACTCACTCCATTAAATGGCTCTGGCTTTTTAACCCCACTGGGTTCTAAATATGGCTTCGGTGATGCTTTTCCTTCTTTCTGGCTATTCTCTGTCCTAGTATATGTCTACATTTTTACTACTCCAGTCTACCTCCTAAAGTATGCCCAGCCTGCTCCTCCATCAAGAGGGGAGCAGATATGAATCCTATTTTGCTCTAGAATTTTTTGTATAGTTACAGTGAACTTGTTTAAATTTTTAAAAATTTTATTACAGTAAAGAAGCATTGCCAAGAGTGATAACTGTGCTTGAAATGACAAGGAGTATTTTGCGAAATATAAATGGCAATGTGTCTTTTACTGTATTACATTTTTAAAATTTAAACATTCACTGTATTTTTTATCACAGCATGTTTATCAAACATTTATGGCAATTTCTGTCAAATAAAAACATGTGTGTCCTCATCCACCTTATTCATGGGATCTGGCACTGTGCAACTTCCGGCTCTTCCCCAAAGCCAAAATGACCATGAAAACTAAATGTTTTGAATTGACTCAGGACACTGAGGCAGCCACACTGCACAACTAAAGACAGCCATGAAAGTGAACTTCCTGCACCACTTCAGAGAGTGGCAAGAACAATGGGGTAAGTGTGTTCGAAGAGGGGGAGTATTTTCAGGGGGGCTGGTGGCAATATCTTCAACTCTAAAAAAAATTATACATTTATACTTTTGGTCCACATTGCATACCCTTTCCCTGCCCTGTACTGACTGTGCTTTTACTGACTGTGCTTCTGACCTACTCCTTCTGCTGTGCTCTTGGGCCTTCCCTCATCAATTTGGTACAGTCATATCATACATTAATTCATGGACAGGCAAATCTATATAAGGCTCACTGTGCCTTATCCTTGTGCTGCACCCACTGGAGCACATTCATCCCACTGCTACTTGATTACTACAAAGTAGGAAGGCAGGTAATAGCCCTGCCATACTTGATGTGCCTGATTAATAGAGAGCTTGAAGTGTCATAAACTGAGAAATAACCACATTGCATTCATCCTGTCCACTCCAGATGATCCCAAATGAACCAAGCAGTGCTTGATACCATCCAGCCAGATTGTAAGGCCATACAGGAAGGCCTATGTACAGTCAACAGGAAGGACCGAGACACACTCACAGGTCGTCTGCTGTCTCACAAGCATCAAGTATCATGCATACCTACCAGTGAATGCCCACCTTGCCTTGGTGATTTGATTCTAGTGGCTAAAACCATGCCTTCCCCCCCCCCATAAGACCTAAAACACAAGGTAACAACAGGAATGTGAGGGTCAGCAATACAACTCTGGAGATGGTACAGAGTCTGGGGCCACATCTCTTTCCACACTGTTATTATCTCCAAACCATCAGTGCTTTTGGTCTGCAATTTTTCTAAGTTACAGAAATCAATAATGTCAGAACCAAATGAAAAATCTGAGAATCAAAATAGATTCCTAGTGGATAACTAATTGGTGAGCTTCAGGATGGAGGGGCAGAGATGAGAACTGTCACTTCAAACAACACCACAGACTACTCAAAATAAACATTTATCATGAAGCACTTTATATTTCAAAGTCTAGCTGGAAACTTTCAGAAATAAGCAGAGACCACCACATCAGTGTCTGGATCTACACATCCATTTCTTTCTTCCTCTACCAGAAACACACATCTTAGCAAAGGCTTCATGTTATGAGACCAAGACAAAACCTGCTCTGCAAGTACAAGGCAAAAAATAAAGCAAACCTTTTATACTTACTCGCCCTTAAGGCCACTAAGAGTTATGTTATTCTTTGATCTTTTAAGCCATGCTCACTCATATATATTATTGTCAACATCTTTGAAAAAAGAAAAACATAAAGCATTAAACAATTTAAGGACTTTTCACAAACCAAATGACAGTAGGTTTTTATTAACATATCTTACAATGTTGATTATTCCTAGTTTATAATTTCTGCTTAATTATAAAGGTTGATTTAGTTTCTACAGTAATGTACTGTATTTAAATGATCATTCATACAAGATATCACACCAGTACATTTTTTTGAATAATATACACACATCACTCTAACTTGGACCTGTTATTTTTAAAAGTAGGTTTATAAATGGGACTTATAAAAGTTATGGGGAAAAATTAAAGTTCTAGTTTAGCAGCATGCATGTATGTATTCAAGTACAATTTTCAACCAAGTGCCTTTTTTAAAATTTACTGGTGACTAATTCACCAATATCAAAATAAACACTATCAAATACCCAAATTTTAAAGTTAAGGCTAATATTTTCACTTCACATCCATATGCACAACCATAAAACATTCCATTTTAAATATGTATTAATCGAAGTCTGAATACATTATACCATGTATATATAGTATCAGAGTTTCAAACTGTAGAATTATTCAAGTTCATGAATCCTGTAACAGTGTTTACTAGAGATGTAAATAAGCATTTTGCTCTTCAACCACACTTACAAATGGTCTGGTATCCATAATGAGCAATGCAAAAAATATGACAGGCTGAACTTATGATACAATATTTAAAAAAGTAGCAATGTGTTGGAAAGGACAGTGATTTAGTCAAACAGGATCAGTCTAGTTTTACAGAAAGTTACCTTAATATTTTGGAAATGTATACAAAAATAGCAAGCTATTTCCATGTATTTTCTTGTACTGAATGCCTAATTTTTTGATGTTCTGAACACACTTAAATATGTACTGCTCTGTTTTCCCTATTTTAATGCAAACCCATCACTTAATGTTCATTTTCATATTCTATAATGTCATGTCATTTAAGAAATTTTGAAACATGGATCTAATGTTATTTTTATATTTTATCATTAGACATTTCTTATTCTTACATGTAACAAGCCATGGAAATCCAAACTACCAGGAACTGCTTGATAAACACTATGTACGAAATAATTATCAAATTACTGAATCATTTGAAATAAAAATTTAGTAGCAATATATAACATGCTTTTCTGTAATCTTCCTTTCCTAATTCTAGAGTGGGTTTGAGCTCAATCATTCTTTTTCTTACTGGTTTAAAAACCCTACGAACATAGATTACTTTTCACAGCAGTTTCTAAGAATGCGGATGCATGGTTCATTTGTGAGGGTCATCACTACATTTTTCTTTTCTCTTCTAGGAAACCATGCAGAAATAACAGTGATTACACTGCATGAATACAATAGAGCTGAACTTCTTGAGCTGATAGGGAAGTTCTAAAACTTATGGTTCACTTGTTGGGAAGTATGAGCATTTCCAATCCAATCATATAAACAAAAGCTTTGTTGGTAATAAAAGGTGGGCATGCACAGACTCAAAATCTGCCACATGTATGTTCTAAAACTTTTTTATTTTATAGTAAAAATCTATTCGGTACTACCTCTAATAATTCTTCCAAATGAAATGGCAAGTTTTAATAATTTTGATTTGTTTTCCTTTTTTTTGGTTCTTAAGATCAAACCCAGTGCCTTGTGCATGCCAGGCAAGCACTCTACGACTGAGCAACATCTGCAACCCCAGAACTTTGACTTTTAAGTATTCCCCAACCACACATATACTTCCCCCAAATGTACTGTATTATATTAACAGCAGCTATCTACTTATTTTACAGCTATTTCAATTATTTACCTGGGGAAAATATTTATGAAATTCCTGAGAATGAATTAAGTTTTCAGCAAAGCCTTAAACTTTTAACAGATCCTCACAATAAGAAAAATTTTTAAAGTTCTACTATTAGACCAACTTTTACTATACAATATTTCACATAAATCATGTTTTACATTTTTCTATTACATACAGCAAAAGTCTCAAATCAACACAAGAATGGCAGAGAAAAAAGATGCATTATGTTTAGGAGATGCAAATTAAAACATAGATAGAAAGAAGCAGTAAAACTTCAAATAAATCACACCCACTCTAAGTGTCAATAAATAGCTGATATGCATTGTTGGGAGAATCATTTCTGAATGACTTTGTGGACACATTGTGCTTTTTATTAATTGTGCACTTAAAAAAATGACCACTAAAGAATGATTCAACTTATTTGTTAAGTTTTCCAGATACTTTAAAAAAATTATTACACCATTAATGTGATTACCAAGCACCTAATTTTGAAAAGGCTTCATAATGTATGTTTTCTTTTTTTCCTTCAGCGAAAGCATTAATCCCCTAAATTAAGTTAAAGCTTATTGTTGATAAAATAAATTCCTAATGAAAATGATACAATGAAATGCTGAGGTGGTAAGTCATAGTCCATTATAATGTGGACCCCATCTTTTATTGATGTGATCAAAAGTATGAGAAATCCACTGCTGTTCAAGAACTTTGTATCTTTCCTTACAAATGTAGAGAGGCTTGCCTCGCCTAGAATAAAAAGAGAAAAAAGTATTAAAGATAACATAATACAATGAATATTTCATATACATTTTTAAAAATAAGTACTTATGGCAGAAATATCAGTAATTTGGTTTATTTCATGTTTCCTCAACATGTTTATAGGTTAAATATCTGAAAAACTGGCAATTATTCTAAATTAATGATCATTATAACTTATTATTTTTCTAAAAATCATGACTATAAGGCCCAAAATGGTACACTGGTTTTTACTGACCGAACTTCCGTAATACCCAGACGAGTCTACGCAGATCCTACCTCAGATCCCGGTCTTCTTCTCCATGAGCATCCAAATACACGGAACCCCAGAGGCAGAAGCGGTGACCTCGAATAATGATAATCACTGACGCATTGATCAAAAGGAAAATCCCAGTTCCAGCACCACAGTTCTGAGAATGCTAAAAAATTTAAAATATATCAATTCATTTTATAATCAAACGGGTTTTAAGACAAATCAAGTGCATCTTAACTAAATGCCTCCTAATAAGATATTTAAAATTTTAACGTAAAATTTCATCTATGTTAAATTTACAACCATTTACTGTTAACACATTAGGAAAAATCTGGAGTATTATCTAGAAGAGCAATTAACAGCCAGGCTAATTCAACAGCTAGCACTCCCAACAGCACAGAAGAATGCTGTTTCACAGCACATTTAAATGTACCATTAAAATTAAGAGAAAATAGAAGAACTGGAATTGCATTTAAGAAAGGTTTTACCCACAACCTTGGGTTTTATTTTCCCTTCTACTGGATTAAAAAAATAGAACACAATTTTTCTATATACTATCGGTATGTTTAATTCAAACACTAGTTAACTGTGATGCTCTGATTTGACAATATACATCAGATTTCCAAGAGATCTGAGTTTTTATAAATTTTGTACTGTTTCCTCTTGCTTACCAATACACATTCACAGTAACTTTGTTGCTTGCAGCAAAGTCCTTTCAGGCACACAAAAGTACCACAAACAAGGCAGACAGCGGGGTCCTTAGGAACCTTGGTGCAGACACTACAGGTTTTTCTGTGGTAGTACTGAAAAATGGTATTGTAATTCTCAGGCAACTGTAATAGATGTGGTAACTTCCATCTTGACTCCTGGATAAGCAAGGCCTAAAACATCCAAAAAAAGCCATTAGGTCTATGTATTTAAGACACTAACACAAAATATTTATTTTTAGAAAGGATTTTTCTTTTCTTTTTTGAGATAGGACTCTGCTATCGCCCATGCTGGCCTCAAATTCACAATCCTCCTGCTTCAGCCTCTCTAGTAGCTGGGACTGTGGACATATGCCACCAAGCTTAAGAATTTTCTTTTAAAGGAAGGAAAATCTGTCTCCAAGAATATGACTTATTTTCTCAATATACCTCTTTTCCATCTTATACATGACAAAAACAGGACTTCAACAATTACTATCCTCTATTTTCATATAATTTCAACAGATGTAGTATTTCAGATTAAACACCTTATGTAAACCTCTTATTACTTTAAAAGAAAAACAATTATTTCTAATCATGCATGGAAACAATCTGGGTATATTTGTCTTTAAATATGGCTAATGCAAAAGCTTCAAACTGTTCTACAGTTTTTAAAAACCGTATTTTGGCCTTTCTCAGACAAACAATTCATCAGTTTTTTCTTTAGGGGAAAGTCATAATTATAACTCATTATTTGTTTTAATATTTTAGACTTTCCTTTTTAGAATATGAAAATGCATTATACCTCAAACTGTTAAGATAAGCACTTGTGGATACAAGGGGCTACTATTTTTATGCAAATTTACTGCTTAAAGTATGAAAACAGAAAAAACAGAGTTAGTTATATTTCTCTGCAGAGTGTACTTGATTTACTACTTGTACTGTAGCACTTGTATAAAAATACTGGAAAGAGCATTATTTTTTTTTTTTTTTGAGACAGTGTTTTCCTATGTAGTTCAGGCTGACCTAGAACTTTTGTAACCCAAGGTTGACCTCAAACTCACAGTGATTCTCCTGCAACAGCCTCCCGAGTACTAGGGTTATAGGCATATACCATCACACCCGGCTGTATCAAATTTTTTATATGTTACTCTACACCTAAAATAGATGAAATGCAGTGTGAGTCACTATCTAGAAACTATATGAATAACAGGCAGTTCGTACAGCTTTGTCTGATCTGCACCAACTATCTCAGTCCAAAGAAAGAATAGACAAGCAGCTAGCTTGCTGTTTGTCAGTCAGTTCATGGATAAGGTGGCCATGGAAGCAAAGATAAGGGCAATATGTGGACTTATAATGTGCCACTTCCCAGGACTCCATGCCCAACCCTGGACCCCAAAGATGACATTCTGTTTTAGATTCTGTGAGGGGACTCATTCTGTAACAGGTTGACTGGAACCCTTCCATGGGTGAAAGGGCCTGCACTTTTCCTGCACTGAACTTGACACCTATTATAGGTCAGTTGTGTATTACTTCATGGTCTCTACCACAGTCTCCAGTTCAAGAGTTTCTTTTACAAAGAGAGACATAAGGCACCAGATGCCTGCCCACAGGATTCACTGATCATAACATATACTCAAACATCTGAAAAGTTACTAGTCTTCCAAATGCTGAGTTGCTGCACTGATGAACTTTTAGACGGCACCAGCTGGGGGAAAAAACCGCCTACAGAATGAGGTATGTGCGCCTACATAATGAGGTATATATCTCTAAGCAGCCAGTATATATGGGTGATCTTTCTCAAGGCTGGAATGTATAGGCACAGGAACCAGGAGATAGAAAATGACTGGGCACCTCTCACAATTACTTGGTGTGAAAATTTGGTTTGCAATTAAAAACTTAAGTTTGAAATTTCTGCTTCTCTAATATACTGGACTCTTCTGTAGTTCTAATACCTAAAAAAGCTATATACTATCATCTATCAGGTGATATGATAATAATTGTCCTGAATTAGAATCTAAATGTCATCTGACCATTACAGGCTCTTCATACCAGTAGAACAAATGGGGATGTCTTACAGTATCATCTGGAGGGACTGATACTCCTACTAAGAACAATAAAAACATTACCATATAAATGATAGGAGTACTTTAGAACTTAAAACCTCCAACTGCCATTCCTGCCACGTACCAAGCTTGAAATATGAAATATTTTTTCAAAAATATTTTAACTTTATACAAGCAAGACAGGACCAAAAACAGGAAGCTCAGCACTCTCAGAACAAAGTTAGGGTAATGTCCTTCATCAAACAAACCCAATCATTTGACGTAGTAAACAAAAAAGGTGAAAGAAGAAAGTCATATATGGTTACAAATTCTCTTGTTTACTGGGCCACATATTTTCATTTTCATACTTTTTCTTTGTCTTACTATTGAATTCAGGTGACAAAATGTTAACCAAAATTTTCTGGAACATCTAGGTATGACAAATCAGAGGTAGAACAGACATCTAGATGCAGGGAACCCCAGTGTGTAAATACTGAAAGCTACCGCAGGCTGCTTATTTTGAAAAATCATTAATGCATTTGAATTTGTAAATGGCATGGTTGTACCATTTTGGACAGTGGAAGAAGTGGAACTCTCTGAACAAGAAGGATGTATTTGTGCTGGGCAGGTAACAATGTAATAGGCTACTAGTCTGTTGGTTTCTAAAGTCTGCCTTTCATCCTCTTCTGCTTCTATAATAACAGCATTATAAGTTCTTTTTTGGAAAATAACCACCTTTCCATATGGTTCCAATCACAAGATCCTACCCAGCCTCACAGGGGTGTCCATGATTCAAGTCAGGCCCATCAGATTTTTTTCTCCTGGGAATCTGAGTATCGGGCACACACTTGGAAGAAAGGAAAGTAGCTGAGGCTGAATCATCCAGTTACAGCACTTCCAAGAAAACAGGTCAGAGATCTTTGTGGTTTCTCTTCACAACAGATAGCAGTTCAGTGCTTCTTCAGCTGTACAAGTTACCCAGTACCCCCCCATCAAATCTTGCTTTTTCAGTTGTTTTCTACATTTGTTTCATTTTCCTTACATAAAATCAGAACTAGATTTTGTTGTAGCCAACTAAAGAATCCCAGCTGACAGAAAAATCCAGAAGCAATAATTTGCAGCTATCCACCATTGGTACTTTTGGATTATTCAGCTTGTATCAATATACATCTCTATTCAAATTTTAAATTCCTGGGAAAGAGAATCTGGTTGGCCTAAGGCCAGGGTCAGGGTCAGGAACAGAACAGAGTAAAGAAAGGACAAGAATGGAAATGTAGGCTAGCAGGGGGCACATTTAAATAACTGGCAAAAATTCTGCATTAGTAAAAATAAATGTCTACTATTCTGTCTCTGAGATAAATACCTGTCACTCAATTTTACAAAAAGATGAAGAATTTTTAAAAGATAAATTCTATTTTTCACCAGTATCCATATTCATAGTCATTCTCCTAAAATGTAGACTTGTTCTTAACTTATCAGGGCACACAGGCTAAGGATGGATGAGAGAACACAGCATGGAAACGTTTCAGAGGAGGCTTTTGATCGATATTCTAGGCCAGGTAGAGGAGAAAAGGAAACTGGATCTTACTGGCTTCTACTTTTTGCCAAGCACTCCTTTTACAATTTTATTGTCTTTACGTCCTGAAACCATTTCTGTCTCCTTTCATCTTTTAAAGTTTTCTACTAAATTTTAAGGAAAAAAAAAAAAAAGAGATAGAGGGACAGCTTTGGGAACTCCAGTGAGCTGCTGCCCCCCTCCACACACACACAAGCTTGGAGCCAGGCAAAAACCCAGACGGTTCTAGGGGCCTGGGGTCCACCCCCCTGCCCCAGTTGGAGCTGAACTGCACCTCAGACAGCTTTGGGAACTCCAGTGATCTGTTGCTGCCCCACACAAGAACTTGGGAGCCAGGTAAAAACCTGGACAGCTCTAGGGACCTGGGGTCCACTTCTCACCCCTCCTCCCCTTGGTTGGAGCTGAACTGCACCTTAGACAGCTTCAGGAACTCTGGTGTGGGAACCAGCAGGGGCAGTGGTAGTGTATGGAGATGCGGTAACCATGACCTACCCACTACTACAGCCCGGTGGAAACAGGGCTAAAACCTGGACAGCTTTGGGAACCTCCGAGTGGGAGCCAAGCTGAGCCACATACAACTGTGGGAGCACTGGAGATTGCACCCCCCACACGCACACACACCATCGAGGGAGTCACACTGAGCACCAGGGACCTTTGTGTCCTTGCCCCTCTACTACAACATCATCCTGGGAGTAAGGCTGAGCTCCAGGGAACTTTGGCATCTCTGAAAATGACAAAACAAAGGCGCAAAATGCAATCTCAGACCTCTACCCGACTAGAACAAGTCCAGGAGATACTGACACAGATGAGCTTGGAAGTCCTACACCTGAAATTTCTGAAATGATAGCAGCTGAAGTAAAGAAACAACTCCATCAGGCTGTAGAAGACATCAGATCAGAAATAATCTCTGAGGTTAAAAAAAAAAAAAAAATGACAACAATAATGAAAGAATTGCTTAGCACATCTAAAGAAGATACAGGAAAAAAAATAGAGGAGCATAGTAAATTAATGGAAACCTTAAGTGAACAGTATAGGAAAGAACAGGAATGCATGAAACAGATTCAAACAGATATCCAGGAAATTACAACTTCCATCAAAAGCTGGCAAAACCACTTGAATGAAGCTGAAGACAGACTTTCAGACCTTGAAGACAGCATTGCTGTGAATGGCCATGAAAGGAAGGAACTCTTAAAAATAACAAGAAACCAAGATATAACAATTCAACAACTGCAAGGCAAAGCAAAGAAAAACAAAGTAAGATTAATAGGTATCAATAAAACATCAGGTGCCTGCACAAATGACATAAAAAGACTATTTGCTGAAGTAATAGCAGAAAAGTTCCCAAGCATGGAAAAAGAATTGGACATTCAAGTAAGTGAGGCATATAGAACTCCAACTAGCCATAACCAAAATAAATCTACACCCAGACATATACTGGTCAAGATCCCAGAAATTCAACAAAAGAACAGAACATTAAAAGCTGTTAGAGAAAAGAAACAGATCACCTATAAAGGAAAGCCTATCCTAATCATGGCAGATTTCTCAAAACAAACCATCAAGTCAAGAAGAGCTTGGAGTGAAGTATTTCAGGTATTGAAAGAAAATAACTTCCAACCCAGATTGATGTACTCTGCAAAACTATCCTTCAAATTTAATGGAGAAATAAGTACTTTCACAATAAAGATCAACTGAAGAACTTCATGAGTGCCAAACCAACCCTACGAAGAGTACTAACAGATATTATAGAAAAAGATAAAAAAGACCACAACTTTAAGAACATCTACAGAAAGGAAACATCAAGTGGAGCAAGTGATTAAACAGAGGGAAACAAGAAGAACTAATAGCAGGAAAACAACATGACAAAGATAAGCCAATACATATCAGTTATAACCATCAATGTAAACGGATTCAATTCAACCAAAAGAAGTAAACTGGCAAATTGGATCAAGAAACAAAATCCAACAATATGGTGTATACAAGAAACACATTTAACTCAAAAGTAAATTCACAGGCTGAAAATCAAAGGATGGAAAACAATACTCTATGAAGGGCTAGGGATTTAGCTCAGCAGCACAGCACCTGCCCGGCAAGCACAAGGCTGTGACTTCAATTCCAAGTACCGGAAAAAACAAAACAAAACAAAAAAATAATCCAATACTCCATGCAATAGGTACCCTGAAAAAAGCGGGGATAGCTATTCTGTTCACAGACAATGGGAACTTCAAACCAAGAACAATTAAAAGAGATAAAGAAGGTCACTACATACTTGTGAGGGGAAAACTTCAAGAGGAAGAGATAATAATCATAAACATCTATGCACCAAACACAGGAGCACCCAAGTATATAAGACAAATTTTGACATGAAAAATGAAATAAGCAGCAACACAATCATAACAGGGAGCTTCAATACCCCACTGTTACAAAGAGATCAACTAGACAAAAAATTAGCAAAGAAATAACAGAACTAAACCAAACATGTGAACAATGGACTTAGCAGACCGGTACAGAGTGTTCCACCCAACAGCATCAGAATACACATTCTTTTCAGCTGCACATGGGACATTCTCTAAAACAGACCATATGATAGCACATAAAACATGCTTAAGGAAATGCAAAGGAGTTGAAATTATCTCATGTATACTATCAGACCATAGTGCAATGAAACTGGAAATTAATGACAAAGGAAATCGCAAGAACTCCATAAACATATGGAAATTAAACAGCACCCTCCTGAACAATCAATGGGTCACAGATGGAATCAAAGGAGAAATTACACACTATATACAATCAAACGAAAATGTATATACAACTTACAGAAACCTGTGGGATGCAATGCAAGCAGTACTCAGAGGGAAATTTATAGCAGTGAATTCCTACCTCAGGAAAACAGAACAAGAAATAAACAATCTTATGCTGCACTTTAAGCTTCTAGAAAAAGAAGAACAAATCAAACCAAAAGCCCAGAGAAGGCATGAAATTATAAAGCTCAGGGCAGAAATTAATGCTATGGAGACTAAAAAAGCAGTACAAAGAATTAATGAATCGAAGAGTTGGTTCTCTGAAAAAATAAAATTGATAAACCCCTAGCCAACCTTATTAAAAAAAGGAAAGAAAAAACTGAAATACATGCAATAAGGAATGAAAGAGATGAAATTACTACAGATTCTGTAGAAATTCAAAAGATCATCAGTACTTACTTTGAAAATCTTTACTCTCACAGGATGGAAAACACAGAGGAAATGGACAGATTTCTAGATATATGAACTACCAAAGCTGAATGAAGAAGATATAAAAATCCTGAATAACCCTATATCAGCAAGCAAAATTGAAAAAGTAATAGAAAACGCGCCAATGAAGAAAAGCCCAGGTCCTGATGGATTTACAGCTGAATTCTACAAGAAATTTAGAGACAATTTAATGCCAATACTTCTCAAACTCTTTAAGGAAATTGAAAAGGAAGGAATTCTCCCCAACTCATTCCTGGAGGCAAGTATTATCCTGATACCAAAACCAGAGAAAGACCTAACCAAAAAAGAAAAATACAGACCAATCTCCCTAATGACCATAGATGCATAAATTTTCAATGAAATACTAGCAAAAAGAATGCAACAAATCACCAAGAAGATTATACACCATGACCAAGTGGGATTCATCCCAGGAATGCAGGGTTGGTTCAATATACACAAATCAATTAATGTAATATACCATATCAATAGAGCCAAAGACAAAAATCACATGATCATCTCAACTGATGCAAAAAAAAGTTTTTGATAAAGTCCAGCACTTATTCATGATAAAAACCTTACAGAAAATTGGCATAGATGGACATTACCTCAATCTGATAAAAACCACCTATGACAAACCAACAGCTAACGTCATTCTAAATCGTCAAAAACTGAAAGCTTTCACGTTAAAATCAGGAACAAGACAAAGATGTCCAGTGGAGCTGGTGAAAAGTCAAAATACCATAGGGGAGAGCTCAAGGTCCGCTGGGAAGCCATTCAATGTCATTTAATATACGAAAGACACCCAGGCTCCCCAAGTCCCACCTGGCCCTGTATTTCAAGAGCTGTGAAAGTGCTTGAAAAAACAAGCAGTAAAGGAAGCTCTATTAGGAAGAAATTCTGAGTGTGTTCTTCACTTTTTCTCATAGTGTGGTCCAGTTATATCCATCTCTTACCCATGACATTCCTGCCAGGTTTAAAGACAAAAAAAACAGAACTCTAAACTCTAGGTAGGTATAATCTATGAGTAAAGACGTCACTAGATAGGAAAAAGATCTTTATACCTAATAACAAGGTTTAATTAACTTCTTCCATTTCCCTTTCTTTGGGGAGAGGCTGCCGAGCGTGTCCTGCATGCTAAGTGCATGCTTTACCACTGAGCACCTATGGATCCCTTCGTTTTCTCTAAAAAAAGAAAAAAAAAAGTATAAAATGGCATCTTCTTAAAGATTTCAGTAGGCCGGGCATGGTGGTGCATGCTTGTAATCCTAGCACTCGGGAGGCTGAGGCAGGAGGATCCTTGCAAGTTCAAGGCCAGCCTGGGCTACAAAGTGAGTTCAAAGCCAGCCTGAACTGCATAGCGAGACCCTGTCTCAAAAAGACAAAAAAAAAAAAGATTTCAGTATTTTAAAAAAGAAGAAAAACAAAGCAGAGACATTTATTACCTAAATTATTCTTTCCTTTACTACTCATTTCAATGTTTATAAATTATCTAATATCTTTCTGAAATACTGATGTTTTATTGCTCCTCTGATGTTTAAAAGGAAAGATAAAAATTTCTTGCTTTTTCTGAAACTTGGTCCCCTTTCCATCAGTTTTTTTCCGCCAATGACATCACCCCTTCACATACTTGTTCCACAAGTATTTATTAGATGACTAGTCTCTCATCAGGCACTTTCTAGGAATCAGTATCTAAGAACAAATACAAACAATTTTAGCGCTGGGGATGTAGCTCAGTGGGAGAGTTTCAATCCCAAGTATAGGAAGATAAAATCTGCTCTGCAGAGCTATGTTTAGACTGATTAAAAAAGAATGTGATAAACAGGGGCAGAGGTGTAGCACAGTGCTAGAATGGACACTTAGCATGTGTGAGGCCATGTGTTTAACTTCAGGAAGGAAGGGAGGGGTGAGGAGGGAGATGAAAAGAAAAAAGTACGATAAATATGGCAAGGGTTAGAGATAAAAGTATAGCTGGGATTAGAACTGTACAGGAGGTGGACTATCAGACCAATGTTCACAGCTGAGTTAACAGCCTCAAAACGTGATGAATGTAATGGAAGAGTAGAAAGGCTGGTTTAGATAAAAATGACAGCAATAAGAACACTACAGAAGTTTAAAAACATGTGATACACTTCAGACACATCCTCTTGTGATTTGAGGAAGGCAACAGCAGAAGAGTGGTTTAACATGAGGATGGAAAGGCAAGATGGTGAAGGTCCTTGTCTGCCATGCAAGGAGTCGTTATCTTCCCCAACAAGCAATGGAGCACCAAGAAGATGCTTAAGCAGGAGCATATTCCTATCAGAACTATAACAGTATAGTCAGAGTCTCCTGATTATTTGAGTGTAAGATCTTATAGTCATGAGCTTCTGGTCACCATATACAATTCTGTGCATTAGTTACTTTATAATTTTTAGTAACAGAAAAATAGCCCAGACTTTCTATACCACCTAAACAATCTCTGTTTTCTATCTTTCCTATTAAAAAGCCACCAGAATGACTGGGCATGGTGGCGCACACCTATAATCCCATCACTTGGGAGGCTGAGACAGGAGATTCACTGTAAGTCTGAGGTCAGCCTGGGCTACACCGTAGGTCAAGAGCAGCCTAAACTACATAGCAAGGCCCTGTCTTTAAAAAAAAAAAGCCTTCTAATTATCTCCCTAAAATACTATTTTTATCATATTCCATTTCTCAAAAGATGTAGTTCTACCTATAGGAGAAATTCTTCACACCAAACCAAGGTACTCACAGCCAGCCACTGCTGCCCCACTCCACTCTCAGTTCATGCATGTCCAATAAAAACCTTTTCACCAGCTGAGCTTGCAGCATAGGCTCAACACATTTTAAAGTTAAAGATAGCATCTTTTAGATTTGCTAGCCTAAATCTTTTTTTTACAAATGTGAGGCATTATTTTTTCAAATACGAATACAAGTTCCTTCCTTATCTTAAAATTCTTTTGTATCTTCCAAGCCTAGTATCCTGATTATTTAAGGAATTCAATAAAAATATGCTGACCTAAAGCAAACTAAAATAATACCTTACCTTTGTTAACTGAAATATTTCTGCTTTATACTCGTAATTTTTATATGAGCAAACCATTTTTAAAATTTAATCAGTTTAATAAACACTACCAAGAACAAATGACATGAAATTTAAAATTCTTCATTATTCTGTTATCTATTAGCATATCTTCACTGTGACAAATGAGTACTATTCTCTTTACATACCTTCCCTTGTTCTGCATGTCTTTCAGTAAATGATTTTATCTCAAAACACCACTGGGTTATAATATCAAATGCTGGAACTGGCCAATCCAGACAGGAGGCACTGATGAATGGATGTTCTGTTTGGTAAAATGTTGGCAGAAGTCCCAGGCAGCTGGCAAGAACTGAATATTCTTCTTCTTCCTTTTAGACAGGAAATAGAAAACTCTCATGATACTTCATCAAAAACATTTTCTACCATAGATATTGTAAGTGTCATCCTCATCAATTACTTTAGAGCAGTAAGAAAACCTTAACTGGTCAATTGAAATAAAGGGAGTAGAAGGAGTGAAAGAAAAAGGGTTCCTAGCTGAAACTACAGATACAACAGAACTATTTCAACTACAACAGAAATCATATTTCTCCAACTACAACAGAAATATCATATATTGTTCAACAGAACTATTTCAGCTACAACAGAAATCATATTTCTCCAACTACAACAGAAATATCATATATTTCTCCAACTACAACAGAAATATTTTTCTTTGGAAAGTTAACCTCTCTGTGTCGTAGTACTTGCTTCTTTGCTACATTTATCTTTAAAATAGAGTTGTCACATATGTGATCACTAGTCTGTAAAAGCCAGCTATTCTATGAAAACAAAGTTTATTTGTGATAAAGATAAAACTATTTTTGTTTAAAAAGGCATGGGTTGTGGATAAAGACTAATAATAAAAACATGGAATTCACAAGAGGCAGTGCTAAATAATGTTGAGTAAGAGCGGTGATAGTGGACAACATTGTCTTGCTCCTGATTTTAGATTGAAAGTTTTCAGTTTCTGTCCATCTAGTATGATGTTGGCTCTCGGTTTGTCATAAATGGCCTTTACATGAACACGTTCTATTGTTTAATGAATGGTGCTAGAAAAACTGGCTTTCCACATGCCAGAGACTAAAACTAGACCATGTCTCTCACCATGCACTAAGCTAAAATCAAAATGGATCAAAGATCTAAATATTAAAACAGAAACACCAAGTCTGTTGGAAGAAGGAATAGGTAGAACACTTGAAGATATTGGTATAGGCAAAGATTTTGTGAACAAAATCCTAACCACACAAGAAATATTGAAGGAATCAATAACTAGGACCTGATACTATTAAAAAGTTTTGCACAGCAAATTACCAACAGAGTAAAAAGACAACTCAGAGAGGGAAAAATTTTAGCCAGTTGTCCCTCAAAGGACAAATATTTAGAACATATGAAGAACTGAAAAAATTAGACTCCCCCAAATTTAAAGACCCAATCCAAAAATGGGCTGCTGAGATAATATACACTTCTCAGAGCAATAAACACAAACGGAAAATAAATATGTGGAAAAATGTTCAACATCATTGGTCATTCAAGAGATGCAAATTAAAACAACACTGAGATTCCACCTCATCCCGGAAAGAATAACAAATGCTGGCAGGGATGTGGGGAAAATGGAACCTTCTCCACTGTTGGTGGAAGTGCAGACTGGTGCAGCCACTGTGGAAATCAGTGTGGAGACTGCTCAACAAACTAGGATTACAGGGTCCATTTGACCCAGCTATTCCCCCTCTGGGTATGTTCCTGGAAGAATCAAAAACATCACACCACAGCAATACACACCCATGTTTACAGCAACATAGTCTGTAATAGCTAAATACTGGAAACAACCCAAATGCCCATCTATCCAGGAATGGATTTAAAAGAGACACATTTTTTAATACAATGGAGTATTACTCAGCCATAAAGAAGATAAACTTGAGACATTTCTATGTAAATGGATGCACCTTGAGACCATACTCTTAAATGAAATAAATCAGGCACATGTATAAATATGGCATTGTTTCCCTGGTTTGAGATACTGAAAATATACATAAGGATGAAAGTATATAAAAGGCATTGTAAAATAGAAATACACTGTTCAAATGAAAGGGGAACTAGGACTGAGGAGGAGGAAGAGAAAAGAAAAAAGTAGTAAAGGAAGGACAAAATGGAAACAAAGCTTTGTAAGTAAGGAGGGGAAGAAGGGTTGAAAGGGGAGGGGAATGGGAAAAGAACAAGATATATACAGGTACAAATTCCCTGCACTAAATGTGATAAATATGTATATCTAAACTGTACCAATAAACTTAATAAGAATTTTCAAATATTCTTCATATAAGTGGAATCATACAGTAAGTAGTCTTCTGTTCTCGGTATCTTTCAGAGTAATATTTTGAGGTTCATTCATGTCGTTACGTATATCAATGTCCTGTTCCTTTTAATTGCTTAATAGTATTCTGCTGTACAAATATATCATATTTTATTCATGCATTCATGGATTCTGGGCTAGTGTTTTGTGAGCATTTATTTAAAGTCTTTATGTGAACGAACGTTTTCATTTCATTTGATAGATACTGTGAGAACTGTTTGGCTGAATTAAGTATATGCTTATTTTTAAAAGTGATTGAACTTTTTCAGCTGACTACACCATTTTGCATTCCTACCAGTAAAGAATGAGAATTCCAGTACTCCAACTCCTCACCAACCCTTGGTATTCTTGCTCATATTAATCTCTACCTGTCTTATGAACAGTATGTTGAGCACCCTTCATCTACTTCTTGCCACTCATATATATCAAAAAGTGTCTGTATTTTTCTTCACACTTTGTGTTGGATTTTTTTCTTCATTATCAAGTTATAAGACTTTTAATATATGTTGGAGACAAGTCTTTAGCACATGTAACTATTTTATGATTCACATATTAAAAAAGTCACCCTTTTCTCAATCATTTAATTTATTGAAAGGAGATACTGCTATGATTCTAGATTCAGCAGCAACCATTCTTTTGTTTACAAGCAGTTCTGGTTTTATTTGTTGTTCTGCTCTGTACTGGAAACATAAATAAGTGTTCCACATTAAGAAAAAGTCACCCTTTGAAAATATGTAATCTAGTGGGTTTCAGTATATTCACAAAATGGGGCAGCACTGCTATTGTCCAATTCCAGAATATTTTCACATCCTCTATTGTAAATGAAATTCCTGACTGCTCATTGCTAATACACAGAAATACAACTGAACTTTAAATACATTTATCTTGTATCCTTGAACTTGTTTATTAGCTCTAATAATTTTTTTGAGATTCCTTATGACATTTTAAATATAACAGCACCTAATTTGTGAGCAGAGACTATTTTACCTCTGCCTTTCCAATTCGGATGTTTTTTATTTATTTTTCTTGTCTGTCTTGCTAGGGAGGCTAGCAGAATGCTGAAAAAAGGTGGGAAGAGCAGACATCCTTGTCATGTTCCTACTCTTGTTTCTTGTCTTTCATTGTTCACTATGACTGGTTTTACCTGTAGGTTTTTCATAGATACCCTTTATTACTCTGAGGAAATTCTTTTCTATTCCTGGTTTTGTGAAGGCTACTTCCTGTTGTTGTTGTTGTTGTTGTTTTCCCCTAGGAAAAGGTACTGGACTTTTGTCCAATGCTTTTTCTTTGACTTTTGAGATCATATACTTTTTCCATTTATTCTATTAATACAGTATATTAAATTATTATACTATTAATATATTAAATTACCTGATTTTTGTCACATCAATAGGGTAATTCCTAGAATAAACCCATTTGGTTTTGCCCATATTCACTGTAACCTTATTCACAAGAGCCAAAATATGGAATCAACCTATGTCTCCAAGGATGGGTGAAATGACCTCTATATCTGCACTAATTCATCTCACACCTGACCAGTGCACCATGCCATGGGGGAACATAGATTTTCTCCAGTGTCAGCCTCTTGCTTATAGCATCACAGATTATAAAGAATTAACTGTTGGTATGCTGCTTGAACTGACTACACTGACAGGCAGCCCAATTCTGTCTTGGTTGAGCTCCTGTCATCTAGATTTATCTGCTTTGTTGATCTTTGCAAACAACCAGATTTTAGATTCATTCTTCTCTCTACTGTTTCACCATTACAACTTTACTGATTTATCCTCTGGTTATGATTTCAATTTTTTCTAACTTACAAAAGAAATTAGAATATGTCACTCCAACATATGCCTCTTAGACATAAATATTTTTGAGCTGAAGCAGCAGCAAACTGAGGAAGGTGTCTTTGTACCCTAGCCTACTTCCATTTTAAGAGAGGACGTAAGTTCTCTTCACTGGAGACAGCTGTTACCAGCTCATATACGGCCCCACAGGGAACTACAAACAAATGGTGCTTCACCAGTTTACTCCCTTATATTTACCTTCCTACAATTTCCTACTTCTCGAAAAGTCTAAAACTGCTTTCCTTTGTTTTGTCACTTTCCTAAAATTTATTGATCTTTGTTGAGGATATTTTATAAGCCACAGTTTAAGCCATGGATTTGAGTTACTGTCACTGAGCTTCTTCCAATGTGATATTCACTGCACATACTAAAAAACTCGCTTTTCTCTTGTTAGTCTCTCTTTTGACACAGGAGTCTATTCCAACTTACCAGGTTGAGGAGAAACTACATTTCTTTAATAATACTTTCTGGATCTAATTTGCTCTATAATTCTAAATGTTGGAAACATAGATAAATTGGTTTAACCATTTTTATAAAATACAAGCCTTTGAAGTTATAAATCTCTAAGAACTAGCTTAGCTGCAACCTAAACTTCTCTATGTTGTACTTTCATTTTCAAAGATATTTTGTAATTGCCTTGTGGTTTTCGGTTTCATCTATAAGTTACTTTAAAATGTGTTCTTTATCGCACATTTGGGCATTTTCTCTATTTTGGCTACTGATTTCTAATTTTACTCTGTGTGGTTAAGGAAACATGATTTATGATTCACTTTTTAAAAATTTACTGATATATATTTTCTTGATGACACATGGTATATTCTAGCGACTAGTTCCATGTATACTTATAAAAATATGAATTGTGCTACTGTATCATTATTGACAGTGTTGAGGTCGTCTTTATCCCAGTTGCTTTTTCATCTCCTGATTACTGATTGCTAAGTACAATGAAGTCTCCAACTATAACTAGATTTGCTATTTCTTCTTTCAATTTTGTCAACTGCTCTTTTGTGCAAATATATTTATAGTAGATCTTTCTGCTCTACTGAGAGGGGGCATTTATTTTCAAATGTAAGGCACAAATATAACTTGGGAAAGTGAGAACTACTAACAGTAGAAAAACAGTGTTTTTCCAAATTTTTATGATGGGGGAAATCCAACAACTGATAATTAACAAAGACCTACATAATTTGGGGGCAGATTCTCATAGGATACTTCAGGATTACATGGTCTTTCACATGAAGCATATGTTGAGTCCAAGTGTGGATCATTAAAATGAGAGAACTCTCACTCCAGAAAAATTGATGAAAGAAACTCAGTTTTCCTAACTTGGACAAAATATTCAACAATCAGAGATTATTCTAAACAAAGAAAAATTCATGAGACACTTTTTAAAAGATCAAATTTGTGGCCAGGGATATAGCTCAGCGGCATAAGCACTTGCCTGGCAAGCGCAGGTCCTGAGTTCAATTCCCAGTACCAAAAAAAAAAAAAAAACAAATAGTAATTTGTTTTTCTAATTTTTTTCTGAAGAAACATTATGTAACAGAGAGGTCATATGAAAGAAAATGCACATGATTCCAAAAATGGAAAATCCAAATTAAAACTACACAAAAATATAGTATATTACCTAGAGATAATATTTTATCTAGACAAATGATCTAAAGGCAAAGATCAGGGTGATAACACACTAACGAGGTCCCAGAATAGAGAAACTCTCATTTATTACTGTTGCTAATCTAAACTGGTACAACCTCAATGAAGAGCTGTTTGGCACCATCAAAACTATAAATAGGGGCTGGGGATTTAGCTCAGCGGCAAAGCGCCTGCTTGGCAAGTGCAAGGTCATGAGTTTGGTTCCTGGTACCGGAGAAAAAAAACAAAACAAAAAAAACACAAAACTATAAATAGGCCATGTGGTGGTGCATACCTATAATCTCAGCACTCAGGAGGGTATGGTAGAAGGATCATTGTGATCTTCTACCTGTCTCAAAAAAGAAAACAAAAGAAAAACTAAAAATAGATGTAACTACTGACACAGAAAATCACTTCTAAGAACTGATCCTACAAATATAATAATACATGTAAATAGTAAAGAATTAGAAACAATTCAAATGTTTATTAATGGAGAACTGATTAAATGTATCCTAGTATATTATATATTGAAATATTCTGAACTCCTAATTAGCAAGGGCTTCATATTAAATATGAAATGACCTCCAAGTATACTGTGAGGGGAAAACGCAACAGTAGAACACTGGGTATAAAAAGAGCTAAAAGAAAAAAAAATGTCCTTTACACATATATCTATTTGTATAGATAAAATGTCTCTGGAATAATACAGAGGAAACTGATATCAATTCAATGGCTAGGGAGATGGGTCGAAGGAGGTTTTTTTCACAGAACATCTTTTTGTATTTTTTGAATTTTGAAAAATATGAATCCATCACATAGTCCAAATAAACTTTTTTGTTTTCTATAAATTCAGTGATAGTAATATATCTACAATATTTAAAAACCAAGAGTTATAAAAAGATAATTATTAAACAAAGTCTTTCCACCAACTTTGTTCTTCCATCCAAATCTCAAGCTCACTACCCCAACTCCTAAGAACTGGCCAAAATTAATGTATCTTATATGTATTTTATTATATGTACCTTATACATATAATAGCAAATATTAATATCATTTCTCCTCTATCTGCACATAATTTAAGTACATTTTTCCTTTTAGTTATTTAATATATTTTTACTTTTTTTTACATCAACACATAGAAAACTTCCTATCTTTTCTGCAGAGTATTCCATTGTATGGATAAATGAGAACTGATTTAACCCATTTCTCATTGATGGGCATTTGAGATGTTTTCATTTTTTTGATATCCCAGTATGTATATACAGCTACCAGTAAATAAATCACTGTATTATTACCGTATTATAAGAAGCTATCTTTAGTAGTATAGTATAGTAGTAGCTATCTTTAAGGGTATACTGAGATCAAAGGGAATACAAATGTAGTATTGTAGAAGTTCTTAACAGAAAATGACCTGTATTTCTCAAAAAGTGTTCTCTATAGCAAGCAACAGCATAGCCTATATATGGTTCACATTCAGAGTCTAGACTAAATATGTCTGCTTAACTTAGTAGCTGGGAACCTTGAGTAAGTCTCTTCATTTCTCTGTGCCTGCTTCTTTGACTATAGAGTTGGGATGCCAACAGATACTTCATTGTTGCTATGAAGTTTAAATTAATTTAAGTACAAAGCTTAATGAATAGATTTGCAATTAAAATCAAAAGGAACAAAAGAATAAATATTAATAAAATATTTTAGATAAAAGTGTGAAACATGGATGGATGAAACAAAATATTGTAAGTGGAAGTAAATGACATAGAAAAGCAATTGTCAAATCCACAAAAGTTCTAATGTGTATAACAATGCACCCACCCACCCTCTAATACAAACAAAAGGCTAAAATGAATAAAACATTAACAGCAAGTGAACACACACACACGCACACAGTAAGATTATACATGATGGGAATCTAGGCAGCTAAACAAACTTCTATCGGAAGCCCTACTTTTCTCCCGTTAGAACTAAAGTAGGTCCTCTTAAATGATCCAACTAGCCCTGCAATTTCGTTTTTTGTTTTTTTTTTTTTTTGGTTTTTCTCTGGTACCGGGAACCGAACTCACGACCTTGCGCTTGCCAGGCAGGTGCTTTTGTCGCTGAGCTAAATCCCCAGCCCCTAGCCCTGCAATTTCAATACATAAAAAATACTTTCATTTCAAATCCTGACTATTCTATCTCTGAAATATCAAATCATTCCCTATCCTCTTCTATTTCTAGTATGTCCTTTTCCAGATGTTTTTTTTTTGTACCCAACCCTCTATTCCTCACTTCTGAAATCTGTCTTAGACTACAATGAAGTTTTACCTTGAAATAAAATTTGAATGACATCACATTTTTGTCCAAACTGTCAGTGGTCCAAATTCCGTCACATTTAGATCAAGATCCACTGTGATTCAGCTTTACCTTCTCTCTGACTCTTGCTCTGTCTGACACTATTTTCACGCTCCCAACTCAGTGTGCCTCCTCGTTGGTACTCCAATCACTTTCAACACCTAGGTCATGAGCCTCTGCCTCAGGATATTTTCCAACTTATAGGGAAAAAGTACACTAATAAAAATAAACAACAAGCAAGAATGGAAAGAACCACAACCAATGCCCTTTAAATGGGAAGAAGATGGAGCTGATAAAGGAAAAAGTTGATTTCAGTTGAGTAATCTTTACACTTAAGGGTGCTCATCTGCCTGAAATATGCATTTTGAAGTTAAAATTCTCAAGGACTATGAAAGAAAATATCTAACAGATGAATATTTGTTCAACATCTTAAAGCTCTAAAATGAATATTTTGATGACAAATATGCAGAGTTTACCTTGAAGTACTTAGTAAAACCAAACAAGCCAACTATACAATGTGATGGTCAATTAGTTAGGAGAGAAGGAATAAAAATTGTTTAATTCTGATATACTTCAGGCTTCAGAAGCCATTAAGTATGGTGAATGTCCTAATTCCTACATCAAATTTCCTAGAACTGAATGGATACAATGTCAGACGCATATTCCAATAACACAGTTTAGGGTTACTACTTCTCTTCTGGTTTCCTACCGTGTTACTTTCTTGCTCACTCACAGTTCTGTGAAATAGATTAAACCAGTAATAATTCATTCATCCAAGTTTTAACACAATCAGCCACACACCAAGTATTTTAATGCTATTTAAAAAAATTACAAGGACACCGTCACACCTTCAATCTGTTTTCTGAACAATAAAATATTTAAAATGACATTAGAGGGCTGGGGATTTAGCTCAGCGGCAAAGCGCCTGCCTGGCAAGCGCAAGGTCGTGAGTTTGGTTCCTGGTACCATAGAAAAACCAAAACCAAAAAAAAAAAAAAAAAAATGACATTAGAAGTGAATAATGTTAGTAGTAACATCATTATACTGAAATTATGATCCTATTCAAGTACAGGGCAAGAATTAGCACAGATCTAATCTAAAACTGCTAAAATACTCAACACTGGTAATATTGCCATAAAAATGGGTGAATACTAACTACAGCAGAAATAGTAAATATTTTAAATATTTATTCTTTTGAGGTAGACTAACATATGACACTTACATGTATCAACGTAAATAGTATTATACAATACATCAATAATTTTAAAAATTGGCTTATTGTAAAAACAAGGCTCCCTACTTTGTACCCCAAATTATACCTGGCAACTAGGTAAATCTTCCCCAAAAAGGTGGTGCTGAAGAAGGCTGGTGATTCTAAGGAAAGGTAAGCAGAAGTCTTGTAAGTATTTTTCCATGGATTCAGGTGACCAAGCAACAGGACTGACCTAAAGTTAAAAAAGAAAATTTGAACAATTCATTCTATAATAGATGTAGCTTTAAAATTACACTCATAATGACAATAAAAATCTATTCTTGCTCAAAAATTATTACATCTGATCTTAGTAAAAGCATACCATTGTACACTCTTGAGTCCCTTCTTCATGGTATAATTTCCCTTTAGAAAGTTCGCTCATAACAAAGCTCAACAGCACTTCATAAGACTTTTCTGCATCACACGCATTCTGGAAAAAATTTAGAGTATTAGTCATCTGGGCCATTAAAAATTACAAAAAACTTGAATCAAAAATAATACTTTTACACAAGTATATGAGCCTGAATTCTTTAAAATCTGGGCAAAAGTATACAACTCTGGATTCACAATGAAATTATGTAGGTTGCCCAAGCTACTACAGTAGGTCTTTAAAACACAGTATATGAATTACAGAATGTATAAGCAAATGAACATACGTAAATCATGCTTTTAATTCATCCTATGGAAATACTTTTTTGAAAACCAAATGCACAAGACATTCACTGTAACATAATAATCACAAAAAAGTTAGAAAAAACAAAAAAAAATGAGGCAGCTACCTAAATTATAGAATAAGGACTCAGCAAAATATTTTTCATAGGCAGTGAATATGACAAAAAGGAACTATATGGAAAATGTTTACAATGTGATCTGAAAAGTATATATGTATTTTTTATAATAGTGCAAATTATATATGCATATAATAGAAGAAAATCTATTTGGATCACAAATGTTTTTTACTTTACAACTTTCTTCAACTTCCTTGAAAGAGGATTTGTTAAAACAATTTACTATAAAAATAAAATAAGATAATAGACATATTACAGAATATACAGATATTTACATTAAATTACAGTCTGCAACATAGGTTTAATGACTATTTCCACTTATTTAAATAAAATCTTTACACATAAAGAAATTCACCTCTTTTGACAGTCACTGAAATATTAGAATATAACATGCAAATCATAGTAAAATGGGATAAAGTAATAATTTTGCTATGATGTCATTTACTAAACTTATTAACTATCCTTTTTTTTCTTTTGGAGTCAGGGTCTTGCCTTGTAGTTCAGGGGGACCTCGAACTCACGGTGATCATCCTACATCAGCCTCTAAGTGCTGGGATTAGAAGCATGTGCCACCATGCCCAGTTTAACTATACTTTAAAAATATATGTATTTATATGTGTGTGTGTAAATTGAATAAACACCATAAAATACAATTTACCTTGAATTTTTATGCCATGATAACCTAGATCATAGAATTTGCTATCTGATACTTGACATTTCTATAGCTCCTCATTGTTTCATCATGTTATTGTATTCTCGACTATAAATTCCCAAATGTAAGAAACTACACTTTCTATATTCCACGTATTCCTCTTCATAACAAATATCTGAGCAATAAAGGCCTGCCAGCTAACGGGTGGAATTTATTTTGATAGCAATGAAACTTTTGACTTTGGAACTCACTTGGAAATGTTCTTTTTGATAAATAATCCTTTGTGTAACTTTAAATTACTCCTCTGCTTTCCGCTATATTCACTTGGCAGTGAATATATATTGCTTCTACACTATAAAAATGTCCCTAACCATTGCTACTGTTCTCCTTGAACCACGTAACTCACTTCATCCTTGTCTACTTAATCAACGGGACCATCACTTGCTAAGTACGAAGACCTATAAGTTATATATACTGGCCAAGAATCAACACCCTGGACAAGAATATAAAAGCCACAACAGAGTGGGGCATGGTGGCACATGCCTGTAATCCCAGCACTCGGAAGTCTGAGGCAGGAGGATTGCTGTGAGTTTGAGGGCCATCTGGGGTACAAAGGGAGTTCAAGGCAAACCTGAAATGAGTAACAAAACCCTGTCTCAAAAAAGACCAAGCAAAACAAAACAAAAAAACTCAGCAATATACTGTACCTTTAAAAACTTCACTTAAACAAATTACTTAAATATGTAAAATTCAGTTAAACTCAAAATGTAGAAAAATCAAAAGAAAATGTAACCATGGATTTACTATTTATTAATCAATGTTATATATTTCAGACTCTCTAAATATACAATTTAGCCTAAAAGCTTTCTAAATTTAGGATATTCTTTTGAATTAAAGAGTTATAGAATGTAGCAACATCAAAGTATTTCAAAAAATACGACTTCGTATTCAGATCACCCATGTAAGTTACTGAGTAATAATTACCTTTTAATTCATTATCAAGTGTATTTTAAGCATTTACTGCACATATGATAAGTTCTATATCAAATCAGAAAGTCAAATACAGGGATACAATCCTTGGCTTGTTTTGAGAACTCTGCTCACTAAAGCAGTATTGGGTGGAGGTTGGAGTGATAACTCCACACACAGAACTCTTAAAAGACCCTATCTCACATAGGCAATTTATGGCTAAATGAAAGAGCAGGCTCATGAAGCCTATGAAAAAACTCCTGTGAATATGGATAAAAGATCTAGCATCAAGATCAGAAGAATCCTAAGGGAAAGGTAGCAAAAGTAAGTGGGTTAAATAAACAAAAGGATTGAGAATTGAGAGATACAGGAGGATTTATGTTGAATACAATGCTTTGTCAAAATTATAGTGCTTCTTGGCGTATAATCCATCAATAGGTGTATGGACAAAGAAAATGCATTTATACACAATGGACTACTACTCTGCCATGAAGAAGGATAAACTTGAGTCATTTGTAGAAAATGATTGTACCTGAGACCATAATGCTAAGTGAAATAAATCAGATACACAGGCTTACAGGTTAAAAATAGTTGGGGGGGGAACTTTTTAAAAAGTAAAGAACTTAACAAAGAAAATGGAAGGAAAAAAGAGAAATGAATTGTGCAGAAATCTAAGTACTCATAAAAGCTACAATGATACATTTCATTAATCATAAATATACTCACTGTTATTATTTACTGTTATGTATCTAAATGTAGAAAAAGCTAGTAACATGGTAAACCAACCATCATAATTTTTTGTTTCATTCACTAAAGTAATTTATATAGCTGTAAGCTAATATAATTCTAATTTATGTTGTGACAAGAACATGGCTCATAGTACTCTATTAAGTATTTTTAAAAGTACCTATCAATTATGAATTTGACAAAACTAACATAATAGGTACCTAAATTAAATTACAACATGTTACTCCCATCACTGATTTATAATTGTTTAATTCTAACATTAAATTTTCATTTTAGCAAATTCTTAAATGGATATATTTAGATTCAAATTATATCAGCAAGTTTTAAGTGTATAATTTTTCATGATCAGACAGTGCACTAAGGAAACATTTAAACAATAATATGACATAAAAATCTAATGCACTTGATTAGAATTATATTTCACTATTAATAACACAATTATCAGATTAGATAGCATTCAGAAAAAATAAAGATAACCACAGAAGGCAAAATTATCCAAGAATCAGCTAAGTACTAGGGAAAAAAATATTGAAGAAGACAGGGTTCTCTTTGCTTTGATACAAGTAAATGTAATTCTAACAAAAACCCTTTATAAACCCTTTAAAGACTCTGAAAATATCAAAAGATCTAATTCACACTATATTTATTATTTTTCCTACCTACTTGTCATAAAATACTTAAGTATTTTTCTTTTTTTATCAAACCCTGACCCAAACCAACTACAGCAGTCATGTCTTTGATCCCAGAGTATTTCATTTGTACCCGTCATTAAAAATATTTAACTAAATTTACACAATTTTTCTAAATTGTTTATATAATTTAAAGGAAACTGCTTTGAATTTATACACACGCACATAGAGTGATCAAAATATATGGTTAATGTTTAATTTATAAAAATGTTACAGTAAAATAACACATTGGCATTAACTCCCTGAAAATACTCCCCTTTGCTTGAAACACACTTATCCAATCATTCTTGCCACTTTCTGAAAGCAGTTCTCAAAGTTGTGTTTCATGAGTATCTTAGTGTCTTTATAAGATGCAATAAAACACACAGTGATTGCTGGTGCAAGTGCCATTGAACAGAAAGGCAGACTCATCAAAATATTTTGGTGTGTCTTCATCTACTTTACTTATTGGATCTGGCAGAATATGATTTGTGGCTCTTCCACATAGCCAAAATGACCATGAAAAGTAAAACACTTCAAATCCATTCAGGGCACTGAAGCAGCCATAACCGTGCAACTAAAGATACTCAAGAATAAGGACTTTCAGAACTGCCTCGAGAAGTGGGAAGAAAAATGGAGTAAGTGCATTCAGAGTGAGGGAATTTTCAGGGGAATTAATGACAATTTACTGTAGTAAATATTTTTAATTAATTTAAACATTTATTGTACTATTCAGTAATCCTGCGTATATCTGTCTGCCTGTGTGCATTCTAAAAAAAGAATCACTTAAGAGGGGCATAATTAAGAAACAGCTAAAATTTTTACATGTAGAAGTGGTGAGGGCTTAGTGTTAAAGTGGCTGCCCAGCATGCACAAGGCCCTGGGTTCAATCCCCAGAACCAAAAAAAAGTTGCGTCACAAAACTACCTATGGATGGTGTTTGGGGATAGAGAAAAAAGAAGAAAAACAGGACTGATAAATAAAACAGGTTAAGCCTACAGACATTTTATCACTATGTTCACTGAAATGGTACGATTTTTATGAGTTTCCCTAAACTACTAAATGACAAACTCAAAAAAGAGACTAACCTTTTTGAGAGCTCCCACATGTTTCCAGGCTGACCTATCTTCCTCACTGCATTTAACTGAAAGTGCTGCAAGAGCCTGCGTGTACAGCAGGGTGAAAAGCACCTTCACAATGCAGGTAAAGTGTTCTACAAGAGAAAGAGAACATCATTATATCTAATCATTATACCTATATTTGGAATACAGGTATATTGTACACAAGATAATTTCACAAACATATGCCTTTCCTTGCAGATGTAATTTGCTTTTGTTCAACACTTAAATAGTTAATAAACTGAAATTATAATGTTATATTTGCTCCCCAGTAGATCTGAAATTATGAAAGCAAAATTCTTCTATGCATCCACAGAATGGCATTTAGAAGCATTCAGCAGAATGGAAAGTTTGCTATTTTTCAAAAGACTAGAGAGTTCAAGCCACTGTGAAACCTGGGAAAATCCCCTCACTGGTTGCAGGTCAACAATATTTGGGAGTTTGTGTTTAACCAACACATCATCAACCTCTACTAGGGGAAAGAGCTTATCAAGAATAGTATACTGGGGGGGCTGGGGATTTAGCTCAGCGGCAAAAGCGCCTGCCTGACAAGCGCAAGGTCGTGAGTTCGGTTCCCGGTACCGGAGAAAAAGCAAAAAAAACAAAAAAAAACAAACAAAAAAAAAGAATAGTATACTGGGGCTGGGGATTTAGCTCAGCGGCAAAAGCACCTGCCTGGCAAGCGCAAGGTCATGAGTTTGGTTCCCGGTTAGGGAAAAAAAAAAGAATAGTATACTGGGGGCCGGGGATATAGCTCAATGGCATAAGCACCCGCCTAGCAAATGAAAGGTCCTCAGTTTGATGCCCAGTACCCCCCCAAAAAAAGATTAAAAAAAAAAAAAGAATAGTATACTATAAAACATGATATAGATCTTATAAAGTTAAAAAAAGAAATGGTAATCTTTAGGTTACTAATTGAGGTTCAGAATTCAATGAAAACTACAGCAATACAAAATAGTAATAACAATACATAAAGTGGCTGGCCCCTTCTGAAACGTTCTAAGTACTTAATAAATGATAGCTTAATGACCATAATTAACATTTATGTTTACTTAATAACTTAAAAATTTTCTCAAATGTCTCATTCAGTCCTCAAAACAGTCTCAATTGGACAAGTGACTTTCCAAAAGATGTGCTTGTGGTATCAAAGCTAATAAGCATTCAGAATTCTAAAACTCATATTTTTCTTCAGATTCAATATTCCTTTTATTATATTATGCTGCTTACCCAGGAAATGGGTATTTCCATTTAATCAGTTGCTAGAGTAAGAAATTTGTAGGTATCCTTCATATGTTTCTGTCTCTTTTTCCCACATGAAAATAATCCCCAATTCCACTTTTTAAATACCTCTCACATCGGTCCCAACAACCTGGATCAGACTACTTTCTTGACTAGAACTACCATCTCAGCCTACTTGGTTTTGTTGGGTCTCCAGGACCACTTCTGGGTTCAATGGTTCACTAGAACTCATCAGACTCAGGATAAAGCCCTACTAATAACTATGATTTATGACAGCAAAAGGCTACAAGTTAAAATCAGCAAACAGAAAAGGCACATTGAAGTCGAGAAGAAATTTTTCGAGTCCGCTCTCCTCGTAGAATCACACATGACATGTACACCAGGAATGTCATTAGAGAGATCCTTCAGGAGTCAATGCCCATGGTTTGTACTGGTGGCAGGTTTTCAAGTACCCTCTGTCTAGCACATACAAAATTCCAGATTTTCAGGCAGAAAAAAAAGATGTGCTGTACAAAGTATATTGTTTGAACAAAAAGATTAGGATACTGATTCTCACTAGCTCTGAAAATGGTAGATTTCCATCCAAAATCCAAGTCCCCTGAAGCCAGCTGAGGCCCAACCTTGCAAGTAGGCTTTCTCATTAATTCTTTTCTGCAGTGTCAGGTATTTGTATCACCTCCTAGACCTCCGCAATCTACATTCCTTGTTACAGCTAGACTAATCTCCCACTTCTGGCTTTCCTGAAGTATAACTGACAACAAATGTATATACTGGGAGTATAACTGATAGTTTAATATAAGGATATATTATAAATGACTGCTACAATCAAGCTAATTACCATATCCACCACTTCACATAACTACCTTTCTGTGTGTGGTGAGAAGGCTTAAGACCAACTCTCAGCAAATTGCAAATATACAACACTGCATTATTAAAAAGCCCATATACTTCACATAGGATAAGTACAATCCATAACTTATTCATCTTCTACTGAAAATGTGTGCCTTTGACCACCAGTATCTCTGCACTGCCCCTTCTCCTTATCCCTTGTAAACACTCTTCTACTCTCTTTTCTGAGTTTGACTCTTAGATTCTACATTACATTATAGCTTGTAGATACCTCTGTCTAGCACCACTGGCCCCCTGTATCTACAAGTTCCCCATCTGTGGAATCAATCAACTGCAGACAGAAAATATTTTGGAAGGAAACTTATGTCTAACAGGTACAAACCTTTTCTTCTCATGCTCCCTAAACAACACAGTGTAACAACTATTTACACAGCATTGACATTGCATTAGGTATTATTTAAGTACTTCCTATAAGGGACATGAGCATCTTCAAATTTTAGTATCTTTTTGGGCTGTAGAGAAGTGTCCTGGAACCGTGCCCTGGAGGACATGAAGACACACTCTATTTTCTGCTCTGTGACTAGCTTAATTCATTTAGCATAATGTCCTCCACGTTTATCCACATTGTTGCAAATGCCAAGGTTCCCTTCATTTATTTTGCCTAGAAACACCACTAACACATGGCTTCTTCTCATTTTGTAAACCATACTTTTTATTAAAAAGTAATACACTAAGTATGGTGGCAAGGCTGGGCATACTGGCACATGTCTATAATCCCAGCACTTGGGAGGCTGAGGCAGGAGGATCGTTGTGAGTTCGAGACTAGCCTGGGCTACAAAGTGAGCTCAAGGCCAGCCTGAACTGCATAGTGAATCCCTGTCTCAAAAAAAAAAAAAAAAACAAGTATGGTGGCAAATGCCTGTAATCCCAGCACTCAGAAGGCTGAGGCAAGAGGATCACTGCAAGTTCAAGGCCAGTCTAGGCTACATAGGGAATTCAAGGCCAGCCTGAATTATGTAGGGAGACACTCTCTCTAAAAAAAGTACTACACTAAAAAATTAATAGCTATTATAATCAGAATTGTAGCTATTTGTCATAGAAAAGCACTAATTTCCACTTTAATCACTTTGACTTTATCATTTTTTAAACATCAAAATTAGCAGATAAATCACAACAGCCTAAGTTTGAATTTCCACATTCACTCATTCTTTAAAATTATTTATTTGTGTTATGTACCTGTACCAACTCCACACAAGGAATGTAAACATTATGTACTGCAAACACGTACCCCGCAAAAAGGAGATAAAGAGATGGGGAGGGGGAGGAAGAAAAGGTAAGAAGACAGAAAGGAATTAAGATGTGTTATGTGCATGTACGAACTTCCCACAAGGAATGTAAACATTATGTACTAAGCACATGTACTAATAAACTAGAATAATAAAAATATATATTTATTGTGCCAGGCATGGTGGCACATGCCTGAAATCCTAGCACTAGGGAGGCTAAGACAGGAGGGTCCCTACAAGTCCAAGGCCAGCCTGAACTACATAGAGAGACCATATCTCAAAGAAAAAAAAAGAATGAATGCATAAATAAATGTATGTATGTATGGGTGTATGTTCATTGAATATTTGCCATGTGTGAAATGAGTGTCTTTGGGGAATTAAAAAAAAAGTAATCACTCACATGAAGTTAAGTGTGTATTAGATAAAGAGGACAAAGCACTTCAAACGCAATTATTAACATATTCAAAAAGGAAGAAAAGGATAGATATTTAGTCTCAGTATGTTTAAAACAAAAATCATGAGCAAAATGTAAGGCAGTTGAACGAAATCTACTTGAAATGCCTTAGAGGCAGACTGTATTCAGTGACAAGATTTGGAAATATAAGTCTGGGACTTAAAAAGTAAATTTTTCCCCAGGATTATGAATATAACTTACATCCTTGACTTACTATTCTCAAGTGCTATGAGCACTAAACTACTATAGAGGCACCATATCTAACTCAGTACATGTTATCATTTTGTTATTTATGTACAATTCACATTAAAAATTTGAAATGTCACAATTCATGAAATTAAAATATTTTAATAAACATTATGTATAAATCTTTGCCCATATTTCCTATCTTTCTCCATCAAGATAAAATCCTAGAAATGGAATAAATAGTCCGAAGGGCACTAAAATCATCTAGGACAAAGGCTTGACTTTCATGTCATACCAACAAAAACTGAATAAACCAGATTTTCTTTAATGATGAAGCATATTGAGGAGTCAGAAAATTGAACATTTAGCAAGTACCCACTCTATGATTTGTGTTGAGTTTTCCAAGAAATGAGCAGTCTCCTGGAGAAACAGTTATTAAATACAGCCTTATTTACCTAACTGTCTACAGGTACATCCTTAGTAGAGGTAAAAATAAGAATATAAATAAGATTCAAATGTTTTTATAAGTTCTTTTGCCAAAAACTAATTTAGAATTAAAATAATACAAAACGTTGCAAATTTCTTCCAGGACAAAATAGATTGGAAGTTTAAATAATAAAACTCCTACATAAAAAGTATACAAGAAACAGCTACTAGATATTTCATGCTTATCCTAAAATTATTGTGATAAAAATTTTTGACCATACTATTCCACTGGTATCAAGAATACTTTGCATATATCACACATAAACATCAAATCTTCTTAGTTTTCTTTTCATGAGCTGGAGTTGCTAACTACATAGTTCTGATCCTCCAAGCATTCTAGTCTACAATAAAAATTACTTAGTGATGTGCTTTTCTGTGTGATAAGCTGGAATCTATTTGCTCCTTGATGAGTAAAGAACTCAAACAGTTTAACAAGACTTTATTTGTTTTAATCAAAATAGAACCAATAAAAGATCTCAAGTCCATCTAGCAACTAATAAGGTACTTAATGCTATGCCCTTGGGTAGACTTCAAACCACTGAAGTTTGGTTCTAATAAACTCCCAACATTCTCAAAGAACATTATACAGAAGTGATCACAACAGAAGATCTAAAGATTCAAATGAAAGTCATAGCTTTCTTGAATTTCAAAACGGAAAATAAGCAATTTAGCAGAAAGCAAGACCACTGAATTTTTAAAACATCCATTCCTCTGCAAACATTTACTGAGGATATTATAAACTATGCACCAGGTGTTTATATAAAATGGCTCTTGTCCTGGAGGATCTGAAAATCTACAGAGGGAGATATTATGACAAAAAGACAAGTGTCAGAAGTATGGGCAAATTATTACAGGAACAAGAACAAAGGATACCTAAGAGAAAGGCTTCCAGGAGAAGGTATCTCTTGCACTAACAGATCTCAAGAAGTGATTAAGTGAAGAGTGGAGAAATGACAAACTTTTAAACATGTTCACAGCCCTATCTTAAAAACAATAAGCAATCCCTTTGAATTATTCTCACATACATCTTCTGTTTTCTCTACCCATTAACTCTTGAAAGCTTTCTCTGCATACTGTTTCCTCATCCCACTATAATCTGCTAATTCTGCAGTTGCAAATGCAACCTCCTTATTGCTATTCCTCACTATAAAACTATTTGCCTATGTCCAAGAATTCTCTATAGACTATATAAATAATTAACTTGTTAGGGATCAAGATCCTTTTGAAAATGTGTAAGAGTTATGGAGTTTTCAGAAAAAAATACACACAGAGTCATCACAATATAGTTAATGTTTAAATTTTTTTAAAAATTATTACAGTAAGAGACACACTGGCATTATCCCCCTCAAAAAAAGGATCTTTATATTTTAGAGATACCTGCTTAAGAATATATAGATAAGATGATGTGATGTGTTGAATTTGCTCCAAAATAACCAAGGGATGGAGGGAGGAGAGAACAGAGTAGGATAGCGATGGCAAACCTTTTAGAGACAAGTACCCAAACTACAATCCAAAACCCACTTATTTATCTCAAAGTGCCAGCACTGCAATTAAACCTAAATACTGAGGTTTCAGTTAAAAAAAAAAAAAAAAAAAACCTCATACATTAACATCTTTGGTCTTAAAAGAAGAACAAATAAAATGCCTGCCACAGGCTCACCACTACTGGGTTAAAGCATAACTAAAACAAGGCTGGCCATGAACTGGTAATTGGTAGGACACAGGTGTTCATCAAACTCTGCTTTTCACTTTCTGTATGATGGGTAAGACTCAAGGACATAAAAAAAAAAAACAAAGAAAAACAAATATTTGTGTTTAATACATTTAACTTGAGCTTCTGATGAGACAATCGATGTAAAAGTGTCTTTTAATCTAAACATTGCTTAACAAGCTTATGAGATATCCAGGTAGGTCTCTATGGCAACCTATTTTCAGATAAAACGGTGGGAACCATTTAAAATCTAATATATAGAAACAGTAAAACTTTCCTCCCTCTCCTTTTCTAGCCACCAGTAACTACAGTTATACAAGTACGTACTTCTACAATAAAAACACAAACAATGCTCAGCACTGCAAAACAAAGACAAAAAGTAAGAAACAAAATACTACAGTCACAATAAAGACTACCAATTGTTAACTATTTTGTCCACTGGGGTACAAAGTGAAAATTTTTATTAACAATACTATCCCTATTATTTGGCATTTCTCACATTCCAAAAAGCTGTCTGAGGAAAATTAAAGTTACTTAATATAACTAAGCTCTGAACTTCCCAATATAGTTTAAGTATAGGTCTTTAAACAATACTCAACATGTAAAAGGCAAAAAACAAAACTAAATAGAAAATGCGAATTTGGGGAGGGGGGCCTGGCCCTAAATTTGAAAAGGAATTTATCACTATAATGACATGAGCAATATATTATACTATGTGACAGCACATTTGATTTGATTTGCTTTGTTTTTGACAGGGTCTTGCTATGTGATTCAAGTTGGCCTTCAACTCACTATGTAGCCCACGCTGGCTTTGAACTTGTGATACTCCTGACTCAGCCTCCCGAGCACTGGGATTACAGGTGTGTACTGCTGTGCCCAGCAGCAGTTTTATGAAAACAGTGCAATGTTCTGGTTTGGATCTTAAATGCCCATACATGAAAGGCTTAGTCACTAGTGTACGGCCTTGTTGGGAAGGTGGCAGAACTTTCAGGAGGCAGAGAGGTTTGTTCTACTGTTCAAATTTTCATTTGTAGTATCACTTTAATTTTTTTAACACAAGGATTTTCAATAGTCTTCCCCATGTCATTAGACTAATAAGCTGAAATGAATACAATTTTTTTAAAAAGTACCTTTATTTCATTGTCATCTTGGATACAATTGCCACATACTAATAAAAAAATGCTATTTTTCACAAAAAAAATTCCCATCGAACTGAGTGTGACACTTGTTTGTATAATCTCTAGGCTAGTTATAATATCTAGTACCTCATCTAAGTACCTGCATTACAAAGCCATACCTTTGCGTAAGGGTTGTGGCATCATTAAGATCTGGATGAGCAAAAGAGACGTTACATCATGGTAAAGAATTGGGACTTCAGGCTGATGGTCTTCATTTCCCAACCTAAAAGAACGAATAATCACTTCAGACATATTGTATATCTTTTCTAATTCATTTTATATTTCACATGTTATGTCTATGAAACAAATCCTTTATACACAATAAATCTCAAAAAAATTTGGACGTCATATTTGTTGCCTAAGAATATAATTTTCACACTCATATGTTTCCTTTTTCCAAATTGAAAGTCTCATACAGAAACTTTATTGTCTTACCAAAATAAACAGGTGGGATATGTTAACTTGAATATAAGTCTTTCTGACCTCAAAATTGCAGAAATTAAATGAAGCATTAAATGCAACATAAAATTAAATTCACAACAAATAGGAAGGCTCATAGGACACTATCACAAACAAATCACTAAGGAATAAAAAAGTTCATGCCATAAAAACAGACAGGTACAGTTTATAAATCAAGTCACAGTGAAAAGCCTGGTTAATATCCATTAAAAAGATATTTCCACTTTATGGCTAACATTAAATTCAAATAAAATCTCTTATATATGGAAATTTTCAAAACAAGGTAATGATAAGCACAACAGAATTTAAAACACAAAGTAGCCTTAGGGATGTATAGAAATATAAAAAACACAGAACATGTTAAAAATTAAATAGAATTTATTCTAAAATAATTTTTAAAAAGCATTCAGGCAATTTTTTTTTCAGTGCTAGAAATCCAACCCAGGGCATCTCACATGCAAGGCAAGTAAGTATGAGCTACTGAGCTATGTCCTTAGCCCTAAAAGATCATATATTTTCTTACTGCAGGCATAATTTTTGGTGTCAGACAACAAAAGTAAATGTTTAGTGTCCAGAACTGGCTAAATTTGGAATGATACCCTTCTGATTGAAGATGAGATGAGCAAAAATTATTCAACTCTTTTACTAGGCTCCATCATTGAACAAATATTCATGGATCACTGACTATAAACCAGGCAGTGGACATGGTGGTTAATAAATCAATCCTTGCTGCTATAAGGCTAATAACTGCCAAAGGAAGACAACTCTTTGAATTTCTCCAAACGTCTCAGTATACTGTTATTTGTCTTCCTCCCCAAGGTTGTAAATCCTACTACTATCTTGTTTCTCAAGTCTCTCTAAGCTCCTCTCCCCTTTACAAGCCCAAAGTTTTAAAAAGAAAGAGAAAAGAAAAGAAAGTAGAAGAAAAGAAAACAGAGGGAAACAGGAGAAGAAATTAAATAGGGGGAGAAGAAAAAAGAAAAGGAAAGGGGGAAGAAAGGAAAGAAATAGGGAGGGGAGGAAGGAAAAAAGAAGGGAGGGAAGAATGGAGACAAAGAGGGGGAGGGAGAAAACAAAAGAAGAATAAATTAAGGGGCGCCATTTCTATTATTTAAATCCCCCACAGAACTAGTTTTCCATATGATCAACAATGGTTTCTTAAATATAAAATTTAGTGAACATTTAAAACCCTTATCTTACTGACCTTTACCTTGACTTTAGATACAGCTGAACAGTACTGCCTGGGAGGTTCTCTTGGCTCTTGTGAAACTCTCAAGTTCCTTTCTACCTCTCTGATTAGTCTTCTTCACAGCTTCTTCCTCTGAACAACCTAGCTTCTTCCTCTGAACAACCTAGCGACACTGTTGTTCTTTCAGACTCTAATGCTCCCTATCTTTCAACACTAAGGGCTCTTTCCTCTGAACAACCTAGCGACACTGTTGTTCTTTCAGACTCTAATGCTCCCTATCTTTCAACACTAAGGGCTCTTTCTGAAAGACCGCTGATATCCAAGCACTTAGTTTTAATAAGTGAGATACAAAACTGCTTTAAAAATTAGCTGGCTACTTGCAAATAAAAAGTTTTATATTTAGGTGAAAATAAATTCCAAGTACATTTTTTAAAAATCAGCCCATTAGAAAACTCTAAGAAGAAAATATGGGTAAATGCTACAAATCTTAAGGCTGGGAACGAACACACTGGTTATAAAAAAAAAAAAAAAACAGACCTTAGGATGAATATTCTACATATGAAACAGAAAAAAACAATACATAAAGCCTGAGTAAGTTGGCTACATAAATTTTCAATTTCAATATGTCCAGAAAAGTGATTAGAAAGTTAAAAGGCAGACATATTTCCAGCAACTATGACATAATAAAATTCTCTACAGTATTTTATAACATAAAAATTATTCAGATAACTTTAAAAAGATGCCAACAGAAAAATGAAAAGAGGTTCTAAAAATGTAATTCATAAAGAGCATATACAAACAGCTATATAATACAATACAAAAAATACTCAACTATATCAAAAATCAAATAAATTTCTGTTGAGATCCAATTTTTACCATATTAACTAAAAAAAAATGTTCAAGTGCAGGATTTAGAGATATAGAGACATGCTTACATTCCTAGTGAAAGCTGATAAAGTCTTTTGAAAGCAATTTTGTACTCTGTAAGATAGAGGCTGACACTCAGTATTTATCAAGTAAAACAATAAAAATTTTAAACATTTTTGTGCTTTCACCTCTATGGTATATGGACGTTATTTTGTATTTCTGGGATTATATCTGATATGTCATAATATTATATGATATTATGGTAGAAAAGGAGAAACGATTTAAATGATTAACAAAAAGAAACTAGTAAATAAGAATTTGGTTGTTATGTGTTAATTTAAAAAGCAGGGGCCTGGAGAGATAGCTCAGTATCACTGCGCCTGCCTGGTAAGCATAAGGTCCTAAGTTCAATTCTCAGTACCAAAAATAAATAAGTATATAAATAGCTAGCAGATTTGAAACTCATACATTATGATTGAATAGTAGTTTAAAATTCATAATATATGTAGCAAAAAAGACTGTAAAGAAATGTCTAAAAATGTTAAGAGTAATTGCTATGTAATAAAAATTTTGATTTTCATTTTCTTAAACATTTTTATAAATTCTAAATATTATACAATAAATAAAATATAATCATAAAGTAATAAAACAATAACAGTGCTATTTGGCCAGTAAGATAAAAATAACCACTTTAAGGACATAGAGATGGACCTTTCCCAGCACAAGATAGGCATATAATCAGAATAAATGAATGGCTGGGTGATCTCTCTATTAAGGTGAACCACAAATTTTGATTATGGGCTTAATGCCATCCTTGTGATAGTTATTTTTTTAAATGTGCATTTAAAAATACACAACTGTCCCCACTGAGATCATGGACAAGGTAAGGATGTACACACACACACACACACACACACACACACATTCTCATTCTCTCTCTCTCTTGCTCTCTCTCTCCTTTTCAAGATCATACTCAAAGTACTACCTAATTCAATAAAACAAGAAAATGAACAAGACATGTACATATTGGGTAAGAAAAAGTATGTCTTTGTTCACAGATAACATTAAATCTCAAAGAAATGACTCCAACTTCTGGAACTAATCAGAGATTATAGAAGGACGCAAGATTAATAAACAAAAGTCACTGTCTTATACCCTGGCAATGAACAAATACAAGTTTAAAATTTAAAACATAGTAACATTGTATCAGTACCCCCAAAACTGAAATACATAAGTATGAATCCAGCAAAATATGTGTAAGAGCTATACAAGGAAAACTACAAAACTCAGAATGAGATTTAAAAAAAAAACTACATGAAGAGACATTTCATGTCTGTTGACAGTGAGATTCAATATTATCAAAATGTCGTATCTTCATGGTTGAACGACAAATTCAATGAGATCCCAATCAAAGCCCTAAAAAACTATTTTATAGATATCAACAGAATGATTCTAAAATTTATTTAGAAAATAAAAACCCACAATAGTTAATAAAAAATATTAAAGGAAGAGACAAAAATGGAGGGCTGATACTACCCAATTTGAATATTTAATATAAAGCTATAGTAATTAAGACAGTATGGTATTAGTGAAAGAACAGACAAATAGATCAATGGATCAAAACAGTCATCTTTGATAAAAGAGCAAAGGCAAAACAATGGAGGAAAGCTAGGCTTTGCAACAAAAGCTGCTGATGCAAATGGACATCTACATGCAAAGAAGAGAAGAGAGGAAGGGAAAAGAGGGGAGAGAAGAGAGCAAAGAAGAGAAGGGAGAGAAGTTATTGGCAGTAAGTAAAATTCAAGTTTACATCTATACCTGTGCAAAGCATGAAAAAGTCCTAGGATAAGGTAAATCCTGAGTAAGTGATTTACAGCATTTACTACTATCCTAATGCTTATTATTAAATCTCAGGGCCTGAAAATGACACAAGCCAGCAGTCAGTATATGGTATAGTACCTATGTCTGTACTTTAAACTTTTAGTTCACCATTATTAAGCTTAGATTTCTTTTTTGTTTGATGAACATCTTTCAGCCTCAGAGAGTTAAGCATTCTATAGTTTGTTTCTATACCATCTTGTCCTTGAGTTTTTAGTCTAGCTAGAAAAAAAAATACTAGGTGATATCAAGAAAAGTTGTTTTTCCTTACCTTAACATGTAAAATACTCATAGCTTGCTAATTCTGTTTATAAACACAAAATACTCACTCACATACTAAAAAGAACAGAACATTAGTTTGTAGCGCTCCCGCAAAAAATTTATAACCTGAATCTAACTTTTAGGAAATACTGGACAAAAACAAAGAACATTCTACAGGTTTCAGTTTTTGTATAGTTCTGGATTTACTTAGTAATGTGGGGTTGTGTCATGTTCTTTGGTGGTTTCCTATGTTTATTAGGTTGTTTCTTTTGTGTATTTGTTCTTTGACTCTGATTTAATAGGTGTCTAGGTTCTCTCTCTTGTCGAAGTTCCCTATCTAGTTTCTTCACCTCAACTCCCAAGACATTATTATGAACATATTCCTTTATTCTTATTACAAACACATAAATTCCTCCTCCCAAGTTTTTAAATTCCCCATGCTTAGCTCCCTCACTTCTATCTCCTTTAGTATTATTCCTCAATCCTCCCCATCCTAAGTCATTGGCTCTTTCATATTCACCCACCTCACTGTCCTCCCTATCAGCAAGTTCTGACAACCACATCGCTTTCCTCCACCACAAAGTAAACCCCCTTTCTCTCATATCTTGCCTCTGACCCCACAAAATACCCTCTGAAAACTCACAATACTGACCCTTAAACAACTAAAAGTACTCCAATAAAAACAGACCTCACACGAACCTTTTCTTCTCATCTACTATTCACTCCTTCAGACCTCCCCCTTAGTGTCTCACACTCCTCACACAACCACCTCCCATTCTCTCCTCTCCAACCCACCTACCTCACTGCACATCAACTATAAATACTAAACTTCCATGGTGTGCACAATAGACAAAGTGCGGAGGTGTAACTGCAAGGAATATCATATAGAAGTGTTACGAGATTAAATCTGTGAGTGCTGTTAAAACCAGCAGTAATTCCTTTAGCAAAACAACAACAACAAAAAAACCACTTGAAGTAAATAATAGGAGTAAATACTAGCACTGAACATACAAAGCTGAAAATTATTCATGAAGAAGCAACATCCTACTAAAAATCTCCATATATGCCACAAACTCTCCTCACTTCTCTAGTCCCCAACCTAAAGTACCCTCCCAAAACAATGAGGAGAGAAAAAAAGCGGCCATATATAATTTTTGAAAGCTATCTATATGAAACAAATAAATACGGGTATACATAGGAGAATGGGGAAGCAAAGAAACAGAAAAGCTCTGAACTGCCCCCTCCAACCCTCCCAAGGCAGAGCAAGGGGTCACAAAAGAAGAAGAAAAGAAATACTAGGTGGCAGGAATCTATGAAGAGTTCACAGAAGGCATAAAGAAAATAGATGAATTTAAAGAAGAAATAAACCAAGAGTTCATAGCAATTTCACTCAATACGCCCACAGTGAATTTCAGGAAACAGGGAAAAAACTGGACAAGCTAACCAAAACAGGTAAAAATTTGAAAGACAGGTTTAATAGGATATACAATACTCAAAATGATGTCAGACAGCAACACCTGAAATTAAAAACTACACTGAATTCATACACTGCAGAAATGACAAATGTGAAGACATATGTCTGAGATTGAGGACAAAAGAATGATTTACAAGTAAAAAGCTCAAAGAAGACAGAAAATAAGAGAATAAGGGATGACTATCTAGCAGGTACTAGATGATGATCAGAGTTAGAAAAAAACAAAAACAGCACAGACAGATTCACATATGTTTATAGAAATCATGGAAGAAAATTTCCCAAATATAAGAAAACATTTAAAATATAAGTAAGTGATGCTTGCAGAACACCCAACAATTATGGTGAAAAAAATAAGTTCACCAAAGCGTATCCTTACTAAATTACCAGATTTCGGGGGTGGGTGGACAGACAGAATTTTAAAAGCAGCCAGACAAAAACAAAAAATCACATATAAAGGTAAACCAATTAGAATCACAGCAGACATCTCAACACAAACTCTGAAGACCAGAAGAGATCGAAGTATTTCAAGCCCTAAGGGCAAATAACTTCCAACCCAGCAAAACTATCCTTCAAAACAGATTAAGAAGTAAGGTATTTCGATGAAAAGGACCAGCTCAGAAGACATATGAGTACTAAAACAGCTCCAGAAAAAACTTAAGAATATTCTGGACAGAAACAATAAATCAGACACAGCTACAAACACAGAGGAAACTAGTGAGGTCAATGGATAAACAGCAACAAAAAACATCAGGAAAAGACAAAGAATACACCAACAGATAAAGACAACAATAGTAGTAAATAACAAACACATCTCAGTAATCTCTCAATGTTAATGGCCTTAACTCTCTAATTAAAAGACAAAGGATGGCAAACTAGATCAAAACAAAGAATCCAACAATCTGTTGTACTGAAGAAACTCATCTAATTGAAAATGGTATTCATAGATTAAAAACTAAAGGATGGAAAATAATTTTTCATGTTCCAGGACCCCCAAACAAGCAGGGGTAGCAATTCTAGTATCAGGTATGGACGTAAATCTCAAGCTAAAATTGATTAGCAGAGACAAAAAAGATCACTATATATTAGTTAAATGAACAATCCCACAAGAAGAAATGACATTGATAAATATAATAAATGCACCAAATAATGGGGCACCTACCTTCATAAAACAAAAACTTCTGAAACTAAAAGATCAAATGAATACTAATACAATCATAGTAGGGGATTTTAATACCCCACTTTGGCAAAGATAGATCAACCAAACAAAAAACCAATAAAGAAATTTCAAAGCTAAACCACACCCTTAAGCACATGGACTTTAAAGGATATATACAGAGTATTCCTCCCCTCTACAGCAGAGTATACATTCTTTTCAGTAGCACATGGTACTTTTTCCAAAACAGATGACATACTAGTCCACAAAGCCTGCTTAAGTAAATATAAAAGAACAGAAATTACTCCATGCATACTATATCAGACCATTATGCAATGAAAATAGAAATCAATGACAGAAGAAATTTTGGAAAAGGCAAAAGCTTCTGGAAAAGTAACAACATACTGCTAAATAACCAATAGGTCACAGAAAAAAAAAATCAAGTAAGAAATTAAAAAATTTCTGGAAGTCAACAACAATGATGGTATAACTCACAGACACTATGAGAACGGCTCTAAGAGGAAAATTCATTGCAATCAAAGCTCACACTAGGAAAACAGAGTAAGCTCAAATAGCCTTATAAGAAATCTTAAGATATTTGAGAAATAACAACAAAGCAGCCCCACACCAAAATTAAGAAGGGAAATTATAAAGATGAGAGCAGAAATGAATGAAATTGAGAATTTAAAAAACAGTTAAAAAAAATCAACAAATAAAAAAGCTGGTTCTTCAAAAGAATAAATAAAATAGATAAGCCCCTAGCCAGACTTATCAAGAGAAGTGAGAAAAGACTCACATCAATGCAATTAGAAATGAAAAAGTTGAAATCACAACAGATACTGTGGAAATCCAGGAAGACAGCAACTACTTCAAAAACAATATTCCATATCACATGTTAAAGAAATGGACAGATTCCTAGACATATACAAACTATTGAAAGTAATCCAAAAAGACATAAACATGCACAACAACCCAATAGCAAGCAATGAACTTGATACAGTAATAAGGAATCTATCAACTAAAAAAAGCCCAGGACCTGATGGATTCACTACTGAATTCTACAAAACCTTTAAGGATGTTATATCTCCAACACTCCTCAAGTTCTTGAAAGAAATTGAAAGGGATGGAATTCTTCCAAACTCATTTATAGAAGTCACTGTGTGTCACCCTGATCCCCAAATGAGATAAAGACCCAACTAAAAAAGAAAACTATAGGCCAACCTCCTTAATGAAAATAGATGCAAAAGTTCTCAAAAAAGTATTTGAAATGAAATGCAGTGTATTATCAAAAAGATTGTAAACTGGGCATGGTGGTACATGCCTGTAATCCCAGCACTCAGGAGGCTAAGGCCAGAGGATTGTTATGAATTTGAGACCAGCCTAGGCTACAAAGTGAGCTCATGGCCAGCCTGAATTGCATAGTGAAACCCTGTCTCAAAACACACACACACACACACACACAAAATTTACATCATAATCAAGTAGGTTTTATCCCAGAAATGAAAAGATGGTTCAATGTATTTAAGTCTATATACGTAATACATCATATAAACAGAAGGTTAAAAAAAAATGTGATCATTTCAATAGATGCAGAAAAGGTTTTCCACAAAATCCAACACCACTTCATGATAAAAACCCTGAAGAAAACAGGTATACAAGGATCATACCCGAATATGATAAAAGCTATATATGACAAACCAAGAGCCAGCATCATACTAAATGGGGAAAAACTAAAAGCATTCTCCCTAAAATCAGGAACAAAACAAGGATGTCCACTATCACCTATTCTACTCAACACAGTACTTGAAACATTAGCCGAGCAATTAGGCAAGAGAAAAAAAATAAAAGGATACATAAAGAAGGATGAACTCAAATTATCATTACTTGCAGATGACATGACACTTTACATAGAAAACCCAAAGAACCTCATCAAAAAACTCTTACAATAACAAATTCCAAAATTTAGCAGGATATAAGATCAACACACAAAAAGCATTAACATTTGTGTATACCAACAATGAATGGGATGAGAAGGAAATTATGAAAATAATATCATTCATAGTACCTTCAAGAAAAATGAAATACCTAGGGATGACCCTAAACAAAGAAGTGAAAAACCTTGCGGCTGGGGATTTAGCTCAGCCGCACAGTGCCTGCCTGGCAAGTGCAAGGTCGTGAGTTCAATTCCCAGTACCGGAAAAAAACAAACAAACAAAAAAAAGAAGTGAAAAACCTCTATAAAGAAAACTACAGTACTCTAAATAAGAAGATTCAACAGGACATCAGAAAACAGAAAGATGTCCCTTGCTCTTGGATAGGCAGAATCAATACTACCAAAATGACCATACTCCCAAAACTATTACACAGACCTGATCCCAATCAAAAAGACCAACAGCATAGTTTACAGATCTAGAAAAAAAAATCCTAAAATTTATATGGAACCAAAAGAGACCAGGAATAGCAAAAGTATTCTGGGCAATAACAGCAAAGCAAATGGCATAACTATACCAGACTTCAAACTATACTACAAAGCTATAGTGATAAAAATGGCATGGTACTGGAACAAAAACAGATACATGGGTCAATGGAACAGAACTGAGGATAAAGAAACTTTCCCAGGCACATTAAGTGATTAGATCTTTGACAAAGGTATACTGGAAGAAAGATAACCTATTTAACAAGTGGTACTGGAAAAACTGGTTATCAACACTAAGAATTCATCTTACTCCAGAAAGAATGGCAATAATCAAAAAATCAAACAATAACAAATGCTGGGAAGGCTGTGGAGAGAAAGGAACCCTCCTTTTTTGTGTGTGTACCGGGAATTGAACTCAGGACCTCGCACTTGCTGGCAGGCACCATGCCACTGAGCTATATCCCTGGCCCAGCTCTCCTTCATTGTTGGTGGAACTGTAAACTAGTACAAACACTATGGTAATCAGTATAGAGATTTCTCAAAGAATTGAAATTAGAAATTCTAGATGACCCAGTGATCCCCCTCCTAGGTATCTTCCCCAAATAGTTTAAGCTATCATACTACAGTGATATATGCATACCAATGTTTATAGCAGCACAACTCATAATAGCTAAAACCCAGAAACAGTCAGTATGACCATCAACAGATGACTAGATAAAGAAAATGTGGTATCTATGTATAATGGCATACTACTTTACTATAAAGAATGACAGATTTGATACATCTGTAAGAAAATTGATGTACCTGGAGAATATAATGCTGAGTGAAATAAACCAGACACACAAGCTTAAATACCATGTGGTATCCCTCATTTGAGTGAGGCAAAGTACAAACAGAATAATAACTGATGGATAGAAGGGGACAAGGAGACAGATCCCTTGCAAAAGGAAAGTGATCCGAGGAAAAAAAGCACAAGGGATGAGGAGGGGAAGGAGAAACAGGTAGAATAAAGATATCCCATGTACAGGAACCTAATAACTTCAATTAATGTAAATATTGTATGCCATAACAAGCTCATTCAACAAGAACAAAAAATGGGACGGGAATTGGAGGAGGAAGAAGAGAGGATGAAGGAAAAAGAGGCAGATTTTAAAAAAAGAAATAAGCTGTGGTATATACATGTAAGCACTCCCCAAGGTGATTGTAAACTGCATAAACTGCAAACATGTACTAATAAAATAAAATTTTTTTAAAAAATTCAGGTAATAAAAGGAAAGACTTTTTAAAATTACGATTTTGTGACACCTAATGAAATAATGGATTTAGCTGGACTCATTAGAAGTTGCTAAAACCATTAGGTGAAGAACTAATGGCAAACTTCACAAGGGAGAAATGAGACTAAGGCTATCTGAATCCACTAATCAACAAAGGACACACAAGTCCGACATTCTGACACACAAAGGATAATCAGCTGTCATGAGCTTCCATATAAAGGTTTCACCTGTATAAAAACCAAATGGGATTCTTTAAAAAGAGCACAGTGGTAAATTGTTTTCAACTTTTATTGTATATATACATGTTCCATAAAATGTGAAGTATTTATGTATTCATATAGAAAATTCAATTTTATTTTTACATTTAATAACTTTTTTTCAAAAAGAACTTTAACTGATTTTAATACTTACTGTGAATTCACATCTTCTACTAACTGGGTGAGCTTTTTCCAGGGGTTATATTCAGAGTCAATGCTATAAAGCCGCATGTGTAAGGCTAATACGTGGAACAGCTGATCTAAGTAAATTGAAGACAACATAATTAGAAAGTTTACATACTTCTTCAAAAATAAAACTATCTCAAAAGTTCTAGCTAAGTCATAAGGAAATCTACTTTCTACTCTGCCCATTATAATCCAGCAAGTTTAAGTTCCAATTACTTTGCATTCTCTTTTAAGGTAAACTGTGAAACATTTACCCACATGGTTTCTATAGAATCTAGATTATCCTCAGGCTCAACCTGAATTGAGGAATGTTTGTTTTCCTCCACTCCTGTAACTTACCTTCTTTTATGGTACAGCCTTGCCAATTTGTACTACTCACTATTAGGGTTGTCTCCTAACCCAAATTTTCCACTATCTTCAATACCTTTCCAATCACTCTATGCAGTGAATCTACTGACATCTCACAGTTGATTGGTGGACCACTAAAGAAATAGGTGTGGAAGTCCTTCAGTGAGCTACCACCTATCTTCTTTTTTGGCACATTTCTTAATCTTTCTTCTTCCTTTTCAAATATCCTCAGTGTGCCCTGTCTCACTCTGTTTTTGCAAGCTGTTCTCTTAGCCCACAATAGCACTATACCTTCTTTGTCCTCCAAATTCAGTCTACCTTTCAAGAGGTACTTCATGTGCTCCTCTGTAAGATTTTCTCCAATACCTCAGAAAAATACTATCCCTTGTTTTATATATTTTCTGTATCTTGAGGTCAATGTTAGCAATTCTGACAACACTGTAAATATTTTTCACGGTTTCCTCTCTTACTAAATGCTGAGTTCTTCCTGAGGAAGACAATTGTATCTCCTTATCTTTGTTCCTCGAGTATGAATAAAGCCATACTCCTATAAAAACATAAGCATAACATCCACGATGGTTTTATTTCTATACTCTTCCCTTTCTTGTCATAATGACACACTGGCTCAGTAACCAGGAAGTGCGCCAACTAATCAGCTCCAACTTCACTGCACCAAAGGAAAGCGACTCTGATTAGTAAAGCAGAGCCTGACCTACTTGCTCCTACCGTCTTCTTTCCCATGCTGGCTTCTGTGACAACTCACGTGAGAAAAAGAATTACACTTTCTTCAATACCTAGTTAAAGTCTTCACAACTGTGACAAGTCTAAGGTATCAAAATGTCCTTAATCACAAGACAGACACATTATTACCAAAATTGAACAAACAACACTGAAAGGCCAATTTGTTCTTAAGAAAACCTAAGATTTAATGCTAAGAACTCTTAGGTTGAGTTAAAAAGTAAAAATTAATAATTTTATCTTTAACAACATTAAGAAAAAACTAATTTACAAAAAACTATAAAACATTTATTGATAATTAAGTTTTATATATAGCCATATATACATATTAACTTGATACCAATTTTTATGACTTCAAGAGCATACCCACTTAAAAAACTAAACTCTACGTTGTTATGTGTTAAAATCTTTCAAATTGGCTTTGAAACAGATATTAACTGACTTGTCATCAACTTCAGAATTCTGTGTCGCTGTCAATTACTTTTAAACATGTATTTCTTACAGGTAGATTATTTCTTAATATAACTCATGCTAGTCATTAACACATAAACATATTAAAGAAAAGAGTTACACTAAATACTTATATAAATACTTGGTTCTATTTTAAATTGTACCACCATTAAAATGTACTAAAAGTAAACTTAACTGGTCTGCATATCCAGATCATTCAATATTTCCATCTTATTAGTGTACTCACCACTGGTTAAGTAACTGCCAATGAGAAAACTCTCACTGAGGAGAAAAAAGCTCTATTTCTTTGTAACTAAGTAATCAAAGTGAAGCAATGGCTTTAGCCCACTTATCCCAGAGTAAATGTAATGGGTGTGCATATACACCTCTCACAGAACAGCCAGTTTCCCCTGGCTCCTCTGTACATCCCTGAGACATCTTCCATGAAGAAAGGGGGCAAGAGAATCTCAAATAAAGTCTCGGAACAGCTCTCAGTAAAAATGAACATCTATAACCCAGTGGACAGGATGTCCATGTCCTGGAGTGATGGAGGCTGACTCACCCTTCCCTATCCCACTCCTAAACACTCCAGGCAAGGCACAGCAGGAGGTGAAGTGGGAGTTATGGTGGAATTTTGAAGGGTTAAGAGACAAGTTCACTAATTACTATTATATGTAATAAAATAATGTATAAAAATTAGTTCCTTTATCTATTGATCCTTTCATTAATCAGATATTCAGCACAGGTATCATCATTCCCATTTCCACAATAAGGTAAAATGTTAGGTGACTTTCCTAAGTCCAACAGATAATAATAGGACCAGAAAACACAGCTAACTCCAGCCCACTGCATCTACTGCATAGAAATGCTGCTGTTAACAAAAATGCTTTTCAGCACTGTATAGAAATGCTGCTGCTAACGAGTAAGGGCACATGCAAGTTTGGGGGTAGGATGGCGACATTTTACTTACTTTGGAGAGGTTTTTCCTCCCTCTGTGAGAAAGAAAAACACCAAAGGCAAGGGCTGTCTTTAGCACTTTCCACTTCTCTGCTATGTTCTTCTCCTTCCTCATAGAGCCCTATGCTTCCACTCCCTGTCACTGTTCTCCTGTTACCCCCAAGTATCACAGGTATTAATATTAGCTTCAACAAACTGTTCTTCTACTTAAGGTGGAAGTGGCAAGCAGCCTCCCTTGTCCCCTTATAACATGGCATTGAGTCGAGGGCACAGTTCTGCTTACATATATGGGTAGGCCCAGAAGGGGATGAGATAGCTAAGATCAGGACTCCTAATCTCCTCCTTACCCAAGAGGATATACATATCCTATACTATATTTATATACTATAAATCCAGGACTTGTTTAAGTACCTCATTTAAAACAGAGGGCAAGGAGTGAGGTGAGTGCGTCCATTCTCACTACAAAAGAACCACTCTCCCCTAAGCTAAGTAAAGTCTGAGGACCTCTATACCCTTACAGCAGAAGCACTTGGTTTGAGAAATGTGCAGAAAGGTTTGGCTATCTGGACCACAAACCATAGAACCTCCAGAAAGTCTTTAAACAGTTAAAGCCACTCCTCTAACTCAAATTTTCAGACCACATTCTTACCCCTCTTAACCCAAACCTCCCAAAATTAATCATGTAGTTTTTTACAATAAAGTAATATGATGGAAATAAATTTCATCCTGTCCTCCTAACCTCATCTCTTAACTGATCAATAAATTGTGTAGATGCTTAAAAAAGAACTTGTAAAAGACGATCTCTCAGACCCCAAATTTATATGTTGAAATCCTAACCTCTGAGGTGATATTAAGAGGTAAGATCTAGAAAATCAGTGCCCCAAAACAAAATCCAAAGGGATCCCTTTCCCTTCCACCATGTGCAGTTATAATGAAAAGATAGCTCTCTATAAGGAAATGGGCTCTTGCAGACACTGAATCTGCTAGTGCCTCGATCTTAGACTTCCCAGCTTCCAGAATTGTGAGAAGTAAATTTTTGTTGTGTGTAAGCCACTCAGCCTATATTTTGGTACTGCAGTCTGAAAGGACTAAGACAAAAATGAGGCTAGAATTTACTGTAATCATGCTCTGCATCCTTACCATACACTCCCAATTTTAATAGTGATAGTGCTGCATTAGTAGAAATAGCAATGATAAGATCTAGAATCCATAGAGGCATGAACATATGCTATGAAACTGAATTCTTACAATTATCCGCTGGTTGGGTATTATGTGAAACAGAATGCAAAAGGTTAAATAACGTCCTAAAACATCCAGCCATTAATAAAGAGTCAAGAAAGGACACAAACCCAAGTACTTGGTCCTGAATCAGATCTATCTAGCCTACACAAGGTTGCTTCTTACTACTACTATCCTTTAAATGGCTTACCAAGTCTAGCCTATCACTGAAAATGTCCAAGCAGAGTAACAGAACAGTATGAGATGCTCAAGCTAGATAACATTTATATTAAATGACTTCTTAAGTAATTTGTAACTCAAAGTCTGATTCTATTTATCATGCTACTTCATAGGCAACCTCTACTTGATTTTTTAATCATGTATTATTTAAAATAGAAGGCAAAAGAAAAAACCAAAACTGTATACAAGTATCAAAAGAACAACAAAAGAAAAAAAATCTCATGTTTTGCTATATTCTATAGTGAATGATTATAGACTGTCTTAAACATAATTCAAAAATTTGCTACAGCTGGGCACAGGGGCCCATGCCTGTAATCCCAGCACTCAGGAGGCTGAGGCAGGAGAATCACGGTGAATTTGAGGCCAGCCTAGGCTACACAATGAGTTGAAGGCCAGACTTAACTACATAGTGAGGCCCTGTCTCAAAAAAAAAAAAGTTACTAGAATATAGTCTGGCTATTTAACTCTGATGCTGAATGCTAATGATGCTGACTGAAGGAGGAAGAGGAGGGGCAGGGAGCTCCAATGTGCAAACAACAGTTAGTGACCATGAACATTTCTCAGTATACTCATCATCTCGGCTAAGCCATTCATTTTACAGGCGAGGAAACTAAAACCCAAAATATTCAGTGACTTGCCTGAGCACACACCTACTGCTGTTTCCACAAAATATATAACTTTCATGTGGGTCCTAAATACATTATGTGACTCAAATAACTTCCTCTCCTCAGCAGAAAACACTCTCAAATACCACAAAGTCAGCTTTTAACAATAAAAACTGATAGGTCACTGGTTTCAGGAGACAACTGTTATATTTTTGTATTAATTTATACTCTGTGAGCACTGTAATAATTTTGATAAGATTTTTATATGGTAACCAAAAATAAAGTAAAAAAAGTTGTGGTTCAAAATTCACTATTTTTAAATTTGAAATTTTTTTCTTTATATTTTGTCAGAATTTTACTGTAAGTGTTAAAGAATAAAGCCAGACTACTTAACAGTAATTCTGTGAAAACTCCTCCCTGAAGGGAGAAATTGATGTTAAAGTAATTTTCTATTATTCTAAGTTACAAGAAATTCATTCTTAGAGCAACTAAAACTATTTTAAGTTGCCTGTACACACCTCAACTGAGTTGCTTGCTCTAAGTACTGTACACAGGTGGGAGTTACTCACTTAGTGATTATGCATCATTTCTTAAAATCATAAACTCTACAAAAGTCAGTCAGTCAGAACTTCCCAAATAAAACTGTCACAGCAAAAATTTACCTTAGTCTCTGTAGCCTCAGTTGACTAAAGTTTAATTTAGTTTATCTGTGGTGCTGGGACTGAACCCAATGGCCTGCACAAGCTAGTCACATGCTCTACTAATGATCTGTATATATTCCCAGCCCTGAAATTTAATTTTCAATATCTCTACAGTCATGGAATTCATTTGAGATGTGAACTTTGGCTTCTAACTTAATTTACAGAATAAGCAGAAAGTCAAATGTAAAGATATAGAAAGATATTCTACCTAAAAATAAGTATTTTTATATTGTACTCCAGAATTAATAATTTATCAAAATGGCACTTGTCAATGGTTTCAACAATTTTTATTTGAGAAGACACTAAACTGTCAGGGCAAAAAAATGCTGAAAATTTGTGAGCTGGAATCTATAGTTTCTTACCTACTTTCAAATCATGTCAGTGAAGAAGTAAACAGAGTAACCTTAATATTTTAAGTAAAAAGTTACGCCTACAGTTTTTATATCTGCTTGGTCTTACATCTGTTGCTAACCAAGCTGAGAGTATTTACCAGTGTATACACAGATTTGTAACAGAAACTCTAAACCTCACTTATCTTTCAAAGCCTTATTCAAATGTCAAGTGCACCAAAAGCTTCACTGATTCTATCAGACAGATAGGATCCCAAACCTCCAAATTTTCTACAACTTTATCCATAGCCTTATTAGAATTTAACATTTTCTGTCTTACAATAAATGACCTAGCACCTGTCCCATTTGCCAACCCCATGGCCCTAAATGCCTGACATTTCCCGGTGGGTAAGGAAGGGTATAGCGCTGTGACAGAGACACTGCAGCAGTGCTATGTGTGTTAGGGGACAAAGATGACTCTCAGCAGGATCAAGGAGGAATCAGCTACCAAACTGGTGAGGAATAAAGGAGAACTAACTGATAACCAAAGAACAGGGGACTTGAGGAAGAGTCTGAAGAAGTGGTCCAAAACAAAAATAGGACTCATAGTGAAAGGCTGGTAAAAGAAAACAGACAAGATAAGCAAAAGGATTAACACAGCAGAGCCCAGAAAGCTCACAAGTCAGTAGTATTCAATAGGAAAGCTTCAACTAAGTTGTGGGCAAAGAGGTCTTAAAGATCCTGTACCCTTTGGGACACTTAAGGGAAGGAGATAGGTCTTATATAACTGACTTGAGAGTTGGCAGAGCCAGGTTCATGGGCAAGCTCTGACATTTTCCAGATGCAAAGCAGCCACTCTAACTTCAGTTTCCTTCTCTATGAAACAGAGATCACACCTATTTCACTTGGTCATTAGGAAGATCAAATAATTTATGTGAAAGTACTTCACAAACTTTAAACTTATAGGTAAAGTATTTTTTTGAGTTTTAACACTTTTTGTTTATCAAAAAAAAGCACCAACATTTTCAATATTGACTGCTTTTTGATGTACAAAGTCTAAAAAAGAACATCAGAAATAAATTCCTATATGAAGTACAATGAAAATGCCAATAGCACTCTACAAACAAACCCTTTACTTCAATTATCACACCTAAGGCAGCCTGCATACATGACAACAGCACGTTCCATACACATCACTTACACTGACAGCATATGTCTTTTGCTTTCCTGGCCTTTTTGTAGGACATATTGACATCTCAGGGATCTTGCTGTTTTGTCAGGAGATTCTTATTATATTACATAGTGTATAGTTAACAGGAACATAAAATGTCAATAAATTATTAAATTCCTAATATATTACGCATTTAAAATAGACATAAACATTTTCAAATCAGCTGTGTACTTGCTAACAAAAACTACATTGACATCATGTGTGCTTAGCTTTCCTTCCCTATGTGGCAGTCTTGTCACCTCTCTTCCTGTTTTATCAGAAGCTTCCTACTATATTGTACAACATGCACTTAGCAAGGAAATAAGCTATCAATAAAATAAAATATCAAATGTGTAATGAGCTAGGCATGGTGGCACATGCGCTGTAATCTCAGCACTCAGTAGGCTGAGGCAAGAGGACTGCTGTGAGTTTGAGGCCTGCCTAGGCAACACAGTGAGACCTTGTCTCAAAAAATGAAAAACAAATGAACGTAAAGTGTAGAGTGCTTAGAATAGACATCAATATTTTCCTATCTGTGTACTTGTTTACAAAATCTAAAAGACAGTACTAGAAATAAAAATCTATGTGAACTACAACGTAAACACAAACAAAAATCTACCAACAACTTGGCTGCAACTCCCAGCCAAGGCAGTCTTCACACATAACTGCATGTTCCATACGTAAGTATCACTTACTCTGACAGCACATATGCTTCGTTTTCCTGTACCTTCTTGTACAGCACAGCTGACATCTTTTTGGCTTTCCTGTTGTAGTAAGTCTTTGTGATGCTGCACCTGTACCATCAGCTCACCACTGTGTCCCACAATTTTTTTGTATAGTTCCCTGGGCAGAAACATTTTGTATTTCCTCTGCTGTAAGTGATCTTTTATGAGTTCCAGACCCAATCCTCCAAGAAAACTTCTCTGTGATATTTTGCATTTGTTTTTCTCTTTGTTAACTATCAAACTATGCCACACGTTTAGGATCGAGTAAAACACAACCACTGGTCAATGCTTGTGTTTCAAGTGACATCATAGTTACTGTATAACTCATCAACAACATCTACTCCACCTTTGGTTTTGCTGTAGAAAGTTTCCATCTCAGGCTTCTGTTCTGTTGAGGTTTCCCCATCCTTATTTCCATCATGGTGAAAGGTTGACATCAGCAGTACTGGTTTGTTTTTCTTTACCATATGTCAGGCCAATGTTATATCTTTCTGAAATCCAAATACTGAAATCCAATTCTCTGTTTTGAAATTGCAACATTTCATTTGGAATTTCTGCTTTGTTCTTGTGTACTTCCTGCGCTGGTCTACTTGTGCTCTGTTAGCAAATGTAACATCAATTGGAAACTGGTAAACCAACTGTCCAATGTCACATTCCAATTAGTTTGGGAGATGGGAACAAGGCTGTTCACAACACCATTAGGTTTATTATCATATGAGTAAGAACTTAATGGATGCGTTTCAGGATAAATGTCTAAACTGAAATCATAAGAAGTATGTGCATCTATAAGGGTATATACTTTTATGCCATATTTTAACCCATCATTTTTCCCTACATCTTTTACATTCCTGCAATCACCATGAGAAATCCCTGTTAAGTACAGCAGACCTATGAATGCTTTCAGTTCAGCTAGTGAGGTGTTACAATAAATACATTTTTGAATATGTGCTTACACATAAGCACCTTTATATTGGTGCTTACCTGCATTTTAGCCTTTATGCACAGCCACAGCATCTTGTAGCACTTTGTCTGTTTCAACTTTCAACACTGAATGGCATTGCTGCCATTCTATCCAATACATTTCACCCCTGCCAAGACCCTCAAAATATTTTTGGAGCTAGTTCTAACACTGGATCATTCCATTTGGTGTGTGGCCATTTCCCAACATTTTGACCCATCAACTCTGTACTCACATTGCTATTTTCTTCATCTGAATCAAGGAGGTCTGCATTTATCATGTTTGTATCAGTTGATTCTTGCTCCATTTCACTGTCACAAGCTCACATGGCCTACATCAAAGTAGTTACTGTTGTTGTCGTCACCATTATCACATCATGATATATTCACACTACTCTTCTGTTATGAAAGCATGTATTTTGCCATAATGAATCATCTCCAACATCCATGCATGAGTAATCTAATGATTCAATTTTGACCTCCAAAGCTTGCAAATCTGATTTTTCATGTGCCACTGTATTAAACTGGGCTACTCAGGCTGAAGCTGCTCTGCAATGAGGCAGCTGAAACACAACCAGAATTCACTCATGCCTTCAGTTCAAGATATAAGCACCAATGATGGTTCCAAATCCCACTTCCGAAAGCTTCACAAGGTATGGTCTTCAATACAAGGAATGTCCAATCCAAATAACAATTCTATTTCACTGTATTTTGTTCTTGAAAGCGTAATTTATATAGTCATTTAAAGCAACAGTCAGGTGCTTCCCTTTTTTGCTTCTGGTTCTACATACTCCCTTCTGAACCAGCAGGAAGGTATAAAACTGCTGTCTTGACCCAAAGCCTACAGCAAGTAGCCACTCCTCATTCAGTTAGGTCTGGGTTGAGAACACTCCATATTATGCACACAATGACTCGCAGACTCATTATCAGAAGTTGTTCCTTAACAATTTGTTCATTTGGGTTCCAGGTTTCACTCAAAATTTCCACCAACTCAGAATTGACCCTATCCTCAATTTTGTCTCAGCCACTGGCTCCAGCTGCAGCCCCTCTTGGCCCTGACACCGCAGCTCCTGGTAAAAGGATTATTAAAATACCATGGTATGCTACTATGTGAAATAGTTTTGCTCACTTTTTACTGTGGAAAATTTCCCAGATACAAATTTAGGAATATACCTTTAATTTTGATTGGACACTAGTAACTTTACCTCAACTATTTAAAAATTTGTTTAAAGATACATGTATTGAATGGCATTGTTCCACTTCATTTTTTATTTCCCAGTATATATTAGGTAATATTTGAATTTCATTACTGTAGGAAAAAAAAAACAATCACTTTTCACTGGCCACTGTATTCTCTCTGCTCTCAAACCCCCCAAACACTGTGTGTATGTTTCTGTGTCCCACAATTTCATTTCAGGCATTGCTCAATCCTTTTCAGAAATTTTCCTGAGTAGCTGGGCATGGTGGTGTATGTCTGTAATCCCAGCATACAGGAGGCTGAGGCAGGAGAATTACCTTGAGTTCAAGGCCAGTCTGGGATACATAATAAGCTCAAGGCCAGCCTGAATGACATAGTGAGATGCTGTCTCAAAAAAAAAAAGTTTTCCTAACTATGTGGATCCCAAAGTTGTGATGGAACTACATTCCCAGAGTGTACTGTTCTTAGAATAATAAAAGTAGAAGTTTTCTTATAGTTTGTAAAGCGCTCACTTTCCCCAAAGATGAAAAAAAGACACTTTAAAAATGAGATATAAAAGGTAGTGACAGTGGACAAGAAAAGGAAAATTATATATGAGAACTCTCTAGAAAAAAAGGTAGAACTCTGTTTAATAATAGTACTGAACTTCCACTGGAAGATGAAAAAGAGAAAAAGAAAGAGCTTGGGATCCTATGAAACACTGATGTTCAACTTAAACTGACTTAGATATGAATAAATAACCAAAACATTAAGTTTATATAACTACAAAATAGTGGCACCTTACACAATAAACAATATATTCTACACAAATGACTTCCAAGAAAAACTTACATAAATAAAGCATACATAACATATTAAGCAATTAACTAATAAATCATATCAAAAATAATCACAATGTTAATTTATATTTAGGATCAAGTTCATCATGATCTTTCCTATGGCACATTAAAATTGCTTATTCATTAAAAGGGAAAACAAAAAAACAAAAATCTGAAAGTAACTATCAGTGTAGTAACTTAAAATTGAGTGTGGTTTTTGAAGTAGATGCCACTAGAATTTTATTACTATTTTCAGGATTCTCAATAATTTCATCATTTACAAGCCTTTGAATAAGTTTAAGTGCTTCTGAGAAAAAACTGGAGTAAATGTTTAAACAGAAAACTAAAATCCCTTTCATAAGCACTTGCTAATATAAGTTTCTAGAATATTAATGACCAATCCCAAACATCAATCAAGAATAAATTAACAAGAAAAAATAATTTATGCAACTAAAATGATAGTATCTACTAATCCAAACATTAGAAACTAAAACTCCTTTATATCAACAACTTCCCCCTTTGTATCAACAACTTCCCCTGAAGTACAGATTATAAACAGTGCTTAAGTATATACTTCAAGGGCTCAAAATACACTAAGTACTCATTTAAAATAAAAAACTTCCAAAACCTTAAGTTCCCCGGTACCAGAGAAAAACCAAAAAAAAAAAAAAACAAAAAACAAAACCTTAAGTTCTAGGAATTAACTGATATTCAAAATAAAAATTAAAATTACAATAGAAATTTTTAAAACAAGTTAAAATTTCATGTTTGTATCTTTATGTTAGAAATTTTGTTTTTATACAATCATTTGTTTTGAATTCTATCTTTTTGAAATAATATACATATTTTGTTGAAAAGCCAGTATACACTGATAATTTTTAATAATTATTTTGAGTATTTGAGAAAGTACATTCATTTTTCAGAAGATTATATTATGTATTTTAAGCAATTTTTATTTCCTATACCACATAGGTAACATTTCAACTCTAGTCATTTGCTACATTGTGCCTTAAATATTACTCTAGAGTATTCACATTAATTCTCTAAACAGTGAATAAACAGTGATGGCATGAAAAACTACGCTCATGAAAAACCTACTCTAAATTCCATCATACTTCAGTCAAATACACCTTTACACACAGTTTTGGAGAATCACACTTGTTTTGTTAAATATATACATAATTAAAAGTCAACAACTACAATTTTAACATATTAATACATACATCCAAATATGCACAATATCATAATAGAAATCTGTGGGAAATATAAATTCTCTTTAAAAATTTTTCCTTAAATCAACTCAATGTAAAAATTCTTTAAAAGAACTTAAATTTGAGGACAATTTTTATACCACAAAATAATAATTTAGTTGTGAACTAAGATAAATCTGACCATTTAGTATGACATATACTGAGCAATCTTAGAACCAAAATAGCTATTCATCTGATTCCTCTAAGTATAAGACTGACCAGTTAAAATACATATTACTATCAAAACTGATCATATATTAACACAATCAGAATTTGAAAAAACACCAAAAGACCACTTTGCCTGCTTTCAAAACTTATATAAACAGATTTTTAAAATTTAACACTGTTTAATTTACTTAACCGGGGACACAGCTCAGCAGCACAGAGCCTGCCTGGCAAGCACAAGGTCCTGAGTTCAATTCCCAGTACCAAAAATAAAGAAAAACAACTTACTTAAACAAGACCTTTTTCCAGCTGTGCTTGCACCACCAGAACACAAATTGCCTCCTCTATGAATCAATTCAAGTTCCAAATTGGTTCTGTAAGTAAAGCATTAAAACATATCTCAGTTGTTAGGCTGAAAAGATCCTTTTTAATTTCCTTTATTGGTATGTCTGAATTAATTTCCCAAATTTATTATTTGTAAAAGCACAGTTTATGAAATATCAGTAGTAATCATATTTTATCTGATATTTAAAAATGAAAGGGAAACAGAATTTATCCATCCTTAACTTATATGTTCATATTTATACCTGCAAAAAAATTGCACACATCATCATGTCATTATTGCAAAGTCCCAGCTGTAGGCAAATACTAAAAACTAGGCCGTAGGAAAAAACTGCAACCTGTTTCATAAATCTGCATACGAATCTGATGAAAGAATTTGCACTCCAGTGTCAACCACTGAGTAGGTAGTTACTGGCATACAAAACACAAGGGCATACCAATTTTCCTATCAGAGAAATGGTTATCACTCATTGGAGCTTCGATGGCATTTGGAAATCAGTATTAAGAAACAAAATCACTAATGTCACAGTGGCTATGAACAAAATATATAAATAACAGCACTCTTTTATACACTTCTAAAATTACAGTTTTATTAAAATACAATATTTATTGACATTGATAAGTATCAGTATGTTCATAGAATCTGAAATTACAAGTTATGTAATAGTTATTAACAGAATAGCAATAATTAGTGAACTGACATTTCAAAAATCAAATTAATGCAGAAATCTAAAGACTTACTCAAAAACAGTAAATGAAAAATTGTGCCAAAATAATAAAGTTCTGGGTTATAATTTAAGTTGTGTTTTACCTCACCAGTATTTACAAGCCTTTTTTTTTTCCTACAACTAAAACTGAATTAACTGGTTTACAGCAAAGATATACATTTGACAGTAATAATGAGATATCTCCCCCCTTTAAAAAAAAAAAGAAAATTAATTTTCAAGCTTACTCTTTTCAAGTGAATTCAACAGACTGTATCTTACTTAAAACAAAACATTTTAAATTGGCTTTTGCTTATATTTTGAACACAGAATGTTTTGAAATGATAGTTTCATGTATTTACTTGCAAATACAATTGTTAAAAATATTAATATTCCTAAGTTTGCACATGGCCACCCACTTCTAAAGGGATGCTTTAATCCTTTCTCTTGGGGAAGAGAAGCAATTAACACTGCTAATGTTCCCGCTCAGAGCTCCATCTGGCTGCTGCTGATAAGGCCTCTGTGTGACCAGGGATTTTCCACCCTTCAGCGATTTGCATTGCTCACTGAACTTCTAAAAACCTACCAGCGAGGAAGCAGGGACAAGGATTTCATACTAGTGGACAGAAAGCGAGCGGAGACCAGCATGTGTTCCTTCATCAAGGGAATAGAAATGAGATCAATACATTTTGTTTTCACAAATCTTCTGTTGCCTAATCTGTAGAAAAAAATTAATGGCTATATTCTCTTATAAAAACTAAGATTTCCTAGATAGTATATTTAAAGGTGCTAACCAAAAGCATGAACAATTCTTAAAAATGAATGTTAGAACCAGAATGTCAACTTTTATTTCACTATATCTGCAAAAATATTTACTAAAATGTAAGAACAATTGTTTATTTAATCACCACATATGATATTTCAGAGAATAATAAGTTATGCGGAATTTTAGAGGATACTTCAAAGTACTAAATCTAATTTATTATTTCAGGTTATATTTGAAAGATCTCCTCCTGCACAAAATTCCTTCTGTGTTAAAAACAAAAACTACCTAACCAAAGTGTTAATATGTAATATCTAGGATTTTTAAAAAAAAAATCAGTCAGAAGCCCTATCCATCAATATGTTCTGACTTCACTCACAACACACAAAATGGTCACATGCCCCAGGTCTATCACCCATGACTAGTTTTTGTCTGGAGTTTTTGTTTATTTGTGCAGAACTAGGAATTGAACCCACATTGGGCTAAGTTTCCCAGGTGGGGCTGGAACTTGCACTGCTCTTGCCTCAGTTTCCCAGTGTAAGGGGATTTACAAGTGTGGGCTACCATGCTTGGGCATCCCTGTTGAAAACCACAACATAATACTCTCTTTCTAAATGTATATTGCAAAAATAAAGCTTTCTCTGTACTTTTTGTTCTCCAAGAAAAGTATATACTCTATTCTATACGCTTTCTAATACAAACATATTCAAATTAGTTTAGAACTGGTGGGGCATGCCTGTAATCCCAACACTCGGGTGGCTGAGGCAGCAGGTTCACTGCAAGTTCAAAGCCAGCCTGGGCTACATGATGAGTTCAAGGCCAGCCTGCATTATAAAGTAAGACCCTGTCTCAAAAAAAAAAAAAAAAAAAATTAGTTTAGAACAAAAAAGAAAAAATCTCTCTACAGCTGAAAAAGTGCTGAGAAAAACTGCTAAAAAGCTTATCATAGTGGCCACCTAAATATACTGTATATCCTCATAAAAACCCTTTAAGTGCACTCCTAATTCCTTTTTGCATGACCAATGTTTGCCTTCTATCCTCCTTCAGCACTGTTATTTTGGATCATAATATGAAAAACAAATGTTTGTTCCCCTCCTCCCCACTCTCTTTTTAGCTCTCTTAAACTCACATTGTAACAATAAAAGGGGCAAAGGCTCTGAAAAAAAGATATGAGCTCAAAGCCTGAACATACCACCTTACTGGCTGAACAAGATGCTCAATTTTGGGGTAGATGAGGGACTACTCTCATCTACAGCACTGCTTATGTTACATAAAAGTTGCAACTTAAATTCTGGCTCTTCCAGAAAGGCCTCCTGAGACGGGAAAGAAGCATTTTATATTTCAATTTGCTTATCCTCCCTCTTGAAGTTCTGTAACTTTTCTGTATGACAATTTTAAAAACTATAATCTGCTTTATACAGTGTTATTATTTTCTGTCTCCAACTAAATTGTAAATTTCTCAAAAACAGGAACTTTTTCATACATACCTTCTAAATCCCCAATAATACCTAGCGAAGTGCTTTTAAAAGTTACAGAAATAATAACTTCTTTGCTTTGGCATCTAACCAAGTGTAAGTTTTTCTTTAGTCCCTGTGGTTTATTATCTTTCTTTTGCTGAGCTTTATATTCCTTAAACCCAGCAGTGACCCCCCCCCAAAAAATAAAGAGCATTCAGAAGAGTTTATTTTTTAAAAGAATAGCAAGCATTCTTTTTATTTTGAACATAATTTGCTTACAAAGTTTAGACTTACGATACACCTGAATTGTGACACTAGGTGCATTCACCTACTAAGTACTTTACCCACGCTTGATTTAAAGATGCTCATCCATCTAAATCTCATATGCTCATATGCCATTTTCCATTTCCATTTTTCTCACAAAATACAGGCCAAATGCTACTCACCAATATCTCTAGGCTATACATAACTTGAGCACAAAAATCCTTGGAAAAATCAATTACTGAAATTCATGTCATTCATTGTTTCAGTAATTAAATAATGAATTAGTACTGAAGTGAGGAAAACTTTCTCCCCCAGAATTAACTTTCCATAATCCACTTGAATGACATATTTGCAACAGAATGGAAATTTTGGAAACACACTAAAAATTGAATAAAGTGATCTTGATTAATTTTTAAATCAATTTAATTTTTAAAAGACATTCCAGCAATTTCTTCTCTGTTGCCCTCAAAAAATCTTCCAAAGCTTCTCCATGCAAACAGATATGTATTGCCCTTCTAAAAAAATGATCTCAAAGATTTACTAAAGAAACAGGGTTCCAAGCTGGTTAGCCACCAGAAATATTCTGTTTCCAAACCTCAAAACTTCAAGCTCCCTGAAGAACAAACAAATTTACTTTTTCTATGGGGAGAAAATTAGCTCTGTGAAACTAAAATTTTATTCCATTCAAATTACAAAAGCCAACTACAAATAACTGCAAATTTTGATGGATTATACATTTAGGAATTACTACACTTACTTCAAAAACTAAATAATTCAAAGTAAGTCTGTTATTAAATATTTTACTTAAGTACTGAAATACTGCTAAAATTTTAGTGCCCATTTTTTAGGAATAAATTTTTCTGTAGTCATAAGTATTTATGAAATAATTAAATGTCATACATAAAATAATTAGATTTTATATCTTCTCTCAAAACAATTATATATAAATAGGATCCCATGTACATTTTTTGCTTTATCTTCATGTTATGTTCATTTTTTAATCAATCTGTGGTAATGACCAAGTAAAACTTGAGAGTTCACTGCAACCTCACTGTGAGAACTTTGCAATGACCTAGATAATTCCAACTGGCGGATAATCAGGATTGTTTCAGAATCACTGTCTTGCTGCTTTAGAATTTATCATTAGCAATCAGAGAAGCATAGGAGTTATATACAGTTCCTGTTTCTCTAATCTATACTCTTAGTAAAAAGCATATTCCATCTATCCCTGCTTCTCTATAAAGTAGAAAAACCAAAATATGATGATCTAATAAGTCTCATACGATCATCACAAGCTTTGTACAGTTCAGGCAAGAAACAAGGATCTAAAATTTCAAACTAAGGTATAGTTAAATAAAATTATCATACTATAGGAAAATTCCAAGTATAGACAATTTTTATTCAATCAGAATTTTCTTAAAAAGGTTAATCCTCATAATTCAAAGGCATACATCCATGAACAACACCAATGTGTGTATATAATATATATGGACGTGTGAAGCGTAACTGAGTTGGTCTACGTTCAACCCGATCTTCTATGATGTTATAATTACAATACTGTACAAAAGCTTTGTATAATCCTGGAATTTTAGTGAAGTTAAATTCAGTTTAATTTTTATATAAGTACCATATAATATATCTTGTTACAAGTATGTAATAACTGGTAACTCTCCAGAAACAAAACAGGAACTGTTCTACCCTCCCCCAAAACATTCTGGAGAAACAAAAGTCTAGGAATATGCAGATTAGTAAATTACTTTCTGATCCATTAGATCCTCTTATATCACACCTTGTCTGGCATTGCATACTCATTTGAAAGACTAATACTCCTTATCTTGAGTTCTAACTTGCTTGCTGCAAGTTTTCTAAACTGGGTTCCCTTTTCCCTGGGTTCTATTTACTCTTTTGTTATTCTCTGCTCCACAGAGCGGGACAGAGAATGTTCTACGCACATAATATGACCTATAAAAGCTGCACACAGAGAAGGGGAAAAAAAACAGTAACTGAAAAAAACACTTAACCTTGACTCAAAAGATCTGAGTTTTAGTTCTACTCCACCACTACCTAGCTGCAAAATATACTATCTCAACATACACTGGCTCGCTCCCTCTTACCTATTACAATGCTATTTGGACAAAATATGAAGTTTGCTTCCAAAGATGCCCAGGGGCCTACAACTCTCTACAAGCTGTCTGCCTCTCCCCTACTTACTTCTTTTATGATTCTATCTTCACTCAATTAAATTCTCTAAAATTCCTATGTAAATCTATTCTACATGTTGAATACCTACCCAGACTAATCTTTCCCAATTTGAGAGATGAGAAACCCATAATAACTGTTTCCTTGATCCCCTTCTCACTTCAAATACAGATTTAGAACATACATGATCTTTTTCTATCTCTTTCTTAAATGGTTTCCTAGGCTACCTGTCTTCTTCCAGGATATTACTAGATCTCTCACTAGGTTAAAGCAAAGAATGTAAGTTCTACTTCTTACTGTTCTTATTTTTCCATAAATTAAAAATTGTTTAACACATTACATAAATGTTTTAGTTCTCAGTTCTATTACTTTTTGACAGAACTTCATATATAACACTCCTATTCTGTAAAGTACATATCTATCCTAAAATATTAATAATATACTTTTCCCCAAATGTTCTATAATGCTAAACAACACTTCCCTAAGTATTCCATTAAAATTTAAAAATTCTTCAGGAAATACAGGAAAAGTACAAGTTTACAGTCCTCCTAAGAGATTCTAAAGCTGACCATAATTTCAACCAATATTAAAAATATAGATCCTTTCTTTAAATAAATGGTAATAAAAGAGATTTGCTGTACAGTAAACTCAACAATTAGTAATAAGTACATACAAAAGTACATACTTCATATACCTACCTAGCAACAGAGTACATAAAAAGAAAATCATTGTCTGGTGAGCCTGGAGTCTTGCTATAGTCTCTATATTTCTTCTGAGTTGTATTTTTTATATCTTTCATTACAGATTCCATTTCCTTACTTAAGTTGGTTTCTGACTATAAAAAAATGCAAACATAAAGTTTATATTCATTTTCTTTAATAACAGCCTAAAATAAAATGTTTACCAGGTGAATATACTAAGAAATTAAAGTCAAAATAAATGTCAGTTTAACTATCCACTGTAAGTACATTTAGTGCACAAAGATAAACCAATGAAAAATACTTTTCTTATAATCTTTTATTCTAATTCTGCATTATGACTGACAGTACTAAAATCCAACTATAAATTAACCACACACTATAGTCTAAGCCAGCAGATGCCATTAAAATAGTATTTCATAACAAAGTTTTCATTTTTATAAAAAACTTTCATTTAAATCCTTTTTTAAGGAATAATATCAATGTCCCTTACATTAAATGTATTTTTATCTGAAAGTGAATTTTTAAAAATGTTTATAGTTTTATTAATATATGTTTGCAGTATACAGTTTTAGTATACATGCTGCCAAAAAGAGCACAGCAGTACAAAACGTCTACATTCTTTGTGTGGAGTTGGTATGTGTATGTAATACATTTTAACCACATAAAAATTAGCATTTACAAAAAAGAAAACAAAATCATAGAATCTAAATTAGTCTTTACTTGGGAATGCAAATTGCCAGAAGTGAATCTTTTGAGTAGGTTTAATGTATGAATTTCTGTTTCAAAAGTCAAATATTCATGGTTTTTAAAAATTTACTTCATAAAGGAGGCACTACTGTCACTTCCCTTAGAGACCTATCATAAATCTAATGAAAGAGAGACCCGAATGAATCCTACTAGGTGAGATAAAAGAGAGATCCACTAACACCAAACTCCTGGTAAAGTAGAATGACTTATGGTGTATGGTCACACAAAATTTTTTCTCTAATACACATACAGCGAATACACAATTATGTGTATGTGTAAATCTAGCACCATAATTTTAAAGCACCTAATTGGGATATTTTTTAAATGACGACATTGTGCTTTACCCTGCAATTTATACTCATACACTGCATTATCACATATACCATGGTGGTCCCTTAAGATTTTAGCACTTAGTGACTATCTTAGTTTGTGGAAGCACATTCTATGATGTTCACACAGTGATGACATCACCTACTGACACCATTTTCAGAATGTTTCCCCATCACTAAGCTACTTGTCTATATATACAGTTTGTTTGGCTTTGCTCTTAAATATTTTATCTTGCAAGAGCCTAACAATATCTAAACTTACAGGATTTCATGGTTTGCCAGATGTGTACTAAAACTACAATGATTTACACTAAGGAAAAGTACAGTGTTACAGTTCATATCTCGATGTCCCCCAAGAACTCATGTGCTCATAGGTGGTTTCTGGAAGGTGTTTGGATTACAGGACATATAGCTGACTTGCTATGAAGAGGTGAGCTCTGGTTAGAAGACCTGGTCACTGGGACCAAGACCTAAAAGGGTTTATCTCCTTCCCCAGCTCCTCCTTTCAGTCTCTCTGCTTCCCATCTGCCATGATCTCAGCAGCTCTCCTCCGCCGTGCCCCTCTACCACGCAACCCTGGCTGGCCACACAGACAGAAACTTCTAAAACATGAGCCTTTAAGCTTCAGGTGCCAGGTATTTTGTCCTAGCAACTAAAACATACAGTCTTTGATAATAGATTCTTCTATTATTTTCATTGTTTTAAATATTCAAAATCAGAAGAAACCTTTAAAAGCAATTTCTACTCAATGTAGGTCCAGAGAATTTAGATACTGAAAGAAAATGAAAAGCTGAAAGCAGAGATGAGTTAGTTAGCTAGGATATTTCTGCCTTACACTGATGCTTACTGGGAAAGCTCCCGGCCGTCCCTGAAGCTCCTCCACCTCCTTTATGAGATCTTTTATGCTTTTGTTATTAGGACGTTGCCAAAGGTTATTTTCCACATTGCTCCCAGGATAACAAGGAAGAACACTGTTAGCAAACTGCCGACAGAGAGGACAGGTGAATTCTCCTTTGTCCACCGAGAAGCCCTGAAGAACCTGGTCATTCTAAAAGATGAAATAAACATATAGATATATAATGCACATATTTACAGAAAACAAAAATTAATTTTTATGTTTCATAAGAAATTAATAAACCATACAAAGACATTTCTAAAATATATCATAAAGCAACAAAGTCTCTCATTTAACTACTAAATCCCCAGCCCCTCAGAGTTGCTGGGGATTTAGCTCAGCGGCAAAGCGCCTGCCTGGCAACGCAAGGTCGTGAGTTCGGTTCCCAGTACCGGAGAAAAACCAAAAAATAAAAATAAAAAATAAAAAATTTAAAAAAAGGATAGCAACTCTGTAATATGTGCCCTCTCCAGAGAACAGCTTAAGTATCTCTGTCTGGTCTCAGGATGACCCACTCAAATAATGATGCCATCAATCTGAGATGTGGATTTAAGATGTTTTAAAAAACACAATCCACATTAAAATGGATCACTTTTCACTTCCCTCACACCCATGTTTTGATAAATCTATCAGAGAAAACTGGGAAGATTATCCCAGTGTTCATGTTCTTTGATGTAGGCTAGATAGCTTTTAAAAGTAGATTAAGCCTTTAAAAAAAGTGTGATGTGTCATCTAAGGAGCTAACTACTTAACACAAGTAACAACAACTCAATGCTTGTTTCATTGTATCTTGCATCTCAAGTACATTAACTAAAAGAACTGAATTCTTTTGTTTTTTACTTTTTGTCATTAACTTATAAGATATACATTACAATGTATCTTCTTACATCCAATTCTATGAACATTTAGCTTCTGCTATGTATCAAACGTGCTGAGTAACAACATAAAGGGCTAAAGATACATTTTCTCTTAAGGTATTCAAAAATTTTAAAGGAAAATTAAACAAATAAAATATAGCATGATAAATGCAACAGAGATGGCAACCCAGAAAAGAGAGTTGTGAGTTACATTTTTAAGGTACATGGAGTAGGGGGAAGCAAGGGTCCTGGTCATAGAATGACATTCTGCAATACATTCACAGATAGCCTTAAATCCAAAGAATGCTGAGACCTGTTGCTTGCTGTATTGAAACCAGAAGCCCTCTCATCTCTCACTATATGCCTACACCTCAGTATGCTCATCTCCAGCGCTGGCTTCAGAATATTATTCCTCCTTTCTCTTGTCTGTGGCTTATTTAGTAACACTGCCCTTTTCCTTCCATTTCATTGTCACCAAACTCATCATTCAAGATTTTGGTATCTAGATCAATATTCCTCACCACTCCAAGTCCTGTCATCCTCCCCCACAATTCCATAGTATATAAGTACAACCAAACTTACACCCTAGGCCCTTAACTCCTTGACCCTACCTGCTTTGATCTCCACAGTACTTTACCGTGTAACCATGACTACAACTAGTCCTGCAATAACCCCAAATCATCCACATGTAAAATATTAAATTTAAACATCTTACACCCTGATTGCCAACTCCTACCCTTATTCCCTTCTTTTTCTCCTACTTTATCAGGATTATCCTATCCTTCCTACACACTATGATCTACCACTTCAAATACTCTTGACAATATTTCCCACTCCTTTCCATATATCCTCCTATCATTCATACCTACTAAAATCTTTATAAAAATTAAATTATATTTTCTCCAATTCTGCACTCGAACTAAGCGCTCTCAGAGAAAAATGAAATACCTTCTTGCTATAAACTATTTCTGACTTCAACTGAGCCTTAAATATTGTTTCAGCAGTCTTTCTCCAACATTCTGGGAACATCTCTCTCACCAATTCCAAAGTGGTCTATCTAAACCACTTCCTCGCTGGTCAAGTCTCGTATCCCCACCTCCACCCCATCTGGTGTAAGAACATAAGGGTACACCTCCTATCTCGGAGAGTGACAGTCATAGCAGTCCTTTAGCTTCTTGCTTTCTCCTACCACACCATACACAATTAATAAATCCCATCACTTCTTCTGCCCACTTTATTCTTTCTACTCCCTTTTCTAAGCTTTCTAACTAGTCTCCCAACCACAATACAGTATAATCTAAAATATCTAACATCTAACGTGAGACTGGTATCCCAAGTAAAAATCAGTCAGTGATCAGCATCAACTCTCATGTTGACTCCTTCCCTCCCTTCATGCTCTATATAAAATCTCTCACCCACCCAGAAGACTATTCTCCTAAATATATTTGAGATCTATAGCTTCCTCTCCATCTCCACAGTCATAATCAAGTCCAAGCCACCATCATCTCTTACTTACTAAATGATATTGCCATATTCTTTCTCAGTCCCCTGGAACCCTTCTCTACATAACTGTCACAATGCACACTTTAAATGTCTACTTAGCTTTTAATGGATTTCTCTAAAATATCTATACAAAGTCAAATTCTTTATGCAGATCACAGGCTATTTACAACCTGGCCCCAAACACTTTTCCAGGCCCATCTCTCATCACTCAAATATGTTACTTCATCAAATATCCTGGCACCTATTAGACGTTCCCAGTAAGACCCTCATAACATTTAGCATGTATAATGCAATTGTTTACCCATAAAATACAGAATAAACTCTTGGAGGAAAAAAATCTATGTCTTATTCATTGTTATATTCCCAATGACTATCATAGTTATCAAGAACTCCATGGACAATGAACCAATACTTGAAGAATAATTGAACCTAGGGGAATAAGAACGCATAACACACTTGAGAAACTACTAATTAGCTAAGTAATGCTGAGCTGATAAAAGTTAAAGCAACAAGCAAACCTAGATCATACAGCACCTGAATGCTACTGAGAGAAGAGTGAAATTTATCCTATTAGAAACAAGTAAGCAAAGAATTTTTAAGCCAATCATGTATGTCATCAGATTTACATTTTAGGAAGATTGATGTAGTGAACAAATTAGACTTGCAGTAAGGAATTCAGCAAGAAAATAATTAAAATAGCTAAGGTGAGAAATAAAGGCATACACATGAAAGTAGCAGTGGGAATAATAAAGAAAGAATATAGTCAAGTGAGATTCAGAAGTTAAAACCAATAGATCTTTTGTTAGAGACTCAATATGAGAGGTAAGGATTAGAAAGGAAAAAAAGATAAATGTTTCCAAGTTATGAATCTAGGAATACAATGGACCTGCTTTTACAATACATGTTTTTATGAAGTTCAGCCCAAGAGAAAGAGAAGACTTCAGTCACAGGGGAATGCAAGATCAAGAGAAGGATTCCGAATAAGATAGACTAGATCATCTTTATAAGTTGAGAAGAAGGGATAGAAAATAGGGCCAAAAAGATATAGAGGAAAAAGATTAAAACCACTGAAATGCTGACGTGAAAGAAATCCTAAAGAACAAACAGAAAAGTTTTTTATGAACAGAAGAAGTTATGAACAGAATCTTCTACAAGTAGAAAAGAAAGGATGAACTGGCACACACGGCCACTTATTAGGGAATTTTAGAAAACAAGGTAGTAAGCTAGAGAGTGTGTGACAAAGAAACACTTCCTAGTGTCTTAAGAGAAGACAAAATCTGACAAAAGGGATCTTGGAGTACAGGGAAAGAGTTTTGGATGGTGGAGACAAAGGTTTGGAATAGCTGCTGAAAAGAACAATAGAAGGAACTCATAAAAAGTAAAAGAAATTTATACGTATACTTATAGTGCATGACCCTAGTATAAGTCACGATTATAGGAAATCATAAATCTTTGATAATAATTCACTGAAATAAAACTAAGTAATTTTTCTAGTAGGCCAGCTGTCTGGAGAAGGAAACACATTAAATGGTATAAAAGGAGAACAGGCACAATACAAGAGAGTAAGGCTTGGAAGGAACTAATACACTAGGAAAAATGGAAAGGGGTTAAAAAATACTAATATAGAATTAAAGAATCATCATATAATAAGGTAATACAGTAGGATACCAAAGCTCAGTATTTGAGCTTTATCCTATGATAATACAGTAGGATACCAAAGCTCTAGCTCTCTCAGAGCTAGAGTAAAAAAGTCTAAGTTACAGCCATGGAAGTCAGTTGTTCAAATGAGATATAAAATGAAAATCTTTTGAGGTAGAGAAGTGGAACTGACATGTATATGGTATAAAAAGTTTAACGTCTGGAAAAACACACCTTTAAAATTTTTCCACTCAACTTACCCGTAATGATTCCATGTAAGATTTATGACAATCTATATGTAAGGTGTGGCCACAGGTTTGTACATAAACACCTCCTTCCCAGCCAATTGATACTGCCAAAAGACAAGAACTCTTAAAAAAAAAAAAAAGACAAAATACAATTAATTTGAAATATAAACATATTTAACTATATAGTCATTAACCCTGCATGTTTCATATTGTTATACTAATGTGGCATCCGTTGTATTGGGACAGAAATTACACCTTAGACAGACTTAAGCCTGTATCTTTACAATTAGAACACTGTGAAGTTTTAGTTCCCAAATACCTATGCTCATAATAAAAGAGAATAATTATTAATAGCCTTTCTGCACCCCATAAAGTATATTTTATATGTTCTGTGGGATACTTCACCTCTCTGACATCTGATGCTAACAATTCCCTTTCTAACGTGCCTACTTCCCTCTGGCCTCCATAATGTTACCCTCTCTTGCCTGCATTCCTCTTTCTCTTGGCCTCCTTCCAAGACTCTTCTGTCTTCACTTGCCCCTTCAATATTTATATTCCTTGGGTTCTAATCTCTTTACTACTCTTTTCTCATTAAAACTATTCTCCTAAAGAATTTAATTAGTAATTTCAACTATCCTATAAGCCTAGATAGCTTTCTTTTTTGCAAATCCTAACTTGTCAGATGTTTTTTTTTATTTTAAAGAGAATTTTTAAAAATAACAAAATAACAACATAGACAAAAACAAAACACAAAACCAATAAAAATGATACAGTGTTTCAAAACAAAATAATAGGAATTAACAGTGGTTGTTATATTACACATTGTTATCAGATGTTTGTTTTAAAGAGAATAAAAGAATACCAAGATAGCTGGGATAATTGTACTGCTGATGTCTACTGCTTTACTGAAAGGCCTAGACATCTTGCCTACTCAGCTGCCACCAGGAGTCTCCAATTTTATGTTCCTCAGACAACATAAAACCAATGTCAAAAACTTAACTTGTCATCTTCTCCATGAATCTTTCTTTCTCTTGCTTTAAATATATCACAGTTTAGTCATCACATCAGAAAGCAAAGAGTCATTCTACACCCATCCCTTCAAACCACAATATGAGTTTCCAGAATCCCTCTCAACCTATAAAAAAGCCGACAACCTTTTAAGTTCTTTCTTTGAATTTTTGTCACATGTTGTCTGTCACGTTGTCTGGCATTTGGGCATAAATGTGAATTTACCCTCTAGAGTCTGTAACTAATAGATGGGCAAGCCCCAAACGAGTAAAAAGCACAAGGTCTAACATAAGCGACAGCGTATGATTAAAGATTTGAGAGCAATCAAATAACCATGCTTCCTACATGCTTAAAAACTGAGTGAACCTTTCAACTCTGTTTCTATATTGGAAATTTATACATTATAATGTCAGATGACCAAATGATCTTTAAATGATTGTGAACAAAACTCCAATATTAAATCAAGACTTCATGAATATCTAAAAGTTGAAAATATTACCTAACTCAAAATGCCTTCTCAGTCAACTTAAAGATATGCCGCAGCATAAATCAAATATTCACAGCAGATGAGCAACCTTCTAATATCACAAATAAAAAAAACAACAGGTGGCCTGCTCATCTCTGCTTTATGTTTTGGAGCTGCTTAAAATAGAAGCAGGTTTTGGTGTTAGATCATTTTAGAACGGTTGGTAGCCAGTTAATAAGCAAGCTGCTCTCTGGCACTATACTATAAAAAGGTAAAGAATCTTTATTTTCAACAAAAGTGGTTAGCTTTTAAAATTGAAAATACTAGTACCTTCTACACAACTGTTACCTATCTCCTTTGAATTTGCTGGAGTTAAAAATGCAGAAAAGCCACCAATAAGAGGCTAATATTTTAGACAGCCTTCAACTACATGTCTGCAAATACTGAATCTTGACACCTTCAATATTTACTAAAATCTTATATAGTAGGTGGTGCTACCTATTTTCAGAAGAAAATGAAATTTTCACCAAAATCAAGAAGTTGTAAGTGGCAGTATCCAAGTCTGACTCCAGACCTCAGGTTCATTCCCTCTACAGCGTCTCATCACCCCAAAATTCCAGTTTCTACAGTGAATATACTGTCTTACACAACTAAAATTTTACATGTCAACTCTGTAAAGTGCATGCATTTGATCCAAATAGAGCAAAATCTACAGTGTAAGTCTCTAACAGCATTAGTCTCCATTAATAGCTATTCTCTTGCTCTATACAGCTTGTTCAAGCTATAAAACTCTGGTATTCTATGCCTACAGTAATTCAGTTTAAAAAAAAATCCAGAAAGCATCTGTAACACAGAGACCACACTGTAAGGGAGCTATAAAACCAACATAGGAAACAGTCCTAGACTTCCAAAAGCATACAGTCTAGAGACTATGCCACACGTATATAAAATATTATGAAAGTGAATGAGGTAATGATATAGGAATAAAAATCTTATAATCACTAACAGAAACACAACACAATCTTGTCCAGTTCAGATTTCAGCCTTTTTTTTTTCTTTTTTTTCGGTACTGGAAATCGAACTCACAACCTTGCGCTTGCCAGGCAGGCGCTGTACCACTGAGCTAAATCGCCAGCCCCTCAGCCTTTTTATTTATTTATTAATTTTTAAGAGCCTTTTTATTTAAAACAAAACAATCTCTTTTTTTTCCTAGGAATGAATGACTACCCTGGGTTGGAAGGAAGAAATATGTAATTTTTTTTCCTACATGACATCTCCCCTTCTCTCACAATTATTATACTCTCAGCTCTGGATTACACTGTGATTGAATCAAAAACAGTATGTCTGGATTCAACTTTCATCTTTACCTGTTTACTTTAAAGTGATTCAAGGGCCGGGGATATAGCTCAGTGGCACAAGCACCTGCCTGACAAGTGCAAGGTCCTGAGTTCGATTCCCCGTACCAAAGAATAAAAAATAAAATAAAGTGATTCAAAATGATAAAATTAAAACCAGAATTATGACCAAAAAATGAAATCTAAATAAAGTGGCAGCAAATGTATGCAAATGATGAATTTAGCATAACATCATAATTTTCTTTGTAAAGAAAATGCAGCTTTTAGAAAGTAACTTCAATTTCCTCTTAAAAGTCTGCAAAAATATATGGAAGCATGGTCTACATTTCAATCTACTACACAATCCAAATAGCCTTATAAGGCCTAACCTGAGTCCTTTCAAGTAGACTACTGTACCTTGAAAATAAAAACATCACTTTACATGCTCAGTTATCTAAAGAAACTTCTAATATTGTGGGTTCTCCAAGAAAGACCGTTCTAAATCCTGCACAGATGAGGAAACAGGTTTAAGTGTTGAAGGGATTTGGCGAAGTTCCCACACTTCAGAAACAGCAGAATCAGAATCAAACCCCATTTCTTCTGGTCTAGAACTCTTTATTCTACACAGTATCTCCCTCACTAGAACCATAAGCTCCTCCAGAAGTCACCACAAACCTTTCCTTCAGTCCATGTATTATGAAACAAACTCTACTCTCTTATCACCTCAGTTACTGTTTATTAAGAATTCCACTCTCCACCGACCTTAGTAGTTTCTTCCATTTAAATCAGCAGATTTATAGACAAGAAAGAAGTTCTATTTAAAAATCTTTCAAAGAGAATCATCTCATATAAGTAAAAGTAATGGTTTACTACATTTTAAGTATGTTAAGCTCTTGTGTTGTTTTCTTAATTCAAGATACAGTACAGTCAAAAAACACCACAATAGTGGGTAAGAAACTCTACTAGATAATCCACTCAAGAAACTTCAAATTTGTTACCAAAAATTTTTTTGAAGTTAACAATGCTGCTACTACTAAATAAAATTTACTCTCAAGCCTTGAGACACTTCTGAGTAACACAGCTTTTAGATACAAAAAGCTGAAAAAAAAATCTAGATACCAAGTTCACAAGAAGTCACAGAAGACACAAATCAAATCCAATCCTCCTTTATATTTTAAACGTATCATAATAAACTTTTGCTGTGTATCTTTAAATAGGCAAAAATTTTCCTAAAATATACATGCCATATCTAAAAGATTTTAGAATTAATGTTTATTTTTCTACTGAACTGAATTGTATATACTTCACAACAGGCATTTAAAACAAATATGTCACATTGATTGTGATTTTTTATTAACAAATTTCCATTTCATTATCATCAACATATTCATTTTTTTCTAGTAAATTTCCAGATTTTACATCAGAATTACATTCTGTGAAAATAAAAAAAATTAAATAAAATAAAACTCTGGAGGAAAATAACCACATCAACTTTGCAGTCAAAAATACTGTTCAATAAGAAGAGTACTCACATCCTTAAAATAACGCTGTAGCAATGAAAGCCTCACATCATGCACAGCTGCACATGTGTCCCAAGGGTAAATCTGCTCTTCTTCAGTGATTGGCAACTTTTTGGGTTCAACATTATCACGGCACTGCCCTAAAACTACATTAACAACAAAGATAAAATCTCATTAAATAACTAACACTGAGATCTGATTCATCAAGAAAAGTCAGATTATTTACCACAAGATACACTAAATTTTCCACTGTTCAAATATTTTTACAGATCTTTAAAAAAGAATGGCATTTTCATTTTCTTCTACAAAGTAAACAAAACTCCAAATGCATCAGAATATTTACTTTTAAAAATAACACTAAAATATGAGTTTGAACTCATGATGAATGGACAGATACATGGTTTCCTAAGTCTGTCCACTGAAAAAAGCCTGGGAGGTATGACTTCCGAGATGAAGAAACTTCATTCCTAAATATACTATTTCTTACAGAAAGGAAGCAGAGATTCTTGGAGAACAAGCTGTGCTCAGGGTTGGGGAAAAACATGAGTTGAGCCTAGAACTGTGTGTGATGCAGAGCAAGGAAGTGTTCAAACACTGAAGGGACAGTTTTATGAGGACATGAAGGAATTCAGACAAGTCCAATGTGAGAAAACTGAGCATCAAAAAAATGATGATGACTGACAACACATTTGTTAATTCAGGTAAGAAACATCAAATAAAAAAGTAAAAGGATAAACAGGCAGAGACTCAATGTATCACTCCATGGGTTACCTACCACCTTAGCCAGGTGATCAAACTTGGTTGACATCACCAAGAATGGGACAAACTGACTCTATGAACTTCCTAATATGATGCCTGGGAACAAACATCATCTAAGCAATTACTTGCCAAAAATATCTAACTTGAATCTAATTACAAGAAAATAATCACACAAATCCAGATGCTAGGACATTCTAGGGACAACCGGCCTGGATGCTGAAATTTTTAAATGTGAGCTAGAGAATACTGTTTGAAAATTAAAGAATATTAACAAGAAATGACAACTACAAAAATATATATATGATCTTTTCTGGGATACTGAATGAAAACCAAAAATATCTGCTATAAAAAACATTACATGCTGTCCCCACAAAGAAACACCAAGTAGGTGAGACGACAGGTATATCAGCTTGACTTATTCATTCTACAATATATACATATATCAAAACATATTGTACTCCATATATACATATAGTTATTATTTGCCAAATAAATCAAAAAGAAACACATACAAAATAAATTTGGACAACTGAGAAAAATTGAAAATAGAATATTAGATGTTATTAAACATATTAAGTATGATAATGGCACTATGGTGATGTGAAAAGTACCTTTAGTCTTCCAAAATACATACATTCTGAAATATTTAAATATAAAATGTTATGATGATGTCAATTTTCTTCTGAGTGTGTGTGAGTGTGTGTGTGTGTGTGTGTGTGTGGTGTAACTGAGCACAAAAGAAAAACAAATGTGGCAATACAGCAACAACCAGTGATTGCAGGTGTAAGGTATTCAACATTTCCATACACATAAAACTTCAAAATGAAATATTGGGAAAAGAAGTACAGGGTAAAATATACCAATCAGCTTTGATAGTTTGTATCTTTCTAGGAAACCATTCATTGTATTTAAGTCATATACCTCTTAGCATAAAATTGTTCATAGTATTCTCCTCTAATTCATTTTATTTCTGTGAAGTCTATAGTAATGTCCTCAGTTTGAGTTCTGGATTTTAATTATTTGCATCTTTTTTCTTGTCTGGCCAGCTAAAGCTTTGTCATTTTTATTTTTGAGGAACTAACTTTTGGTTTTTCGGATCCTCTCTAATTTGTTTATCTTGGCTCTCATCTTTATTATTTATTTCCCTCTTGGAGCTTTAAGGTACCTCTTCTTTTTTCTAGTTTTTTAAAGAGTAAAGTCAGGTTTTGATTTGGGATCTTTTTATTGTAAACATGTATAGCTACCAATTTCCTTGTTTTTTCTTTTGGTATGTTACCTTTCATTTTTATTTATGTCCAGGTATTTTCTCATTTCCCCTATCATTTCACCTCTGAATCAATGGTTGTTGTAGACTACACAGGGTCTCCCCCTTTTCCACAGGGTATGGTGGTTAATTAATCCCAACTACTTGTGAGGCTGAAGCAAGAGAGTAACAAGTTCAAGTCCAACCTGGGTTAATTTGGCAAAATCCTGTCTCAAAACAATGTTAAAAATTTCAAAGGGCCATGGATGTGGCATGCTTACCTATCACGCACAAGGCCCTGGGTTTAATTCCCAAAAACAGAACAAAACAACTTGAGAAACCGAGAAAAGTATATGGGTGGGGTTGTTTGGATACTCAATTGAACCTAAGCCCTTGTATATCTTAGGCAAGCACCCTTACCACTAAGCAACATCCTGAGCCTCCCCCATTCCAACCTTTTTTTTCTTCAAAACAGGGTCTCACTAAATTGCCCAGGCTGACCTTGAATTTGCAGTCTTCCTGTCTCAGTCTCCCAAAGTGCTGAGATTACAGGCATGTGTCACCACATCCCAATTAAGTATGTTCTTTAATTTCCACATACTTGTAAATTTTCCAGTTTTCTATCTGTTCTTGATTTTTTTTTTTTATTCCACTATGACCAGAAAAGACTCTTGGAATTATTTTAATCTTTTTATATTATTGAGACTTGTTTTTGATGGTCTATCTTAAAGAATGTTCTATGTGCAACTGAGAAAAATGTGTATGCTACTGTTTTTGAGTGGAGTATTTTATAAGAATCTGTTAGGTCTGTGTGTTTTACAATTTTTTGTTTTGTACTGGAGATTGAACCCAGGGCTTCACTAAGCTACATTCCCAGACCCTTCTTAAATTATACTTTGAGACAGGGTCTCACTAAGTTGCCCAGGCTAGCCTCAAATGTGATCCTCCTCTCTCAGCTTCCTGAGAAACTGGAATTGCAGGCATGAGCCACCACTTCTGGCTAGATCTAGTTGTTTTACAGTGTTGCTCAAATGTTCAGCTTCCCTTCGAATCTTCAGTCTAGCTCTTCTGTCTAGCTATTCTGTTCACTGAAGTCTCCAAATATTACTGCAGAACTAGCTATTTCTACATTTAATTCTACCAATTTTTGTTCCAAATTTTGGAGGCTCTGTTGTTTAGTACATGTACATTTATAACTGCTATATCTTCTTGTCAGAATGATTTCCTTATCAATATATAATTCCTTGCCTTCTATAATTTATAATTCTTCATCTAAAGTCTATTTTATCTCACTAAAATAGTTACACTACCTTTCTTTTGGTTACTATTTACATGAAATATCTTCCCATCCTTTTACTTTCAACCTATTTGTGTAACTTTAGATCTAAAGCCAACCTCATACTGTGATCACTTTTTAAAATCCATTCTGTCACTCTGCCTTTTACCTGGACAATTTAATTCATTATATTTCAAGTAATTACTGATGAGAAAAGATTTAATTCTATCATGTTGCTATTTGTTTTCTATATGTTCCTTTAATTCATCTGTCAGTACTTTTTTTTGGGGGGGGGGCATCAGGAATTGAACTCATGACCTTGCGCTTGCAAGGCAGGTGCTGTGCAGCTGAGTTATCTCCCTGGCCTAGTACTTTCTTTATATTAAATTTTCTAGTGTACCATTTTAATTCCCTTCTCTTATTTTTTGGGTTTTTGGGTTTTTTTGCTTTTTTTTCTTATAGGATACTCTAGGGATTATGACTAACATCAATGCTTTGTAACAATCAAGTTTGAATTAATATCTGCTTAGTTTTAATAATATACAACAGTGTGGTTCCACATGCCTCTAATCCCAGCACTGAAGAGGCTGAGGCAGCAGGATCACTGCAAGTTTGAGGTCAGCTGGTATACAGAGTGGGTTCAAGGCCACCCTGAACTGCATAGTGAAACCCTCTGTCAAAAAAAACCAAAAAGCTGAAACTTTAAGGTTGGGTCTGGTGGCACATGCCTATAGTTGGAAGGCTGGATGCAGAAGGATTGCCTGGAGTTCAAGGCCAACCTGGACTCCATAGTGAGTTCAAGGCCAGCCTGGACTGCTTAGCAAGACTTTATCTCAATAACATTAATAATATAATGATGATAATGATGATGATGATGATGATAAACAAAACTCCTGCTTTTTTACATCCTCATTTCCCCTGTCACCCACTCTTTATGCTTTTATCTGGATATCTTCACTTTCTGAAAAACAGGAGCATAGATATTTGGTTTAAAAATCTAAATATGTAGTTCTTTCCAAATTTCATTTCTGCATACAAACCTCTGTTGATAAAGGATTAAAACCATTGGGACTAGAGTGTATAAGATCACTACTTCAAAATACTTCAGAATGGGAGAGGATGAAAAATGTTCACAGGTTTCAAATTTTTTAAATCTTTTTTAAATGATAGATTAGTAATCATATCAATCCACAGGCTGTTTCAAGAATTATTGTTCCCTACCAACCCTGTGAAAATGGCCATACTCCCAAAACTGCTGTACAGATTCAATGCAATTCCCACTCAACTACCATTAGCATACCTCACAGATCT